>NC_073407.1:10989506-11350131 GCF_028641065.1 Leucoraja erinaceus
TTTTCTCCGAGATCTTTGGTTTTCTCCCACACTCCTAAGACGTACAGGTTTGTACTGTGGGGGTTAATTGGCTTGGCATAAAAGTAAAATTGTCCCTAGTGCGTGTAGGGCAGTGTCAATGTGCGGGATCACAGGTCGGTGCGGACGCGGTGGGCCGAATGGCCTGCTTCCCTGCTGTGTCCCTGAACTACATTCTAAACTAAACTAAACTAAACGCTCCACCAACTCTTTGTGATTCAGTAATGAGCAACATTGTGCCGGCTGAGGTCCAATCAGAAATCCTGCCTTGATCAAGCGATAAGATGCAGTCACACATTCCGTCTGCATTCTGTCTCGATTTCTAATGACTTTATAATTTCATCCAACTATTTGGTAAGCAAGATGCTTAAATTAGAAACAAAGCTTCCTGTATGAAGCAAGGCTTAGTAATGATCCCCACGTACAATAGGTCCTTCAAGTCCAGTCCAGTCTAGTTGGTCCTAGTTGAGTTTATTGTCATCGACACAAGTATGGTGAGATACTAGTACTACAACAACCACTATACACGGGCACCCCTACACACACCTACACACACACCTAAACACACACTATACACACCTACACACAGACACACCTACACACAGCCACACCTACACACAGACACACCTACACACAGCCACACCTACACACCTACGCACTGACACACCTACACACAGACACACCTACGCACAGACACACCTACACACCTACACACAGAAACACCTACACACAGACACACCTACACACTGACACATCTACACACAGCCACACCTACGCACTGACACACCTACACACAGCCACACCTACGCACTGACACATCTACACACACCTACACACAGCCACACCTACGCACTGACACATCTACACACACACCTACACACAGACACTCCTACACACACCTCCCCTTGACCGGACTTTGCTGGCTTTTCCTTGCACTAATCGTTATTCCCTTACCATGTATCTACACACTATGTATGGCTCGAATGTAATCATGTATTGTCTTTCCGCTGACTGTACACATGACAATAAACTAAACTGTAACTGCAGCTGTAGCTCCACACACCGGGCCCTGCTCGCGTTGAGACATTAATAGGAGTAGTATCTAATAGTCTGGAAGATCGGCCAGTCTGGCACCAGCAACCGTTGGATATGCTGAATTATCGGAGTTGTATAGTAGCTTGAATGTAATGGAATGCCTGACACACAATGAATAGTGCGCGTTAATCTCTGCTTGGCCCTTCCACCAGTTTTGAAAGCACGATCGAAAGGTTTAACTAATTAACCAAAATAATTATGGCTACTAGAGGCCAGCAAGAACCATGAGACTCTTGAACACTGCACAACACTGACCTCACCAACTATGATCTTCAATGGACTGTGTCTTTGGATGCAATACAGACCAGTTTTTGCACTATTTTGCATACCTAGTAATACGGTTATTAATTTGTGGCATTGATGATTTTTATATTTTATCTGTGTATTACTGTTTAGGGGCCTGTTAAGTTGCAGCAAGTGAGAATATCATTGTTCTGCTGTCGGTACATACGATGACACGGTGCCGCAGCGGTAGAGTCGCTGCCTTACAGCGCCAGAGACCCGGGTTCAAATCTGATTACGGGTGCTGTCTCTGCAGAGTTTGTACGTTCCCCCTGTGACCGTGTGGGTTTTCTTCGGGTGCTCCGGGTTTCCTCCCACATTCCAAAGACGTACCGGCTTGTAGGTTAATTGGCTTTGGTAAATTGTAAAATTGTCCCTGGTGTGTAGGATGGTGCTGGTGTACGGGGTGATCGCTGGTGGGCGCAGACTCGGTGGGCTGAAGGGCCAGTTTCCACGGGAAACTCACAGAAACATAGAAACATTGAAAATAGGTGCAGGCCACGGCCATTCGGCCCTTTGAGCCAGCACCGCCATTCAATACGATCATGGCTGATCATCCAAAATCAGTATCCCATTCCTGTCTCTTCCCCATATCCCTTGATTCCGTTAGCCCTAAGAGCTAAATCTAACTCTCTCTTGAAAACATCCAGTGAATAGGCCTCCACCGCATTCTGTGGCAGAGAATTCCACAAACCACTAAAGACTAAAGACAATTAAATGTAAAGTGCAGGAGTAACCCAGTGGTTCAGGCACGTGTGTCTAACTTCTCCTTACAACTGACAAGGAGAACATGGATAGGTGACAATGAAACACCCGTGCCTCTTGAAGAGGCTGCATGTAGAGTGGAGTCATTGTGCTCAGCAATCCCCCCAATGCTCAGTGCAGAGGTAATTGTTTCCAGAGTGAGTATGCTTGGATTCTATGCGGTGGATGCCTTGGGGAGAAGGTCTATTGTAGGCAGCTGGCCTGACGTCATATGGATGACTCTGCCAAGGTAACGTTCCACAGTCCCTGAACACTGATCATTCACACCAGACGCTCAGGCCCAACTTGTTTCACAATCTTCCAGATATTTTCCGTGAATAAAGATTGTTTTAATCCTCTCAGGGAAACAATTTCACTTGAACTGTTGAGGTTATTCGATGATGCTCCTCACAGCTGCCAGGATAGTTAAACACAATCTGTTCAAGGGGGATGGGTGGCAATGGATGGCACGGTGGTGCCGCGGTAGAGTTGCTGCCTCACAGCGTCCGAGACCCCGGTTCGATCCTGACTACGTGCGCTGTCTATACGGAGTTTGTACGTTCTCCCCATGACCTGCGTGGGTTTTCTCCGGGATCTTCCGCTTCCTCCCACACTCCAAAGATGTACATGTTTGAGTCTGAAGAAGGGTCTCGACCCGAAAGGTCACCCATTCCTTCTCTCCAGAGAAGCTGCCTGTCACGTGAGTTACTCCAGCATTTTGTGTCTATCTTAGGTTTGTAGGCTAACTGGCTTTGATTTTATCGGAAATTGCCCCCAGTGTGTGTAGAACAATGTGTGTATCTGGGGATCACTGGTTGGTGTGGACTCAGTGACCCGCTGTATCTCTGAAACTAACTAAAAAATAAATAAAACAAAGGAAATTATTAGCTTTCAGGGGAGGTAGGACAAACTTGGATTGTTTTCTCTACAGCACCAGAGGCTGAAAGGAGACCTGATAGAAGTATATCAACTGATGTGAGATTTTCTGTGTAGATAGGGGAGACAGTCAGAGCCTTTATTCCCAGGGTGGAAATATCAAAGACTAGAAGACGTCCATATGCTGTGCCATGCACTCCGTGGGCAGTGACAACTCCTCAAAGGCGACTGGAGTGGCCACACAGTCCATGGTCAGAATCCAGCAGAAGGTCTCCCCTCCTCTGCACATTCACTCAGAGAGCAGGATGGAGGAGAAGGCCACGAATCACCTCATGGTCAAATCAATTGACCCAGAAGTTTAGGTGATTTCCTCTGGTGAGCAGCAGAGAGCTGCAAAGGCTCAGAACTGTTATATTTCCTTGTTCCTATAATAAGGTATGATCCTCTGCGTCCGTGGACAATTCCAACGGGCCCCACTCAAATTCTGCTGGCAGCAAGGTGACTGCAAACTACAGATGTTAGCTTCCTTGTTAAGTTATATTAAGGTATGAACTCTGTGCGGGGTTAGATTCCAGCGGGGTTTACACCCGTTTTTACTCGCAGTTCATTCCTGAAGGGCTGGTCTCCCCCCTCATCTAACTTTGAGAAGGGAGGTAACCTGGGTTCCCGTTTCAGTGACCCGAGAGACGTTTATTTCTGGTGTCAGTCAGGTGACTGAGTGATGCTCAGACTGTTAGCTTCCTTGTTAAGTTATATTAAGGTATGACCTCTGTGCGTGGGTAATTCCAGCGGGCCCACTCATTCTGCTGGACTACAGCAAAATCTATTTGCGTGGGAAGAAACGGCAGATGCTGGTTTACACCGAAGATAGACACGAAATGCTGGAGTGACTCACGTAACTGAGGTAAATCCCTCAGCCTGAAGAAGGGTCTCGACCCAAAACATCACTCATTCCTTCTCTCCTGAGATGTTGCCTGTCCCGCTGAGTTGCTCCAAGACAGCATTTTGTGTCTCTATCTTAAAAGTAATTTCATTGTTTGAGTTAGATGGATTTACTGTGTTGCAAAAAACGGGAGAAGCTGGGTGAACTCAACGGGTCAGGCAGCGTCTGTGGAGGGAAACGACAGGTCAGGACTGTTCAGCTGGGCTGAAAGCCAGAGAGGGAGTAGTCAGCATAAAGAGGTGAAGGGAGAGGAGCAAATTAGTTTAGTTTAGTTTAGTTTTCGTTTAGTTTAGTTTAGTTTAGACATACAGGGCGAAAAATAAGCCTTTCAGCCTACCCAGTCTGTGCCGACCAGCGATCCCCACACACACACAACAGGGACAATTTACAATGTTACCAAAGCCAATTAACCAACAAACCTGTACATCTTTGGAGTGTGGGAGGAAACCAGAGCACCCGGAGAAAACCTACACGGTCACAGGGAGAACTTACAAACTCTGTAGAGACTAGAATCGTCTCTCTAACGCTGCGCCACCGTGTCATCATATGTACCGACAACAGACCAATAATATTCTCACTTGCTGCAACTTAACGGGCCCCTAAACAGTAATACACAGATAACACATAATAATCAATAATACCACAAATTAATAACCGTAATACTAGCTATGCAAAATAGTGCAAAAACTGGTCTGTATTTCACCCAAAGACACAGTCCATTGAAGATCATAGTTGGTGAGGCCATTGTGGTCAACTGCTGGAAGGGCCAAGCAGAGATTAACGCGCACTATTCATTGTGTGTTAGGCATTCCCTTTACATTCAAGCTATGCTACAACTCCGATAACTCGGCATATCCAAGGTTTGGTGGTGCCGGGCTGGCCGATCTTCCAAACTATTAGACACTACTTCTATTAATATCTCAACGCGAGCAGGGCCCGGTGTGTGGAGAGTTGTGCGGGAACCTGGGTCCCAGCGTGCAGAGAGAGGGTTTGAATGGGGCCCCAGTGTGTGGAGTTGCAGCTGCAGTTACAAATGATGGGTGGATCAAGGGGTTGATTAACGGATGGAGCCAGATGGAGGAGGGGTGGTGGGAGACCACGACAGAGGCTGGGAGGGGGTGTGGAGCAAAAGAGGCTGCAGGTTCTGGGAACTTGACGTGAAAGGAGGGTGAAGAATGGAACTGAATGAGGGGGGATGGTGATAGATGGGAACAAGGAGGGAGGGGAGAGGTGAGCACTGGGGTTGCCTGATTCATCTCGACCCCATTGCGGACATTGACTTTGTGCATGGAACGAGTGTGCTGCAATGTTGAGAACTCTGCACTCTGCACTCTGTATCTTCTCCTTCCTACTATCTGTTGTCATAGACTCATAGAGTGATGCAGCATGGAAACAGGCCCTTCGGCCCAACTTGCCCACACCGACCAACAAGTCCCAGCTACACTAGTCCCACCTGTCAGCATTTGGTCCGTATCCTTCCAAACCAGTCCTGTCCATGTACCTCTCTAACTGTTTCTTAAATGTTGGGATAGTCCCTGCCTCAACGACCTCCTCTGGCAGCTTGTTCCATACACCCACCGCCCTTTGTGTGAAAAGGTTACCCCTCAGATTCCTATTAAATCTTTTCCCCTTCACCTTGAACCTATGCCCTCAGTTTGTCCTCAATTTGTCCTGACTTGTACCGAGTTGGCCTGAATTTGACTTGATTACATTTGGACTTTAGACTTTAGAGGTACAACAATGAAACAGGCCCTTCAGCCCACCGAGTCCATGCCGACCAGCAATTCCCGCACACTAGCACTATCCTACACACTAGGGACAATGGTCAATTCTTACACAAGCCACTTTACCTACAAACCTGTTTGTCTTTTGAGTGTGGGAGGAAACCGGAGCACCCAGAGAAAACCCATGTGGTCACAGAGAGAACGTACAAACTCCCTACAGAGAGCACCCGTAGTCAGGATGGAACCCGGGTCTCTGGCGATGTAAGGCAGCAACTCTACCGCCCCCCCACCACCGTGCCCCCCCCCCCCCCCCCCCCCCCCCCCCCCCCCCCCCATTTACGCTTGTTACTATCTTGGCTTGAATTGAACGGAAAGTTAAGCTTTACACTGTACCTCAGCTCACGTGACAATAACAAACCTAAAAATAAACCATCTGCAGTCTTTTGCTAAATCCTCCTTGCTGTAGGATGTTTTGCCAACAGTTGCTACAGTAATCTGACGTCACTTGAAGTCTGTCGTACTCGCGGATGTCTGCGGCTGTTTTGTACAATGGTCTGTGCTGTCGTATTGTTGGGGCAGGATGTGAGCTGCAATCATTCTGCATCTGCAGGAAAGAACGCAAACAAACACCTGTGCAGGAAGCAACCGCAGATGCTGGTTTAAATCCAAGATACACACAAAATACTGGAGTAACTCAGAGGGACAGGCAGCATCTCTGGAGAGAAGGAATGGGTGATGTTTCGGGTCGAGACCCTTCTTCAGTAAAACACCAACCTGATGGGAGGAGGCACGTGTCACGATGCCACAATGTCCAAGCCAAACCCAGCGGCAGGCAGTCACTGACCCAGCGTTATCCTGGGATGCTGGATGTTGAACTCTGTTTGTTAAGGGCGTCCCTGTGAATGGGGCTTTGCTCGCGCTCTGCTTGCCTGGGTCCTGCATTCACTGGTCAATACTGGCCTTTGGTTAAGGGCAGCACGGTGGTACAGATCCTGACCACGGTTGCTGTCAGTAGGGCATTTGTACATTCTCCCCGTGACCTGCATGGGGTTTCTCCAGAAGCTCTGGTTTTCTCCCAAAATAATTGCAGGATAATTGGCTTCTGTAAAAAATGTGACGTGTGTGCTGTCTGTGTGGAGTTTGACCAGAACTCAAAGATCTGCTGTTTTGTAGGTTAATTGGATTTGGTAATTTGCTCCCTAGTGTCTAGAGTGCAAAAGTGGGATAACATAGAACTATATGCCAACCTGTGATCAATGGTTGGCATGGGCTCGGTGGGCTGAAGGGCCTGTTTCCATGCTGTATCACTACACTCTAAACTAATTCAAATGCTCACTCATTTCCAAATCCTCTTTGATCTCACAGCATTATGGATGATTCTTAACTGGAAAGACTCTGTCCCAGGATGATGAGTGGTGTCCAGAGATGATAAAATCCAGCTATCATCCCCCCTGGTATTCAACTATCATCACTGAATCCCCCATTGGAGATGTCCTGAAGGTTACCATTGACCATAAACTGAACTGGAGTAGCCATATACACCATATACACCGATGTCGCAGCGGCCTCTGCAGTCTGTCTGTCTTTTTTTTTTGTCCCATTGAGGGTATAGTTTGTAGTGGGCTTTTAAATGTGTATGTGTGGGGGGCGGGGGGTGGGTGGGGTAAACTTTTAAATCTCTTCCCTGCACGGGGACCCGTCCGTTTCCCTGTCGGGTCTCCGTTGTCGTTGGGGCCTAGCGCCATGGAGCGGCCTCCAACCGGAACGACCTGGGGGCTCAAGTCACGGAGCCTGCGGAGCTGAGGACCTACCATCTGGCCGGCTTCGGAGCGTGGAGAGTTCGGAGCGTGGAGAGCTGCGTGGAGAGCTGCGGTGGCGCGCGGCTGCGACCCGACTCCGGTGGATGGTGACACCGGGAGCTCGCGGGTCCCCGGTGGGAGACCGCTTTGCGGGGCACCGGCAACTGCGACTTCTCCCGCCCGAATTGCGGGGTTGAAAGTGGCCTGGAGCGGGGCCTTACATCGTCCGGCGCGGCTTAAACAGCCGCAGGACTTGCTAGCGCCCGCCGGGGGCTCCAACATCAAGACCCGGAGAGGGGCCTTACATCGCCCCGCGCGGCTTTAAATGGCCGCGGACTTGCTAGCGCCCGCCGAGGGCTTTGACTTTGACATCGGGAACAGAATGGAGAGCAGGGGAGAGACAAGACTTTGCCTTCCATCACAGTGGGGAGGAGATTCACTGTGATGGATGTTTGTGTAAATTGTGTTGGTGTGTGTGTCTTGGTTATTTTCTTGTATGACTGCAGAAACCAAATTTTGTTTGAACCTCATGTGAGGTTCAAATGACAAATAAATGGTATTGTATTGTATTGTATGTGGTGACACAAAATAACCATATACACAATGTAGCCAAAAATACAATGTAGCCATATACACAATGTAGCATATACACAATGTGACCATATACACCATGTGACCATATACACAATGTGACCATATACATCATGTGACCATATACACAATGTGACCATATACACAATGTGACCATATACACAATGTGACCATATACATCATGTGACCATATACACAATGTAGCCATATACACAATGTAGCATATACATCATGTGACCATATACACAATGTAGCCATATACACCATGTAGCCATATACACAATGTGGCTACAGGAGCAGGTTCAGGGGCTAGGAACCCTGCTGTGAGTAACACCTCCTAATGCCCTGACCATTGTCCACCATCTACAAAGCTCAAGTCAGGAGTGTGATGGTACACTCTCCGCTTGCCTGGATGAATACACCTCCAGCATCACCCAAGAAGCTTGACAACATACAGTTCATAGCTGTCCAAAGATAGACACAAAATGCTGGTGTAACTCAGCAGGTCAGCCAACATCTCTGGAAAACATGGATAGGTGAAGTTTCGGGTCAGGACCCTTCTCCAGACTGAAGTTGCTGCAGTTAATCCAGCATTTTGTTTCTATCCTTGGTATAAACCAGCATCTGCAGATCATTTTAATTACATTTGAACATATCAGTGCATTTGATAGGCGCCCCCACCCACAACCGTATCCACCACGATGCACAGTCACAGCAGTTTGTACCATAGAAACATAGACATATAAACATAGAAAATAGGTGCAGTGGGCCATTCAGCCTTTTGAGCCAGCACCACCATTCAATATGATCATGGCTGATCATCCTAAATCAGTAGCCCGTTCCTTCTTTCTCCCCCATATCCCTTGATTTCGTTAGCCCTACAAGCAAAATCTAAATCTCTCTTGAAAACATCCAGTGAATTGGCCTCCAATGCCTTCTGTGGCAGAGAATTCCACTGATTCACAGCCACCGTTGCCACCTTGTCTACCAGTGTTGCTGCTTCCAGGGAGCTGTGGGCTTGTGACGTTCACCTAACCAAGCCTCTACTCCTGAGTTTAGTGGAAGTGAGATCAAGGTTCAAACCGCCAACACTCACTCCCCGTGCCCCTGCTTTCCACCGCCTACAAGCTCATTGATTATTAGTTCCGGTGAAGATTTTCAACGTGGGGTTGCAGAGGTTGGGCCGTGTTAGTGTGGGAAGAATTCCCTTTTCCTCGCCGAGGCAGCTTTTAATCTTGCGATGTTCCTTTTCAAAGGCTGACCGAGAGGAAGCGAATGGGTAATTGTCTTCCTTTGATTTTGACTCTCAGAGTGTTCTTGTTCAGTGGCAGGGCCAGTGACTAAAAATAACTCTCTGCCTCGTATCCTCCTTTCATGTGCCTCGTGACTCCAGCCACCGAGATCTGACAAACAGGTCTTGGTACAATGCACAAATTCACCCGGTCCCAGACTCTGGGCATTGAGTCAAGCCTGAGATTCATTAGACCGCAGGGGGAATCTCTTTAGTCAGAGGCTGATGAGTCTGTGGAATTCTGGCTGCGGAGGCCAAGTCGATGGATATCGTTAGGGCCGAGAAAGATAGATTCTTGATTAGTACGGGCGTCAGGGGTTATGGGGAGAAGGCAGGAGAATGGGGTCAGGAGGGAGTGATAGATCTGCCATGATTGAATGGTGAACTAGACTTGGTGACCTAATTCTGCTCCTAGAACTTATGGACTTGTGAAAGGGCATTGCTCTTAAGACAGTGGAATTGATTGTAGACTTTAGGAGAGCTCCCCCTCCCCTCACCCCACTCACCATCAACAACACCACAGTCACATCCGTGGAGTCTTTTAAGTTCCTAGGAACCATCATCTCCAAGGATCTTAAGTGGGGGGCTACCATCGACTCCACAGTCAAAAATGCACAACAGAGGATGTACTTCCTATGGCAGCTGAGGAAGCACAATCTGCCACAAGTAATGATGGTCCAATTCTATACGGCCATCGTAGAGTCTGTTCTCACCTTCTCCATCATGGTCTGGTTTGGCTCATAATCAACATAATCAAAGACATGTCCCACCTTGTCATTCCTTCTTCTCTCTGCTCCCCAGTGGCAGGAGGAATAGAAGGGTGAGACTCAGGAACTGCTTCTTCCCCTCTGTTATCAGGCTTTTGAACGGTCCTTCCATTTGCTAGGCTACTGTCCAATTCACCTCCACCTCCCCATTGCAAACATCAGACTTTGTCTATAAAACTAATGTGTTGCAATATTGAGAACTATACTCTGAACGCTGTAACTTCCCCTTTACCCGACTTATTGCACGTGAGTTTGACTTGATTGTATTTATGAAGAGTATTATCTGATCTGATTAGGTAGCATGCAAAACAAAGCTCATCGCTGTACCTCAGTTACCATGAGAATAGTCAACCCAGAGCATAACCTGAAGCAGGCAAACACATTCAATGTGTAGAAAGGAACTACAGATACTGGTGCATACTGAAGATAGACACAAAGTGCTGGAGAAACTTGCGGGACAGACAGCATCAAACTATTCGTAATAGTTTCTGGAAATCATCTAAATGCTTACCAAAGTTTAGTTTAGTTTAGAGATACAGAATGGAAACAGGCCCTTCGGCCCACCGAGTCCGCATCGACCAGTGATCCCCGCACATTAACACTACCCTACACACACTAGGGACAATTTATATTCATACCAAGCCAATTAACCTATAAGCCTGTACGTCTTCGGAGTGTGGGAAAAAAACGATGATCTCGGAGAAAACCCACACGGTCACGGGGAAAACGTACAAACTCCATACAGACAGCGCCCGTAGTCGGGATCGAAACTACATCTCTGGCTCTGAAAGTGCCTTAAGGCAGCAAATCTACCGCTGCGCCACCGTGCTGCCCTCTTACATCACGTTGCTTGAAGCAGGTGGGTAAGAAGCTAAGAGAAGCAGGGAATGCTGGAAACACTCAGCGGGTCAGGCAGCATCTGAGGAGAAACTGTTAATGGAGGGAAACCGTTACTGTTTCGGGTCTGAGTCTGATGCTGGCTGCCTGGGAGTCGTACAGAAATGTGGAGCTGGTGACAAACTGGCAACTGAGGCAATGGAGCTGCTCGGAGGGAGAAACCTCAGTAACGTGAACATGTGGAAAAACAAAAGAATATCCAAAAGGTGTTTGATATCGATCGATCCTCCCCGCAGTGATCACTCTCACCTCCTCCCATCTATCCTATGTAGCTCTTATTCGGGGTTAATGCTTCTCTAATTAGAAAAGGTATAGGTCAAATAAATTGGCAACATGAGAGGGGGGAGGAAGGGAGACGAGGAGACGAGGAGACGAGGAGCATTAGTCTCACTGCCTCCCTGCCAGCATGCAAAGAATTGGGCGGCACAGTTGCTCAGCAGTAGAGTTGCTGCCTTACAGCGACAGAGACCTGGGTTCGATCCTGACCACGGATGCTGTCTATGTGGAGTTTGTACGTTCTCCCTGTGTCCACGTGGGTTTTCTCCGGGTGCTCCGGTTTCCTCCCGCATTCCAAAGACGTGCAGGTGTGTAGGTTAATTGGCCTCTGTAAATTGTCCCTCTAGTGTGCAGGATAGAACTAATGTACAGGTGATCGCTAGTCGGTGCGGACCTGGTGGGCCGAAGGGCCTGTTTCTACACTCTAAACTAAACTAAACTCAAATTGTTGTAAATCTTGTCTGCGTATTTTACACCAAATCTGACTGTAGTGTGGAGACCAGCAATGTGGAGTCCTTGACAACAGTATTTACAAATAGAGTCATAGACTCATAGAGCCTTCGGCCCAACTTGCCCACACCGACCAAGATGCCCCATCGACACTAGACCCACCTGCCCACGTTTGACCATTTTCCCTTTAAACTTATCCTATCCAAGTACCTGTCTAAATGTTTCTTAAACGTTGCGATAGTACCTGCCTCATCTACTGTACGTCTTCTGGCAGCTCGTTCCATATACCCAACACCATTTGTGTGAAAGGGTCCCTATTAAATCTCCCCCCCCCCCCCCCCCCCGACGTTTGTTTAAGGTTTTTGAGGAAACTCCGTGCATCCTGTGTGTTTGGGGGAGGTGAGTGAGTGCTCGGCTGTTGTGGTCGAGACTAAGATGATGGATCTCATCACATCACCCAGAGCCCGAGGGCTGAGAGGAGAGAGAGTGGGGAGAGGCGAGCGGGGCGTGTGATCGTGGCGCCGTGGAAAGAACGGCACATCAGACTGAAAGTGATCGACTCACCTCGTGGGATGGGTTTTGACTGGGACAGCGTCTCGCTGCTTGGGAGGGCAGGCAGTGGAGGGGGTGTGATGTGGTCTCATTGTTTCCACTCTGGGCCCCGTCTGTGAAACATCCTTCAGTGGGTCAGGGTCAGGACCACCCACGGCCCCAGCTCATCTCGATAGTTTGAGGGCAGTACAGCACGCCCACCATGGACTTTGTGCTCTTATAACTACTGACCGGAGTCGAGAGACACATCACTCACTTAACAGCCGTGATCACTTAAAAACATCACTAACATTTATCTTAGTGGTTTATTTACATTGTATCGTCTCCCCAAAATTAAGTGCACAGATTAAGGGGAATCAAGAACCAGAGGACATAGGTTTAATGTGAGTTGGGAAAGATTTAATAGGAACTTTATAACTGGGTACATGGATTGAGCTGCCTGAGGAGCTAGTTGAGGCAGGTACTTGGAAGACATTTGGACAGATACATGGATGGGAAAGTTTTCGAGGGATATGGACCAAGAGCAGGCAGATGGGACTAGTGTAGATGGGGCACCTTGCTCGGCATGGGCAAGTTGGGCTGAAGGGCATGAATCCATGCTGCATGACTCCATGAGTCTACCTAACAGGGAGGTGATGCTCTTCACAATTAGGGAGCAACTGGGGGTCACGACAGATACATATGCACACAGGCAGAAACATGCTCACTCACATTATCACATGCTGTACATTACTGCAGACACACACACACCCCCGTTCATACACGCTCACTTGCACACGGACACACAACCACACACACGGGAGCCCACAATGTCCGTGCCGAACACGATGCCATGATAAGCTCACCTCCCCTATCTGCCCGTGATCCATATCCCTCCATTCCCTGCATATTCATGTGCCTAACTAAAAGCCTCTTGATGTGTGGGAATGAACTGCAGATGCTGGTTTAAATCGAAGATAGTCACAAAATGCTGGTGTAACTCAGCGGGACAGGCAGCATCCCTGGAGAGGAGTGGGTGATGTTTCCGGTCGAAACCTTTCTCCAGACCCTTCATCTGTCTCCACTACCGCGCTTGGCAATTATGGTACGAATTGTGAAGCCGGATGAAGGAATGTAGGGGGGAGGGAGGGAGAACTAAGTAGGATTCCTAGGGGGTGCAGAGGGGAGGGGGTGCGGAAGGGAAAGTCAGGGTGTTGGGGAAAAAGGAAAGAAAGCAAAATGTCTCAAAAAAAAAGCAGAAGGGAAAGTCTCGTTTCTTGGTGACCAGAGTGTGATACAAATGGTTACATTAATGTCAGGTGTAAACGGTCAACTCCTTTAGACTTTACTTTAGAGATACAGCGCTGAAACAGGCCCTTCGGCCCACTGAGACCACGATCACCCCCGTGCACTAACCTACACACACCAGGGACAATTTAACAACTTACAGCAGCCAATTAACCCGCTAACCTATCCACCTTTGGAATGTGGGAGGAAACCGGAGCACCCGGAGAAAACCCACCTGGTCACGGGGAGATGGTACCAGCTCTGTACAGACAGCATCCGCGGTCAGGATGGAACGCGGGTCCCTGGAGCTGTAAGGCAGCAACTCTATCACTGCGCCACCGTGTCGCCCATATGCCCTCCTAATGCACACTGTGAGTGTAGATCTGTGGCGTGAATCACAGCAACTTCAGGGCAATAATGGGGCATCAAATGCTGGGCATTTGCTTCGAGTTGCTGCAACACTTTTATTTAAACAAAAACAATGAAAGTAAACTGAAGCCAAATTCCCCCATTAGAGGGTTTCCCTTTTACACAGAACTGCAATAAACCAGAAACACGGTGAACTTCTGAGAAAAGCACATCTGGAGATAGTTCTCTGAAGTAAATTCCTTCCTGACAGACCCCGACTGGACTCTCCTGGTAAATAGTTAGAAGCCATTCAGGGAATCTGCTGTCTAGTTCCTCATTCAGGACCCCAAGCCACGTTTCTCTGAACGTATGTTAATGAGAACGGCTAATAATGCCTTGAGCTGTTCAAAATGCTAAACATAAGGAACAGGAGCTGGAATCGAACCCCCGGTCGAACACAGGGTAGCACAGTGGCGCAGAGGTAGAGTTTCCGCCTCACAGCGTCTGCAGCGCCGGAGACCCGGGTTCTACCCCGACTGTGGGTGCTGCCTGCTGCACGGGGTTTGTACGTTCTCCCCGTGACCACGTGGGCTTTCTACGAGATCTTTGATTTCCTCTCACACTCCAAAGGCGCACAGGTTTGTAGGTTAATTGGCTTGGTTTAAATGTAAATTGTCCCTAGTGTGTGTAGGGTAGTGTTAATGTGTGGGGATCGTTGGTCGGCATGGACTCGGTGGGCCGAAGGGCCTGTGTCCGTGCTGTATCTCTAAAACTGAAAAACTACAGCCTGCTTCTGGTCTGGTGCCTGTGCCTTCACTCATGAAGAACAAGCTGGTCTCCTGCCTCCGCACCACGGCACTAACCCCATCTTCCCCGATTCCCCCAATATCCAGAAACTATTGTCCCTTCTTTTCAAATGAACTCCACCACTGCTTCCACAGTCCTCAGGAGTGCAGCAGCATTTGGTTGAAGAAGTACCTCCTCATCTCTGTCTTCCAGACCCCTCAGAAACAGATTCTCTGCCTCAACCAGGGGCGGAAAACCCGGGGGGGCCAGAGGGGACACTTCCACCCCATGTTTTAAGAGGTGGGCGACATCCCCGCCAAATTAACCTGCCTGGGCTTGCGAGAAATATGGCCAGCACGGAGAAGCAGCGCTGGTATCCCGTCAGTCCAGACAGGGCTGTTAATTAACCCGGTGAGACAGGCACAGATGAGCTGCATTTACCGCTGGATTGAGCCTTCGAAGCCTTGTGCGCGTGTGTGAGTCTGCGCATGCATGCGCGCGGCCGCCAATAAATTGTGTCCCCCATCCCCTCCATGTTTTGATAGTGAGTTCCGCTCTTGGCCTCAACTCAGTCAAGTCCTGCAAGAATTTTGTAAAGTTTAGTTTAGTTTAGTGTATTGTCACGTGTACCAAGGTACAGTGAAAGCTTTTTTGTTGCGTGCTATTCAGTCAGCGGAAAAGCTTTTTTGTTGCGTGCTAATCAGTCAGCGGAAAGACGATACGTGATCAAGCCGCTCACAGTGTACTGATGCAGGGTAAAATGGTTACTGCGAGATTAACTCCAGTAAAGTGCGATTAAAGATCATCTAAGGGTCTCCAATGAGGTAGATGAGAGGTCAGGACCGCTCTCTAGTTGGTGATAGGATGGTTCAGTTGCCTGATAACAGCTGGGAAGAATCTGTCCCTGAATCTGGAGGTCTTCACAACTCTGTACCTCTTGCCTGATGGGTGAGAGCAGAAGAGGAAGCGGCTAGGGTGATACTGATCCTTGATTATGCTGCTGGCCTTGCCGAGGCAGCGTGAAGTGTAGATGGAGTCAATGGAAGGGAGGTTGGGTTGTGTGATGGTCTGGGCTGCGTCCACAACTCCGATTGCATTCTTGGATGGAGTCGTTCCCAAACCGTGCTGTGATGCATCCTGATAGAAAGCTTTCTACGGCGCGTCAGCACGTTTTAATGACTTCACCTGTCGTTCTTCTAAATTCTTGAAGAAACAGTCCGGGGTGACCCAATCTCTCCTTCATCTCTCCTGCCAGAGATCAGTCTGGTAAATCCTCATTGTATTCTCTCTGCGGCTCGGATATTAACTTTTAGTACAGAGATGCAATATAACTTTTAGCGTGGATAATCTAACACTGGAGGTGCAGTCTCGTCAAGGCCCGAGCCATTACAGAAGGGTAACTATCCCCCTTGACTCAAATCCTCCACTACTAAAGGTCAACATAGCAGTGACCTTCACACACCCACATATTGGTTTCAGTGACTTGTGGACAAGGCTGGAGAAGGATCCCGGCCTGAAACGTCTTCAATCCATCCTCTCCAGAGATGTTGCCAGACCTGTTGAGCTTGGGGCTGGATTAACCACTAAGCAAAGTAAGCACGTGCTTAGGGCATCAAAGGAAGGGTGGCACCACAGAAATGGTAAATGGTTTACGGCACAAAAGAAATCACTGCTAAAATAATATTCAAAGTGGTTTATATGATCGGAAATATAATTTCGAAGTGTTCATGGTGCCATAGCAACGTCATATAAAATTGACCAAAAAAGTAGGAGAAAACTTTTCAAATACAAATAAAGTGGAGGTATACAAAAATAAACATTATTTTCCATCTTACTGTTCGTTTTGTTTCATTTTTAAAAATAAAAACTTATTTTATGGTTTATTATTGTTTATATTTTGAATTACATATATATGGGGGAACCAAAATCTTTTAAGTGCTAAGGGCCTCTATGGGTCTTAATCCGGCCCTGGGAGCTACTGCGGCAATTCGTGTCACTTTTGTAAACCAACATCTGCAGTTCCTTGTGTCTCTCTCCCTCTCTTTGAATGTCACTCTTTTCTAATCTCTCACCATCCAGGGCGGCGCGGTGGCGCAGCGGTAGAGTTGCTGCCTTACAGCATCAGGGTCCCGGGTTCGATCCTGACTGAGGGAGAGTTTGTACGTCCTCCCCATGACCGCGTGGGTTTTCTCTGGGTGCTCCGGTTTCCTCCCACATTTATTAAAGATGCCCAGGTTTGTAGGTGAATGGGCTTCGGTAAAAATTGTCCCTGAAGAACAATAGGGTAGAACTAGTGTACAGATAATCATTGGTCGACATAAACTCGGTGGGTCAGAGGGCCTGTTTCTATGCTGTATTTCTAAACAAAAACTACATAAAATTTAACAAAATTGTTTGATTTTCCATTTTTGTTCCATCTATCCACGGTAGGCACCATCCAGCATGTTTTTCTTTAGACACCTTGTCCATACCCCATGGAAACCCCCCAACATCCTCCTCTCCACTCACAATCCCACCCAGGTTGTGTTTCATTCACAAACTCGGAAATATCACATTTCAGGCCTACTTCCTTTCAAGGGGTTCTATTACTACACCATTCATCTTCTTCCATTCACCGATTCCAGTCGCTTCCCCTCGACCTGTGGGGGAGGATGGTTAAAAAGACATCTCACGTCTGCACGATGACCTTACTGTTTCCACCCACAACTGTGTGGGCAGACGGCAGAGTCAAGATGGTTCGCAACTGTGATCTGAACCTGGAATGGAATCATAACACATGTGAGTCAGAAGGTGTCAAGTTCAAGACTTGCTCCTGGCCCATAAGACACAGGATCAGAATTAGGCCATTCAGCCCATCAAGGCTGCTCCACCGTTCGATCGTGGCTGATAATATTTTTGCCTCTCAACCCCATTCTCCTATCTTCTCCCCGTATCCTTTGACCCCCTTTAAGGGCCTGTCCCACTTACGCGACCTTTACAGGCGACTGCCGGCACCCGTGATAGGTCGCCGAAAGTTTCAACATGTTGAAAATTCAGCGGAGACCAGAAAGACGCTACAACTCTTCGAAGACCTCTCACGACCATAGTTTATTGCTATGAATCTCCACTTTAAAGATACCCAAATGTCTTGGCCTCAACTGCCATCTGTGGCAATTCAACAGATTCACCACCCTCTGGGTAAAGAAACTCCTCCTCCTCTCCATACTGAAGGTACGTCCTTTTATTCTGAGGCTGTACCTTCTTGTCCTGGACCCTTCCCATTCTTGAAACATCCTCTCCACATGCACTCTGAGGGGGGTGGGGGGAGGGACACACCTCATTGAAACTCAGCGAATAGTGAAAGGCCTGGATGGAGTCTTTAGGTTGTGGGCGGAAACCTGAGCACCCAGAGGAATCCCACCCACAGACTCAGAGAGAACGTGCAAACTCCTCGCCAGTAGAAACCCAAGGTCTGGATGATTTCTCCGGTGGCCACATTTCAAGGTGTCGCGAGTGTCAGAGGTTGATGGCGGGTCAGGTGGACCACCCACTCCGTGGGAGAACACCATACCTCCCCACCCTCAACCGTCAAACCCTCCACAGGCAGTGAACTGGAGAGAGTGCACAGATACTGTAGACCCGTCCCATGAAGGATGCTTCATTCCCCTGTCCCTTCACTGGTACTCAGGGCATTGTCTCTGCTTCCCTTCAACTAAAGGGCTGGAGTAGACACAGAGGGCTGGAGTAATCATCCTACCACAACCAGAGATCAGTCCAGATCTGCAGACACAGTGAAGACACAGTGGTCTATAGACACACTGAACTATTATCTTCTGTTGTGCTGCAGCAAGTAAGAATGTCATTGCCCTATCTGGGACACATCATGACAATAAAGTTCACTTGAACTTTGACTTTTGAACCACCATCCACCTCATTGGTGACCCTCAGACTATCTTTGATCGGACTTTGCTGGCTTTACCCTGCACTAAACATTATTCCCTTATCGTGTATCTATTCACTGTAAATGTCTCGATTGTAATCATGTATTGTCTTTCCGCTGACTGGATAGCACGGAACAAAAAGCTTTTGCTGTTACTCGGTACACGTGACAATAAACTAAACTGAACTGACGGAACTCAACGGGTCAGGCAGCATCTCTGGAGAACGTGGTTGGGCGATGCTTCGGGCCGGGACCCATAGAAACATAGAAAATAGGTGCAGGAGGAGGTCATTCAGCCCTTCGAGCCAGCACCACCATTCACCATGATCATGGCTGATCGTCCCCTATCAATAACCCGTGCCCGCCTTCTCCCCATATCCCTTGACTCCACTAACCCCTAAGGCTCTATCTAACTCTCTCTTAAATAAATCCAGTGACTTGGCCTCCACTGCCCTCTGTGGCAGGGATTTCCATAAATTTACAGCTCTCTGGGTGAAAACGTTTTTTCTCACCTCAGTCTTAAATGACCTCCCTTTTATTCTAAGACTGTGGCCCCTGGTACTGGACTCGCCCAACATTGGGATCATTTTTCCTGCATCTAGCTTGTCCAGTCCTTTTTAATTTTATATGTTTCTATAAGAAACCCCCTCATCCTTCTAAACTCCAGTGAATACAAGCCTAGCCTTTTCAATCTGTCCTCATATGACAGTCCCTCCATCCCAGGGATCAATCTCGTGAACCCGACTGATTGTGAGCTCCGGACTAGAGTCTCCCCCCCCCCCCCCCGCTATCCCCCGCGAGTGACTGAGGTGAACCAGCAGGCAACCCTGCCCGCACTCCGCCACGCTGCTGCCTGCAGGCTTCCTGCATCACGACCAACACCACCTCCCACACTCTCAGAAAAGCCCACAGTGGAAAATGAGATGGCACAGCAGCCATCGAGTCAACTTTCCACCCCTTTCATCTTGTTTTTTCACTGCTTGACTCTGGCTCCTGACAATAGACTGCATCAGCACTTCACGCTGCCTCATGAAAGCAGCCGACATAATCAAGAACCACTCACACCCCGATCACTTCCTCTCCTCCCCTACTCCCATCGGGTAAGCAGATACAAAAACTTGAAAGCACGTGCTACCCGACTCAAGAAACAGCCTCTCCTGGTCTGAAGAAGTGCCCCAACCCAAAACGTCACCTGTCCATGTTCTCCAGGGATGCTGCCTGACCCGCTCAGTTAGTCCAGCACTTTGTGTCTTCTAGACTTTAGACTTTAGAGATACAGCACGGAAACAGGCCCTTCGGCCCTCCGAGTTCGCGTCGACCAGCGATCACCGTGTACGCTAGCACTACCCTACACACTAGGGACAATTTATAATTTTTATTGAAGCCAATTAACCTACAGATTTGCACATCTTTGGAGTGTGGGAGGAGACAGGAGCACCCGGCAAACACCCACAGAGAGAATGTACAAACTACGTACTGACAGCCACCCTAGTCAGGATTGAACCCGGGTCTCTGGTGTTGAAAGGCGGCAACTCTACCGCTGCGCCACTGTGCCACCCAAATCAACTTTTAATTTACAAATTAACCCTTGATTTACAAATTAATTGCTGATTTACAAATTCTTCTCAGTAACCAGCAGGCTTTTGGACACTACATACCACTAACCACAGCAATTGAGAAAGAGTCACACAGCATGGAAACAGGTCCTTCGTCCCAAGTTGCCCATGCCGACCAACATGTCCCATCTACACTATCCCAACCGCACTCCTTGGCCCACTTCCATCTAAACATTTCCTTCCCGTGTACCTGTCCAAATGTCTTCAATGTTGTTATAGTACTTGCCTCAACTACTTCCTCTGGCAGCTCATTCACGACACCCCACCACTCTGTGTGAAAAAGCTGCCCCTCACGTTCCCAGTAAATCTTGCTCCTCCAACCTTAAAGGGCCTGTCCCACTTAAGAGACTTTTCAGCAAACTGTCTGGGACCTGCAAGACTTTTCAGCAAACTGTCTGGGACCTGCAAGCTCGGAGAGCATTCACCTGAAAAAACGGGAGCTGGATCGACCTTCATCGCCGATCACATATACACACACACACACACACATCGCAAAGGCGGGGGCCAGGGAAAGCGGGGGAGCGCTGTGTGAAATTCACACGATGCAACGCCAAGGTGATACCCGCGATGAACAGGAAGGTTAAAGATGGCTAGCACAGTGAACGGTAAGTCCTTTAAAAGAGTGGGGTGGGGGGGGGGGGAGAAGGGGAGAGAAGGGGGATAAGGGGAGAGAAGGGGAGAGAAGGGGAGAGAAGAAAAGGCCAGACAACTTTTAATAATCCAGAGATACACAGCTGTGAAGTTTAGCTGGCATTTAACATTACCGGTCGATTTTCTTAGGTTCTGAAAACTCGTGCTTACTTTTCTCCCCCCCCCAATGAGCCAATTAAAATGCCCGGTGAGCAAAGGAGATTACCTACGGCTACATCGACTATCTACAACGACATGGCCACCCGACTACCACTGCACTACGAGTTCACAATTATCAATTTTCTCCATGCCAACCACTTTTTGCTCACATGTTGAAAAACTTTCCGCGACCAAACTGAGGCCGGGAGTACAAGATACAAGATACAAGATACATTTAATTGTCGGTGGTCCCGGTGCCGCCGTCCACAGACCTGCCGTTGGAGCCTCCGACTCTCCGGTAGCAGCAGCAGCAGCAGCAGCAGCAGCAGAGCTCCTCCACCGCTCCACCCGCTCCGGACTCGGCCAGCCCCGCGACGGTGACGGTGAGTCATAGCACCAGAGTCCCCGGCTTCTTCCTGTGGAGGCCGCTCCTCGTTGCGGCCCCAACGACAACGGAAACCCGACGAGAAAAGGTCGGGTCTCCAGTGCAGGGAGAGATTTAAAAAAGTTTCCCCCCCCCTCCCCCCCCAAACCCCCCCACACACACACCCCAACAAAAAATAACAAAAACTACATTAAAACACAGACAGAAAATAATAAAACGCGGACAGACTGCAGAGGCCGCTGCTGACCAGAGTCGCGCCGCCCACCGGAATTCCATTTGGACATTCGGAGTAGCAACCTCTATGCGGGAACTCCTCTCGACCATGAAGGAGACTTACCAGTGACCACCTACGACCATGTGTCGACCATGCTGCCAGCTTGTACCGAGCGCAGACTCTCCTAAACTCGCCAATTAGGTCGTCATAGTGGGACAGACCCTTAAATCTATGTTTAATTGTAAATTGTAAACTTCTATGAACTGTATCCTTAGTTGTACTAGTAACTTTGGTTTGGCACTATTATGGTTACCTGGTATTATGGTAATTAATTAATTGTATTATTAATTATTGTATATTTAGTTGTGTGTTGTTGCATTAATGGGCCCGCTAAGTTCCAGCAGGTAAGAATGTAATTGTTCCAATTATACATGACCAGCATACAAAAACATCCGTGACTTTTGATTTACAAACTAACAGGCAGGGAAGATATTTGCAGTGCCTCTCCCCAGACAGCGGAGATTCATGGTAGATAGAGTGACACAGAACTTACTTCTCAGGTTTCAGAAAGCCTGGATCAACTTCCCTTCCCTGTGATCTCTGACTGGTCAACAAAAAGACACTTCCGAATGTCCAAATGGAATTCCGTTAATCCCTCGCTGCTCACAGCAGCTCCCATTTTCCGGGTGAATTATTTACAAATATCACACTGCTAAAGGTCGCAACATGAGAGGGTGATCCTTCCTGTCATCATTCTTAAAATACTCTGCTGAAAAAATGCACATCAGTGATTGATGGAGACAGAGGGAGGGAGGGGAGAGAGAGAGAGAGAGAGAGAGAGAGTCAGAGAGGCAGAGAGTCAGGGAGAGAGAGAGAGAGAGAGAGAGAGAGAGAGAGAGTCAGAGAGGGACAGTCTCTCAAGGACGGAGAGAACAAGAGAAGTAAGTGTTACAAAGGGGGTGGGGAATGGGACAGGTGTAGGGGGGTGGCTGGAGAGAGGAGTGGGGTGTGAGTGATACAGACTACATTGAAAGCAGTGATGCTGATTACTGAGACCATGTGAAGAAAGATTCCTAAGACGGGGTGACATCTGAAATTGGTGAACAGATGGAGGATTGGACGAGAACTGCAGAATGGGCCAAATGGCCTCCCCTTGCTCCTTCCCTTATTGTCAGGTAGAGCTTACCCAATGCAAAAGGATGTGACTTTAGATTATGTTTTAATAAAAGCACATTGCATGAATGTGCTAAATATCCTTCTCTGCATTAGGAAGAGATCTTGATAATCAACCTCCATTTGCTACACAGTGCCTCGAAGTCGCTGTACTTTTACAACGGGACATTGGAAGTTACGTTGCAATTTTATAGAACTTGTTAGGCTGCATTTGGAATATTGCGTGCGTTTCAGGAAGGATGTGGAGGCTTTGGAGAGGCTTTACATGTCTGAGGAAGGGACTTGAGCTGAAACGTCACCTATCCATGCTCTCCAGACCTGACCCGCTGAGTTACTCCACCACTTTGTGTCCTTGACCACAAATGTTGGGTGGATTACAGGGTACCAGCTATAAGAAGAGGTTGGATTGTCGGGTCTCCGTTGTCGTTGGGGCTGCAACGTGGAGCGGCCTCCAACAGGAAGACCGGGGGCTCTGGTGCCGACTACTCACCTCACCGTCGCGGAGCTGGCCGAGTCCAGAGCGGGTGGAGTGGTGGTGGAGCGCTGCTGCGGCCCGACCTCCGGAGATTCGGAGGCTGCAACAGCGGGTCTGGCGGACGGCGGTACCAGGAGCCCGCGGGTCCCTGGAGGGAGACCGCTTTTCAGGGCTCCCGCAACGGCGACTTCTCCCGCCCGAGTTGCGGGGTTGAAGAGCTCCTGGAGCGGGGCATTACAGCACCGCCCCGCGCGGCTTGGAATGGCCGCGGGACTCTGCGAGCGCACGCCGGGGGCTCTAACACCAAGAATCCGGTGTGCGACCTTGCATCACCCGGCGTGGCTTTAATGGCCGCGGGACAATCGCCATTGCCAGCCGGGGGCTTTGACTTTGACTCTGACATCGGGGGGGGAGTGCAGTGGAGAGATAAGTTTTTTTGGCCTTCCATCACAGCACTGTGATGGATGTTTATGTAAATTATGTTGTGTCTCGGGTCTATTTGTTTGTAATGTATGGCTGCAGAAACGTAATTTCGTTTGGACCTCAAGGGGTCCAAATGACAAATAAATTGAATCTTGAATCTTGAATCTTGACTGCCATAGATTGTTTTCTCCTGAGCATCACAGGCCGAGATTGTGTGCAGGACAGGTCGCCCCATCGCACGTCATGTTGCAGTTTTGTGAAGCTCTGTTCGGGCACCATTTGTAGCATTGTGTGCAGTTCTGATCGCTCCATACTTGAAGTGCCATCACTGAAATTGCCTTTGCATGGCCACATCTAATGCAATGGCAGGTTGGAGCCTGCAGTCAAAGTATCGCCTCTGCCTGCCCCTCTCAACACCTACAGTGCAAAGTGCTTGAACACTGTTCCAAGTTTCCACCCCAGTCTTCCAGAGTCTGAGACTCTGTGCCAATTTAGCTCATTGGCGCCCCACTTTCAAATATTTTCGGGGAACTTAAAGGAAAAGCGAACCGAGAAACACCTCACGAGAATAGAGTCAATATTATTAAATGGAATGGCTTCCTGTTGCACTAAAAATAAAAGACTTTAGGAATGCATGACAGCTCAAGCTAATGGAGTTCCTGCTGCTGGACTGTAATACTCTGCAGATGATGACATGTTGGTTACTAAAGCATAAAAAAAGAAGGAATGTCATCGGCACGCTGAATAGTTTTTCTCTTCGCCACAACCTTCTGACCTGCCTTGTGTTGAAGGTTAATCTCAGCCCTAAACCTGTAAACCACTCAGCTCTACACTTGATAATATTTCCTTGGATTGTATCCTTTTGTCAGAATATCCAGTCTGTTTTCAGATAGCGAGCCATAGTGTCCTTGCAAAGTTTTAGTTTTAGTTTAGTTGGTCTTTAAAATGATGAGAGTGATAGACAGAGTTGACGTGGATAAGCTATTTCCATTGAGAGTAGGGAAGATTCAAACTAGAGGACATGATTTGAGAATGAAGGGACAGAAGTTTAGGGGTAACATGAGGGGGAACTTCTTTACTCAGAGAGTGGTAGCTGTGTGGAATGAGCTCCCAGTGGAAGTGGTGGAGGCAGGTTCGATTTTATCGTTTAAAAATAAATTGGATAGGTATATGGACGGGAAAGGAATGGAGGGTTATGGTCTGAGTGCAGGTAGATGGGACTAGGTGAGAGTAAGTGTTCGGCACGGACTAGAAGGGCTGAGATGGCCTGTATCAATGCTGAAACTGTTATATGTTATATATATATATGCTATATGTTATAGTTTAGTTTTAGTTCAGTTCAGTTTAGTTTATGGTCATGGGGGGCACGGTATGGTGGAGACGCCCCTCAAATTAAATTAAGGGAAGGTATCCCACGCCAGGGGGCCACAGAGTGGCACGGGTGGGGGACTGTTTGGTGAAATATGAAAAATGTAAAAAAATTGTACTGAAAAAAAACTTGTATAGTCTCCGAAAATGTCGGATGAATTTTGTTTGTTTGAATGGTTCAGGAATTGTATATATTTATCAATGAATAAAGTCTATTTTGAAATTAAAAAAAAGTTCAGTTTAGTTTAGTTCCGTTTATTGTCATGTGTACCAAGGTACAGTGAAAAACCTTTTTGTTTTTCGAGCTATCCCAGTCAGCGGAAAGACTGTACATGATTACAGTCTAGCTGTCCACAGTGTACAGATACAGGATAAAGGAAATAACGTTTAGTGCAAGACACACTCCAGTAAAGTCCGATTAAAGACAATTCGAAGGTCTCCAACGAGGTGGATGGTCGGTCAGGACCGCTCTCTTGTTGGTGATAGGATGGTCCAGATCATCATACCGCTGTTGCATCATGCACGGTGGCGCAGCGGTAGAGTTACTGCCTCACAGCACCAGAGACCCAGGTTCGAACCTGACTACGGGTGCTGTCTGTACGGTGTTTGTACATTCGCCCTGTAACCATGTGGGTTTTCTCCGGATGTTCTGGTTTCCTCCCACATAACAAAGACGTACAGGTTAGTGGGTTAATCTGTAAATTGTCCCTTAGTGTGTAAGGATAGCACTGGTGTGCGAGGAGATCGCTGGCCGGCACAGACTCGGTGGGCCGAAGGGCCTATTTCCGCGCTGTATCTCTAAAGTCTAAAGTCTAAACACACCCGTTCTCCAGTCCGCTGGATGAGGATGGAGCGTTCCGATCAAATATTTCCGCACTTGGCGTGGGCACATCCAGGACATTCCTGCTTCCAGATGAGCACCATTTGGACATTTGGAATGGGATTAAAAGCAGAGCAGCTCTGGAGGGAGGCTGCGGCTGAAACATGAACGCAGGCTGTGGCGGCCATTCTCAGTGTTCACCGCAACTCCCTCTGAATGTCTGCCCCCTGATAAAGATAACCTTGTTTAACACCGTGATGAGCGGGTGCAGTGAGAGTTTGCTCTCCATCATTTCAGCCTGTCTGTGTTTCATCGTTCTATTTTTAGCCAAGCGCGGCTTTTGGAGAAATCTGTGCCTCTCATCGCCTCTCTCCCGGGACAGGCATCCGTGTTCCATTAAAATACTTTCAGACTAAGTGGACATCGAGATCTGGATCAGACTGTGAAAGGCTGAGATAGAAGTTTTATTTCTTTGATATATTGAAATGCAATAAATGGGAGCAAATCGTCCCGATGTGGATGGAGATTTCGAGGGGTCGAGGAGGGGTCTAGAGGACAGAGAGGTCCAGCGAGGTCCTTCGGCCCAACTCATCCATGTTTCATCCAAGCTGGTTGTTGAGTTTATTGTCACGTGGACCGAGGTACAGGGAAAAGCTTTTTGTTGCTGCTAACCAGTCAGCAGAAAGACGACACATGATAACATTCGATCCATTTACAGTGTACAGATACATGATCGCGGACTTTTGTGCAAAAGACAAACAACAAAACAACCAAACAAATTATAAACACAATCATAACACACATATTCTTTTACATAATAAATAATGGAAGGAAAAACGTTCTGTAGAGTTAGTCCCTGGTGAGATAGGCGTTTACAGTCCGAATTGCCTCTGGGAAGAAACTCCTTCTCAACCTCTCCGTTCTCACCGCATGGCAACGGAGGCGTTTGCCCGACCGTAGCAGCTGGAACAGTCCGTTGCAGGGGTGGAAGGGGTCTCTCATGATTTTGTTTGCTCTGGAGTTGCACCTCCTATTGTATAGTTCCTGCAGGGGGTGGATAGTAAGTTCACCAAAGAGGTGGATAGTAGTTCAGGACTGCCGTCTGGTTGTGGTAGGATTGTAGTTGGTCACACCTGGTCCATAAAGCTCCCTCTAAACCTCCACATACCTGCCCAAATGTCCTTTGAAGCTGCTGCAGAATAAATAATAAAAAATTAAAGAGGGGAGAAGAGGGAGTGACCGGAATGAGTGGGGTCCCTCATTATGCTGATGGCCTTGCCGAGGCAGCGCGGAGTGTAGATAGTGTCAAGGGAAGGGAGGAAGGTCTGGGCTGCGTCCGCAACTCTCTGGGAGAACGGATTGTTGTGGACGAGGAGCGAGAGTGTGGGCCACCGTGAACAGAATTAGAACATTTATTTTTCAGCTTTCATCAAAACACCCATTTGCTATCCATTGCCCAAGTCTTTTGGACCTGAACCACAAAAATATCGTTAGAAAAATATTTGGAAACATGGACCGTCACATCATCCAAACCAGAAATACCTGGCATATTTTTAGATTTCTGTTTTGGATTCCGAGAGGTTTGTCACCCCTTCATTAAGCTGCAAGCATCTGATTATCAAAATGCTCCTGGCTTCTCTCAAGGTTCAGCAGTTACCAGAGACCACTCCTGGGGTCATGCTCTATCTGAGCTGTTATGTAAGTGCAGGAATTGAACTGCAGATGCTGGTTTAAAGCGAAGATAAACACAAAACGCTGGAGTAACTCAGCGGGACAGGCAGCATCTCTGGAGAGAAGGAATGGGTGACGTTTCCGGTCGAGACCCTTCTTCAGACTAGTTTCAGGTCTCCACCCGAAACGTCACCCATTCCTTCCCTCCAGAGATGCTGCCTGTCCCGCTGAGTTACTCCACCATTTTGTGTTTGTCATGTAAGTGGCCTGAAAATCAGAGTCCGTCTCGCCCTGCTCCCTTTAACCAGCAGCTTACAGACTTTGTTTTAGTTTTAGAGATACAGCATGGAAATAGGCCCTTCAGCCCTTCGTGACCATGCTGGCCATCGATGGATGACCCGCTCACACTAGTCTGAAGGGATCAATGGCCCCTCATGCTCACTCATGTCCTGGTTTCCCCACCAGCGCCTCTCACCGGCACCAACTCATTGGGCAAGGAACCTCGGGGTGCAAAGTCCACGTCACAACAGACCTGAAACTAGCCTGAAGAAGGGTCTCGACCTGAAATGTCAGCCATTCCTTCTGTCCAGAAATGCTGCCCGTCCCGCTGAGTTACTCCAGCTTTTTGAGTCTATCTTCAGTTTAAACCAGTTCCTTCCCACCCAATCCTCCAAATGTGGTCTCACCAAAACCTGGTGGGACCTCAGCAACAACTTTCTTCCCTTTTTATTCTAGCTCCTTTGCCTTAAAGGTCAACACATGATTTCAGTTCCTCGTTATGCTGTGTCCTTCCCATAATCTATCTGACCAAAATGTAACAAACAACCTCATAATGTAACAAAGCCACAGCAGTCACAAGGTAACGGCCTTTTGATTGGAAAGACCGGGTTTCTCATCAGGATATGAGCCTGGTTTGTGGTTTACTGTGACTCAAACCATGAGTACCTTTCCAGAAGAAAACATATTGTCTAGGACTCAAGACCTGGTCAGTCCGGATCTAATTTAACAGAGGCCAAGGTTTGTTTAAATTAACAAAAGCTCTCAGGGTGAGAAATAATGCAAGAAAAGTCGTTGCTGTATAAAGTTAACCCTTAACTCACCATTTCTCCGCATACAGTTCACAACTTTAAAACTTCATCATAGTTTCTACATACAGTACATAGACATAGAAAATAATAATAATAAATAATAATAATAATAATTTTATTTATAGAGCACTTTAAAAACAAACATAGCTGCAACAAAGTGCTGTACATCACTAATCATTGACAAAAAAGTTAATACACACCAAAAATAACAATCAAAAGAAATAGTAGGAAAAGACATGTAAAATAAAGAAACATCAAAAACACCACAAACAGAAGCAAAGCCTCAGGCATGGTCAAAAGCCAGGGAGTACAAATGTGTTTTAACACTGGATTTGAAGATGGACAGGTGCAGGAATAGGTGCAGGAATAGGTCATTCGGCCCTTCGAGCCAGCACCGCCATTCAATATGATCATGGCTGATCAGTACCCCGTTCCTGCTTTCTCCCCATATCCCTCGATTCCGTTAGCCCTAAGAGCTATTTCTAACTCTCTCTTGAAAACATCCAGTGAATTGGCCTCCACTGTGGCAGAGAATTCCACAGATTCTCAACTCTCTGGGTGAAAAAGGTTTTCCTCATCTCAGTCCCAAATGGTCTACCCATTATTCTTAAACCTTGACCCCTGGTTCTGGACTCCCCCAACACGGGGAACATTTTTCCTGTATCTAGCCTGTTCAATCCCATAGGAATTGTATACGGTTTTATAAGAATCTCTCTCATACTTCTAAATTCCAGTGAATATAAGCCCAGTCGATCCATGCTTACACATGTAGTCACCTTTTAGTGGTCGATCCACCCTGAGGAATGGTCCCGACCCCGAAACGACACCTCTCCATGTTTCCTAGAGATGCTGCCTGAACCGCTGAGTTGCTCCAGCACTCTGTGTCTTCTTTTGCACGCTGGCATCTGCAGTTCCTTGCTTCTACATTCCACCAAATGCCTTCCTATTTCTCCGTCCAAGGTGAGAGAAATCGTTCCTCCTCTGCGTACGGAAATCAGAGCATGTGGAAACCATTGAAAATGTATTTGAGTTAATTGTAGGAAATACCAATGAAGAACAGTGTTCCTTGTAACTTTCAAAAATAACTGACCTCAACGTATCCACCCTTGAGTTCCTGGAGAGAAATACTAGTCATTCTGACTGTCTGAAGAATTCCACAGTCCTATTCTACACCAAAGGTCTGATGCATGACATGTCTCACCAATGCGCAGTCGGTGAATTTACATCCTTCAGCTTTCCTGGTTGTGTGGGTTGGAGGTGATTCCGACCAGCCAACTCCACTGGGATGATGTGGTTCCATGAATAGGGAGTTTTAACCAGCTCCATCTGGACTAACTTTTCTTTGCATGATGTAAAAGGAAGTTTGTTATAGAGTCATGGAGGCGGAGTCACACAGCACGGAAACAGACCAACATTTGGCCCAATTCGGCCATGCTGACCAAGGTGCCCCAGCCGAGGTTGTGACCAAGGTGCCCCAGCCGAGGTTGTCCCATTTTCCCACTTTGTTCTTAAACACTGGAAAGAAATTGATGTTCCACAAAAACTGCATTTGGTGAGGCCCCAGCACCTGTAGAGTTGCTGCCATATAATGCCAGGGACCTGCGTTAGATCCTCACTACAGGTGCTGTCTGTACGGAGTTTGCACGTTCTCCCTGTGACGGTGTGGGTTTGCTCCGGGTGCTCTGGTTTTCTCCCACATTCCAAAGACGTGCAGGTTTGCAGGATAATTGGCTTCTGCAAATTGTCTCTAATGGGCAGGATAGAACTGGTATATGGGTGATCGCTGATCAGCGAGGACTCGGTGTGCCGAAGGGCCCATTTCCGCACTGTATCTCTAAACTAAACTAAACCTTTCTATTCCCTTTTCACGTTCCCTCATTCCGCACCAGCAGATGGAAAATCCACGTTTAGTTTAACAGCTGAGAGACAGCAAGTTCTGCTAGTGAGGTTATTCATTCTGACTGGACTGAGGCGATTCAGGTTTTGGAAGGTATCGCTGTTTTTATTGGCAAGGGCTGTACAGCTCAGTTCTCTGATTATAACTGCTACAAATATGCTCCAGTGCAAAGAAAACCATTGGCGTGGTCAACATAGTTTTGCTGTGACGAGAGGCGCTATTTATTAGTAAATGCAAATGTATTAAAGACAAAAACCTGTTGCAAAATATGTTTTGTTTCTTAAATCGAAAGTAAAGTGTTTCTTAACTCTTTGCATGCTACGAGGTCATTTCAAACCAATGCTATTAACAGCCTGAAGAAGGGTCTCGACCTGAATCTGGTTCTAATCTCAACAACCACTTTGCTTTTGTGTAATCTAATCTCGAATAGTTTAACGGTTTTATCCAACAACGGGTTTGCAAGGAGAAGATGTTTACAAGGCAGCACAGACTGCGATGTTAAGTAGTAACTGATACTGTATGTATATAAAGTTATGAGAGGCATAGATAGGGAAGACAGTCAGAACCTTTTCACCGGAGTGGAAATGTCAAAGACTAGAGGTCATAGCTTTAATATGGGAGGGGGAAGTTTAAAGGTGATGTGCGGGACAAGTTTTAATTATTTATTTTTACTTTTTTTTAAATATTTAAAGTTTATTAGAAGCAATTGCACAAAGCTAAAACGTTCGGCTTCCAGAATGATACAATTATTGTACAGCTTCATTTTTAACCTTATAACCTAAATTGGAAAAATGGAGAAAAGGAAACAAAGGGAAAGCAAGAATAGACGAAAGGAAAGTGAAAGGATAGAATAGAAAAGAACGAGAAAAAGTCCCCTAAACTACCAAAGCAGTGCAGCAGAGAGAATAAGAAAAGATGGAGATCCCCCGAAAAATTGAGATATACCTTGCACCCCCCCCCCGCATCATCCAACATAGTATCGGATTTAAATTTAAATTTGTGTTTCACCATATTGTTGTAAAAATTCAGTAAAGGGTGGCCATGTCTTAAGAAATTGATCTGGTTTTTCCGCCAAGACAAGCCTAATGTTTTCCAAGTGTAGTGTCTCGTCTCGGACATATCTGTAATCCACATCTTCACTGTGGGGACTGTTGTCTGTTTACAAAATCTAAGTAGTAATTTTTTCGCCGTTATTAGGCCGTAGTTGAGGAAACGTCTTTGAAATATCGTTAGCTTAGAACAGGCCTCTGACATACCTAATATGATCAGTTTTATAACTGGGTCCAATTATTTTTAAGTATTTTGGAAACGGTTTCAAAAATTCCCCTTCAGAAGTTTTGTAACTTTGTGCAGGAAGCAAAAGATTGGGTTATTGTCGCTTCTTGGAGGAGACATTTATCACAAATAGGAGAGTCATTTTTTTTTACTTGGGTGGGTGTCTGGAACGCGCTGCCCAGGGTGGTGGTGAAAGCAGTTATGAGAAGGCATTTAAGAGGCTTTTAGATGTGGAGAGGGCATTTCCACTAGTAGGAGAGTTTAGGACCAGAGGCCAGAGCTTCAGAATAAGATGTACCTTTAGAAAGGAGATGAGGAGGAGTTTCTTGCATCAGAGGATGGTGAATCTGTGGAATTCATTGCCACAGACGGCTATGGAGGTCAAGGTAACGGATATTTCGAAGGCGGAGAATGCCAAATTCGTGATTAGCACGGATGTCGGGGGTTATGGGGAGAATGCAGGAGAAGGGATTGAGAGGGAGAGATAGATCAGCCATGATTGAATGGTGGAGTAGACTTGATGGGCCGAATGGCCTAATTCTGCTCCTGGAGCTTATGAACGGAGTGGATAGGCAAGTGGATATGCAGGGAGAGAGGAGATATGGATCACATGCAAGAAGAGAAGATTGGATTATCTTAGCATCATGATCAACCCGGGCCTTGTGGGCTGAAGGGCCTGTTCCCGTGCTGTACTGTTCTATGTTCTATGTTAATACGAGGCCTCAGTCAGTGTACTTGATCTTTCTCGAGCAGGCCTTGTTGAAGATTCTACCCCACTGTCTTTAAACTAGAGAGGACCAGGTTGTATCATTGACAGTAACGGAGCAGTCAGTGGGGATATTTTTATCTTCCTTTGACGATTCATTTGGGAGTGTATTCATCACGTATGGAGAGAGTGAGAATTAGTTCTCAACTCAACACCAAAAGCAATCCTCACCCTTCCCAACACCGTTATAAAAAGAACACAGAGAATGTGCACTGATTGTGCTGGGAATCTCAAACAAGAGGTTGTTGCATTCTGTGGCATTGTGTGTTTGGTGGAGAATGACTCATCCACGTCTTGCACTGTTTGTATTTCCTATCCACAAGGCTTACTGACTCCACTCTATCCAGCTCACCCGCTGTGTGAGACAGTGCAGCGGAGCTATTGCTACGTTCACGATGAGAGGCATAGATCGGGTAGATGCACAGAATCTCATGCCCAGAGTAGGGGAATCGAGGACCAGAGGACATAGGTTCAAGGAGAAGGGAGAAAAATTCAATAGGAATCTACAGGGTAACTTTTTCACACAAAGGGTGGTGGGTGTATGGAACAAGCTGCCAGAGGAGGTAGTTGAGGCTGGGACTATCCCAACGTTTAAGGAACAGTTAGACAGGTACATGGATAGGACAGGTTTGGAGGAATGTGGACCAAGCACAGGCAGGTGGGGCTAATGTAGCTGGGTCATGTTGGCTGGTGTGGGCAAGTTGGGCCGCAGGTCCTGCTTCCACACTGTATCACTCTAAGACTCCATGAGGAATAGCGTTCGCCTCAATCTTGTCCCAACTATCTGGAAATTCCATTAGCGTGCCTTTACTCCACCATCGCTTCTGTTCCCGAAAGCAAGCCTGTTGGATATCTGTTACACCACTAAACTACAGTGCACTCCCCCAACTCACACAGTTACTATTTCTATGCATTCGCTGTGCGGGCTTGACTTGCAAGGTTGTGTTTTATGTGTCCACGTGGCCTTCAACTGCCTATGAACTAACTTCGAGACACAGAACATTCAACATAGAACAGTACAGAGCAGGAACAGACCCTCTGGACCCCCAAAGTCTGTGCCGAACATGAAGCAAATATAAACCAATCTTCCACAATCCATCCTCTCTCGTTTAAAGACAGAATCTGCAACAAAACTGCAGGTTTGCTCATGAAAGGTGAAGTTCACTAACTGATGCTTTACATCAACATACAACATAGAACAGTACAGGACGGGCACAGACCCTTCGGCCCGCAACGTCCGTGCAGGGCACAATGCCAAAATAAACAAAGCTTCTCTGCCTGTACGTGATCCATAGCCCTCCATTCCCTGCATATCCATGTGCCTATCTAAAAGCCTCTTAAATGCTACTAATGTAACTGCCTCCACCACCACCCCTTGCAGCACGTTCCAGGCACCCGCCACCCTCTGTGTAAAAGAATCTGCCCGCACATCCCCTTTAAACTTTGCCCCTCTGAATTAAAGCTACGACTTCTAGCCTTTGACATTTGCAGCCCGGGGTAAAGGTTCTGAATGTCTACCCTATCTGTGCCTCTCATAATGTGATACCTGCAAGAAACCCCCATGGGCTTTCCCGAATCCCTACTGTAACTTCTTGTAGGTTTTTAATGTCACTTAGCAATGACTACATGAGCCGTCTCACGTAGCAAGTGTGCGTCAACTCCAGTAACGTGTCTCTGGGTGAGCAGATTTCCTCTCCCGAAGGACATGAGTGAATGTGCAGGATTTTAAACATAATCCAGTCGCTTTGTGTTCACCACTTCTGGCACTCAGTCATTATTCAACTGGGATTAAATTGCTCAGCTGCACTGGTGGGACTTTAGTGGCAGGCCACAGGATGGTGAATCCAGGCCTTTTAGATTTTAGTTTAGTTTAGAGATGCAGCACGGAAACAGGCCCTTCAGCCCACCGAGTCCGTACCGGCCAGCGATCCCCACACATTAACACCATCCTACACACACTAGGGACAATGTTACACACACAACAAGCCAATTAACCTACATACATAAAGAAAAATTCCAAAGTCCAGTCCACAGGCTGAATGTACTGTGACGCACCTGGTCCAGGTGAGCCCAGGTAAGCTGCAGGCTGCTACAAGGCCTCCTCGATCGCCCTCGATCAGCTCGGCCTGACAACCGACGACCCTCTCCTCCTCCTCCTCCTCCTCTGTCCCGGTAGCATTTCCTGCAGCCGGCCTGGAGGCAATACCCTGGCCCTTCACCCACCGGCCCACTCCCCGCGTCCGCCCTCACCTGCGGCTCCCTCGTCCTCCACTCTCCGGTCTTCGTGGCCGAGCTCGGCAGCTTCCGAGCTTCCCCCGTGGGCAGCGGTCCCGCCCGGACCTTCTCCGTGGCGGGGATACAGGCCTGACGCCGCCGCCGCACGTGTCCGGTGACAACCCGCCAAGTCTGTCCTTGCTCTCGGCTCTAGGCTCTTGTTTTGGGCTCTGCGACACATCGTGGGAGCTTTCTGCCATCCTCCAGTGGCTCTGCTGGGCACAAAGACAACTCACCAGCCTGACTGGTGCTGCTGATGTTCGCAATGAATGGGAACAATGGGAAGGTTACAGAGGGTTACATCAGACTCACGGCACAAAAACTGACCATTTGCCCAACCATGTCTGGTTTAATGCTCCACCTGATCATCCTCCTGTCTTCCCTTGTGTAGATCTCTCAGTCTGTCCCTCAAACTCCATCTCACTCATGCACGCACCTAGCCTCCCCTTAAACCTATCAATACTATTCACCTCAACACCCCATTGTGTGAACAAGCTCTCCAACCCTATGATTATAGAAGTTTCTTCTGAACTTCCTTGTAGATTTCTTGGTGAACAACCATTTAGTTTAGTTTAGTTTAGAGATACAGAGTGGAAACAGGCCCTTCGGCCCAGCGAGTCCGTGCCGACCAGCGATACCGGCAAATTAACACTTTCCCACACACACGAGGGACAATTTACATATACACCAAGCCAATTAACCTACATACCTGTACGCCTTTGGAGTATGGGAGGAAACCGAAGATCTCGGAGAAAGCCCACGCGGTCACGGGGAGAAGGTACAAACTCTGTACAGACAGCACCCATAGTCAGGGTTGAACCCGGGTCTCTGGCGCTGTAAGTGTTGTAAGGCAGCAACTCTATCCCTGCGCCACCCTCACGCTCATGGTGGAAACCATTTCTGAAGAAGGGACTCGACCCGAAACGTCATCTGTCCATTCCCTCTACAGATGCTCCCCGACCCGCTGAGTTCCTTCAGCGCTCTGTGTTTATCTCAAGATTCCTGAATCTGCAGTTTCTTGTGCCTCATCAAATCATTTTTGTTTTCTTTTGTATTTATTAAATATGAAATTACAGAGGGGAAAAAAATCGCAAAATGTTCTTGGCAGCAGCAGGGGGAACAAAATGAATGTTGAAGTTTGAGCAGATTTGTTTACACATCTGGGCCTATTTGAGAAATTAATTTTTGCAGGAATTTCATATTAAATAAATACAGAAGAAAACAAAAATGGATTGATGAGACACAGAAAACTGCAGTTGCTGAAACTTGCGGGTCGGTCAGCATCTGTGGGGAATGCATTCATAGAGTCATAGAATCATAGAGTGATACAGTGTGGAAACAGGCCCTCCGGCCCAACTTGCCCACACCGGCCAACATGTCCCAGCTACACTAGTCCCACCTGCCTGCACTTGGTCCATATCCCTCCAAACCTGTCCTATCCATGTACCAGTCTAACTGTTTTTTCAACGTTGGGATAGTCCCAGCCTCAACTACCTCCTCTGGCAGCTTGTTCCACCCACCCACCACCCTTTATGTCAAAAAGTTACCCCTCAGATTCCTACAATCTCTTCTCCTTCACCTTGAACTTATGTCCCCTGGTCCTCGATTCCCCACCTCTGGGCACGAGACTCTGTGCATCTATCCAATCTAGTCCTCTCATGATTTTATACAACATCTTGTGGTCTTGCTAGCTTACCTTTATACCTGAGGTGGGAGTGGAGCACGAGTCTGTTGATCACAGTGTGCATCATCTTCAGGTTGCATGGACAGAAATCTTCACGCCGTGCCTTGTTCTGGACGAGAACTGTAGAGGTTGAGGTTCCGTACCCGTGAAGCTCTGAAGCTTTTCGCTGTCCATCTCTCCACATGTCACTCAAGCACCATCTTGATTTCCCCCACGAGCGCTTCTGGTGAAGATTCAATATACAAGGAGGAGTTGCAGCTTAGAAATCACTCAACATTCCTCAGTAGATGGTCAACAGGAATGTTTATTTGGCTGGTCGTTACGATACACTTGCCAGCTCCAGTCAGTGATTTCCCCCGTGGCATTGAACGCCGATTTTAGAAATTCCGGATTCCACAGCTGATAAATACTCTACTCAAGAGAAATAACTCTGGTATTTTCAATCCTGGCAGTTCGCCATGACCTGAACATAGGGAATGATTTTTTTTTTGGAGTCCACATGTCTTCCTACTGTGAAGGCGGCAACTGGTGAGTTTAAATATCAGCCTGAAGAGAGGATTCATTAAGACAAGTCGAACGCATTTAAAATGTGTAGGGAGGAACCGCAGATGTAGGTTTGTACCGAAGATAGACACAAAATGCTGGAGCGACTCAGCCGGTCAGGCAGCATCTCTGGAAGAAAAGGATAGGCGACGCTTTGGGTTTCTGACCGAAAATGTTACCAATCCTTTTTCTCCTGCACCGCTGAGTTACTCTAGCATTATGTGGCTATCCTCGAAAGCATCTATCTCAAATGTACCCAGGATATGCCTGAAGAATGAACAATACATCTCAGAATGGTGCATCAGCTTGTCACTCTAATGGGGCTGTCGCACTGTACCTGTTAATTCAAGAGACCTCCCGAGTTTCCTCTGATTCAAACTCAGAGAATTACGGTAATAGCCGCTCATAGGTACTCGGGGCTCTCGTGGACATTTTTATTCATGTTGAAACATCTTCACGAGTCTTCCCGAGCTTACCGCGTTTCCCGAGTACCTGCCGTTAGCGTTACGAGCCGCTAAGAGACGTCCCCAGCTCCGACCTACCCGCTACGTACATTCTACATGCTTACCACAAGTTTGATTTTTTTTTTTAAACTCAGGAGAGCTCTTGGGTAAACTCGTTCAGTGGGACAGGGCCCTTACTGTACACTCCCTATGCAAACACCGATGTGTGGCCAAATTCTACTCGAACTCCATTTACAAGTTTACAGATGGCACCACTATAGAGGGCTGGATCTTGAAAAATGATGAGATGGAGTACAGGAAGGAGATGGAGATCTTAGTAACCTGCTGTCAAGGCAACAACCTCCCATTCGATGTCAGCAAGTGAAGGAGTGTTGCCGAACATGGGGGTTGCTGCAGAGTGAGCGGAGGGCTGTACCTTCAGGGGGGGGTGAGGTTAGAGTAGGTGCTGCAGACTGACCTCCTTCCTGTACTCCATCTCATCATTTTTCGAGACCCTCCCTAAAGCCCTTTGAGAAGGTGGTTGTGGTGGTGAGCCACCATCTTGAACCGCTGTTGTCCATCTGAGGTGTTGAGGAAGGACCCTAGTCATCCTCCTAGTTCCACTGTTCGTATCCCTTCGTTATCACCTCTTCCCCAACCAACCATGGACCATTGTGGGCTCCAGCCTTCCTTGGTCATCTACTGCTGGCCCTGATTTGTGTTAGCCTTTTCCTACCTCCAGTCACACAGCACAGAAACATGCCATTCGGTCCAACCTGTCCATGCTGAACAAGATGCTCCATCTAAGCTAGTCTTGTTTGCCCCACCTGGTCTATACACCTCTAAACCTTTCCTATCCCTGTACCTATCTAAATGTAATTCAAAGCCCTGTCCCATGGTACGAGTTCATTCCAAGAGTTCTCCCGAGTTTGCCCTGATTCGAACTCGGAGATTTACGGTAATGGCCGCTCGTCGGTACTCGGGGCTCTCGTGGACATTTTTCAACATGAGTTCACGAGCTTACCTGCCATTAGCGAGTCTTCACATGTACCTGCCGTTAGCGTTACGAGCCACTAAGAGACGTCCCCGAGCTCCGACGTACCCACTAGGTTCATTCTCTGTGCTTACCACGAGTTTGATTTTTTTTTAACTCGGGAGAGCTCTTGGAATGAATTTGTACCATGGGACAGGGCTATTAGTATATCAAATCTATGCAGAGTCCTGGAACAGCGATCCCATTAGTCCCACTCCACCTCTTTGGATTGATCTTGCATCCTTTATGATCTCACCAACCCATTATCTCCTCTTTAATTCATTTTGCAACACTAAACATTAATCTAGAGCCATAGAGTCATAATGGGAACAGCCCCTTCATCCCAACACTCCCATGTCGGAGGCAGTGGGACAAAACCGGAGCACCCGGAGGAAACCCAGGGAGAACGTGCAAACTCCACACACAGGCAGCACCCGAGGTCAGGATTGAACCCTGGACTCTGGAGCGGTGAGGCAGCGGCTCGAGCCTCTTCAGTGAGATGACCGTTGATTTATCGATCTCTTTGTTGATCTTGTAGGAAGGAACTGCAGATGCTGGTTTCAACTGGATAGATACGAAAAGCTGGAGTAACTCAGCGGGTCGGGCAGCATCCCTGGAGAAAAGGAACAGGTCGTGATGTTTCGGGTCTGAAAAAGGGTCTCAACCCGAAACTTCACCTATTCCTTTTCTCCGGAGACGCTGCCTGAGCCGCTGAGTTACTCCAGCTTCTCGTGTCTGTCTTCGATGACCTTGTACGTTGGCATGGAGCTGAAAATCGACTTTGTCAGCCCCTTGCTCACACGTCCAGGGGCCCTCCGCTCTCTACGCCATCGTACCTGGCAGCCTTGGCAGCCTCCAGCTGTGCTGAGCCAGAATGTGAAGACTTATACAGAACCCGTATTGTTAACTAATCTGTATTTAATTTCACAACGTCCATTGGGAAAATAGCTATTCGGTTAAGTCAGCTGTAATAAAATGAAACCACACCCTCGCAAGGCCAGTTCACCACTGTACACCAACGGCAACACCAGGGCCCCAAGCAACCACAGGCAACAACACTGTAAAACACATGCTTGGCTGTACAGTGTGTATTACCACCTCATATACAAGGATCACCAGCTCCAGCAAAGGAACTGGAACATCGAGACCGCTGACTTCACACGTACAAGTCCGAAGAAGAACAATGCCATATACAAGCAAAAGAAAGATAGATAATTCCCCATGGCCTGAGAACATGTATTCTGGGACATTGTGGTGGGTAGAATATTGGGGGGGGTGGGGTTGGGGGGGGTGGGGGGGGGGGGGGGGGGGGGGGTTCTGGAGTCTGTGGGACAGGATCTCCAATGCATTTAGAAAGGCAAGGCCTGATTTAGGGACAGTAAGGCATGGCTTTGTGCATGAGAAAGCGGGTCTCATCAATTTGATTATTTGAAGGGGTGACCAAGAAGGTTGATGGGGGCAGTGCGGTAGATGCTGCCTACGTGGACTTTGACAAGGCTTTTGACAAGGTTGGCTGGACTGGAAGGTTAAATCCATGTACAGAGTTTGTACGTTCTCTCCCCCCCGTGGGTTTTCTCCGGGTGCACCGGTCTCCTCCCACATTCCAAAATGTACAAGTTTGTAGGTTAATTGGCTCGGTAAATTGTCCTTAGTGTGTGCAGGATAACGTCCATGTGCGGTTGATCACTGGTCAGCATAGACTCGCTGGGCCAAAGGACCTGTTACCATGCTGTATCACTAAAGTCTAATGTGCCGGAGTATCGGAAGATCGGGCAGCATCTCTGGGGGAAAATGGTTGGCATCGTTCGGTGACGGGACCGTGCTTAGACTGAAAAGGAGGGGGGGGGGGGAGATCTGGCGGTGAGAAAAGGCCAGGCAAATCAGGGTTGGCAACAGATGACCTCAGGCAAGTTGTTTCCGTGGTAGGTCAATTGTTGGCTCAGGATGATTTAGGATGATCAGCCATGATCATATTGAATGGCGGTGCTGGCTCGCAGGGCTGAATGGCCTATTCCTGCACCTATTTTCTAAGTTTCTTTATTTCTCTGTTTCTAAGGGTGCGAAATCGAGAAGGATATATTGTGCAAGATGTGGTACTGGTTAAACGATTAAGATGGAGGAAGGGGCTCGAGAGAGGAACGGGCCTAGACAAGGCCTTGACTCTGTCCATAGCTTGTGTGGGAACTGAACCGTTGACCTGAGGAGGAGGAGGGAGATTACTCAGTAAGGGGAGGGGATGGTGGCCAAGAACGCAACTCACTGTCAAAACATGGAAGGGACGGGGGAAACCATTTTTTGGCGGCCGCGCGCCCCATGCGCGCACTCACACACGCGCGCGAGGCTTCAGAGGCTCAATCCAGCGCTAAATGCAGCTCAACTGCCTGTCTCACCGGGTTAACCAACAGCCCTGTCTGGACTGACGGGACACCAGCGCTGCTTCTCCGGGCTGGCCATATTTGCTGCAAGCCCAGGCAGGTTAACCTGGTGGGGATGTCGCCCACTTCTCAAAACATGGGGGGCGTGTCCCCACTGCCCCCCCCCGGGTTTTTCGGCCCTGGTTGTGGCAACTGCGGAGGCCTCAATAGGCCCGACCATGGGTGAACAAGAGGAAGATGACTGGACTTTGTTGCCTTCCCTCACAGTGGGAACCATTGTGGGGGGGTGTTTTTATGTTCAATGTTAAATTCTTTAATGTTGTGTTTTATTTTTATTGGTGTCCTCAAATTTCACTTGGTGTGTGAACCAAACTAAACTAAACTAAACTAAGTTGCATTGCACACAGGGTAATTTTCCAGGCACTGTGACAAATGATGGGACTTTACAACTATTTATTTCAGTTTAAAAATTACCCAGTTGCCAGGAATAGACTTGTGCGCATGATCCAGGACCACAACCATTGTTCCCTGAACAAGCGGGTAAGGTGCTGTTTTCACTCCAGCCCGTGATCTCACTTCTCCACCTCACTCTAACCCGAATGTCACATTTAGCTTTTGTGGCAGTCACCTGAGCAGTTTGTTCCTGTAACGATTCCCACAACGGCTGCAGGAAATCACTCAACGTGCGGCTGTTACCAAAAATGCTGCCTGGCCCGCTGAGTTACTCCAGCACTTTGTGTCTATCTTCATGTTGAGGTCTGGGGAAAGTGTCTTGACCAGAAACATCACCCGTTCCTTCTCTCCAGAGATGCTGCTTGACCAGCTGAGTTAGTCCGGCATTTTGCGTCTATCCTCCCAAAACATCACCTTTGTTTCACACAGACATCACCTCACAGCTGGCAGCGATTACCGGAGACTCATTCTGCACAGTGTGTGGCATTAGGACTTGCAGAAAGTGCACCACAGCTTAATATAACACTCCCCCCATTCCTCTACACAGCTCCAAAAGAACTTTTCCTACAACCAATAAATAATGATATTGCTTTTGTTTAGTTTAGAGATACAGCGTGGAAACAGGCCCTTCGGCCCACCAGGTCCGCGACCCCCATACACTAATACTATCCTACACACACTAGGGACAAGTTACAATACCAAGCCACCTGTATGTATTTGTGGTGTGGGAGGAAACCGGAGATCCCAGAGAAAACTCACACAGGTCACGGGGAGAATATACAAGCTCCATAGAGTCAGCACCTGTAGTCAGGATTGAACCCGTGTCTCTGGCGTTGTAAGGCAGCAACTCTACCGCTAAGCCACAGTGCCGCCCTGTCACATATATGTTGAAGAGCATTGTTTACGTGCCGTCCAGTGCAACCATACCATACATGAGTACATTCAAGCCGTACCCAAGAATAACAGGTGGTGCGAAGAGAAAAATACTTGAATGCAGAATGTGGTGTTGTGGTTACAGGGAAGAAAGTGCAGGTTAAAAAAAAAGTGCAAGGGCAGCAATGAGGTAGGTTGGGCTACACTGCAGTTTATGGGAGGACGGTCCAATAGTCTGATTACAGCGGGCGTGCGTTGGACGAAGCCTGCAGCGGATGGTGTCGCCATGTCCTTGGTGGTAGAGAAGGGGGGGGGGGGGGGGGGGGGGGGGGGTTGCAGGGTGCTGTCAGAGTAGCCATGGTGAGTAACTCAGTGCATTTTGGAGATCAATCCCTTCCCAACGTTGACCTTCAGTTGTCTCACTCACCTTGAACCAAGGACTTCCTGTTGCCTTCTCCACACTGAGACACACAATCATGGCAAAGTGCATTTTCTGCCACATCCCCGATGACATTTAGCTGAAAAATGGACTCCCCCAATTCCCAACATATACTATTCGACATGTGCGAGGGGAACACAGAAAATTGCTGAATCGTGTAAATGCTCAGTCGAAGAACCCTTATCCCCGAGGCAAACGTTATCTGGTCAGATTTCACTGACTTTGCGTGTGTGCGTTTAGTTTAGCTTAGTTGATTATTGTCATGTGGGGTTATGGGGCGGAGGCAGGAGAGTGGGTTGAGAAGGTACGATAGTTCAGCCATGATTGAATGGCAGAGTAGACTCGATTAGCCGAACGGCCTAACTCTGCTCCGATGAATTCTGGACTTGTGAACGTGTACCAAGGTACAGTGAAAAGCTTTTGTTGAGTGCTGTCCCGTCAGAGAAAAGACCATGCATGCAGACAATCAAGCCGCCCACAGTGTACAGATGAGGATAAAGTGTGCAACATTCAGTGCGCGGTTTAGTTCCTGCTGTGATGGTGGGTTCTACTTCTATCCGATTTGATGCGTCACAAACGTACGGTAAATTCTGCAATAAAATGTTTAACCAGACGTAAAATTAAAAACAAAAATCTTAACATTGACCTTGAATGCCTTGAATCCAAGTGTTGCAAATTAGTGCAAACAAAGCACGATGGCTGCAGGAGTTGAAGCGTCATACAGCACGGAAACAGGCCCTTCGGCCCAACTCATCTATTCGCACCGAAGCTGGATCCATGTCTCTCTAAACCATTCCTGTCCATGATCCTGGGGTCCAAGTGCAAAGCTCCATGAAAGTGGCCACACAAGTAACAGAGTAACAAAGAAGGTGAATAGTAAGCTTGCCTTCATCGGTCGGGGCGTTGAGTATAAGAGTCAGGAAGTTATGATGCAGATGTTTGAGTAAAGCCACATTTGGAACATTGACTGAAGTTCTGGCCACTTCATTGCAGGAAGGATGTGAGGACTTTGGAAAGAGGTTTATCAGAATGCTATCTGGACTGAAGAGTATTAGCTCTAAAGAGGAGGTTGAATGAACTTGGATTGTTTTCTCTGGCAGAGTGGGAGGCTGAGGGGAGACCTGATGGAAATAGATAACACTATGGATTGCGCAGAAGCTTTTTCCCCATGGTGGAATGTCAAAGACTAGAGGGCATAGCTTTACATGAGGTGGGGACAGCTTAAAGGAGATATGCATGGCAAGCTTTGGGTACCGGGCCAGGGATGGTGATTAAGTACCTCTCTCTCCCCCGTGACCCACCACCCAGAAACGTCCCCATGTTCAATGCTGTGAACTTTGTCCTTCCCCACTCTGAGCTCAGACCTGCATTCACAATAAGGATCTCCCCCCCCGCCCTCTCAATCGAACTCAGGAGCTGCAGAAAGAAGAAAAAGGAAGATGATTTCATCGATTAGCACAAAGTCAGACTGAACCAAACTATAATTCAGTACAAGTCCCGAGGTTGGCTCCGAAAGAGATAAACATCAGGTCTCCTGCTGACTGATATACGTGCTCTCATTTCACCCGCTCTTTGTGAAAGGATCTCCAGGTGTTGTGCAGATGTTGTGAGTGATATTTCCACCAAGAAGCTCTGATGTCAGGTTGAGGTCTGTTTAAAGTCAAAGGCAGTTATAAATAGTAAGAGTATGAGGGAGTGTTGACTTAAACCACAACATATGAACTAACCCTGGTGCTATGCAGGGAAGCTGGCCCTCTGCTGCATATTCTCCTCAGATATTCCAAGGGCCTCTTTATTTGAAATATTTCTGGCTATTAGCGTGCTGCCTGGTGTTTTAATCTTGACTTTACAGATGGAATGAATTTGTGTTCCTCAAACCCATGAAGGGAACTTGCAGAAGTAATGATTGCCTATAAATTAGATTTCCCTTTTTTTCCATGCAAGGTAACAGTTTAGTATAGTATCAGAGCTTCTTAGTTTAGTTTATTGCCATGTAGCAATGTTACAAAACTTTGAGATTTAAAAAATCAAGTCTGTAATTTATCCCATCAGATAAAGCATAAAAAGAAGTTTAATGTGACACCTAATTCACTTTCATATCTCAAGTATTTAAAAAGTTATGGCCATTTTCATACTCGGAAATTAACATCTTGTTCCCTATTGATTTTCTATGGACATAACAAAAACGCTGTGATCGTGTGCAGTCAAAAGCCCATAACCTTCTTAAAAATTAAGAGAACTGAATGAAATTTTCAGTTATCGTAGATTGAACCATTCTGAAACAAATATAAAACAATCTTACTTGGATGACCTGAAATTAAAGCATATAATTAGTTAGTTACCCAAGTGTAGCTAATTTCAAACTTCAATTACTAGATCTAAACATCTATCCATTTCTTAATAAATGATTAACATTTTTAAATAGCCTAAGTGTCCAAATAATATTCATAAATAATTCACAATAAAACATGATTTTTAAATCTCATTTATATTAATTTATAGGCCAAATGGAAGGAATTTAGTGTTCAATTGCTGTAAATTAAAGTCCATTTTAAATCAGCTTTCTAGTGGGTTCCTGTGAACGCGCTGGTTTAGAACGTTCACATTGCGGTAGATTTGTGCCTCAAATGCCCAGAAAAATACTGCGGGATATAATGGGCCCAAAATGAGCTACTCGCAATATTAAACTTTGTATAAAGGGATCTTAAGAAGCCCTTTTTAATGTAAAAATAAGCAGCCTACCTTCTGTTATTTGCTCTATGCGACCCTGACAGCTGCCGGTGGTCGCGGGTTTAGAGATTGATTTTTAAACTACTATAACTATTATACGAGGCCTTTAAAACTAATAATACCTTTTGCGACGGGGTCTTCCAGCGATTTTTCGTTAATAATTAACTAGGGTGAACATCTTCGATTTGAACAGCCTAGAGAAAATCGCGTTTTAAACCCACCCCCTCTAAACGGCGCCAAAATCGCGCACACCCGCAGCGACAGATTTTCAGCGACGCTTCAGGTAGGCTTTGCAACATACCTATGCCATGTGTACCGAGGTACAGTGAAAAGCTTTGCGAGGCTATCCTGTCAGCGGGGAGACTGTGCGTGATTACAATCGAGCTGCCCGCAGTGTACAGATACATGATAGGTGTCAGGGGTTATGGGGAGAAGGCAGGAGAATGGGGTTAGGAGGGAGAGATAGATAAGCCGTGATTGAATGGCGGAATAGACTTGATGGGCCGAATGGCCTAATTCTGTTCCTATCACGTGCAGTGTGACCTTATAAAGAGAATAACGTTTAGTACAAGATAAAGTCCAGTAAAGTCCAATTAAAGATAGTCTGAGGGTCTCCAGTGAGGTAGATGGAACCTCAGGACTGGTCTCTACTTGCTGGTAGGATGGTCTGATCTAACGAGGTCTGGTTCAGCATTATTGCCGGCCGGGTCCCCAGCAACACATAAGCAAACCCCAGGGTGAAGCAGAGCGAGGATGAGGTAGTACAGGCAAAAGCACCAACAGAGGACACACTCACCTCTTAATGGGACTCTTGTTATCTCCCCACACCTTTCTGTGCTGCACATGCCAGGAGGCAGAAGGGGGAAGGGATGGCGGTTCAATGCCATCATCCAAGGGAACTACAGGAGGCGCTGTACAGTAAGGTGCAACAATGAAAATCTTGTTCCACAGACATATAGACAACATACAAATACGTCAATTACACAGGATAGTAAAAAGAAAAAGACTGCAAAAAATAAGACATTAGAGCAAAAACACAATCTATCTTCTTCCTTCGTGCCGTCTTCCATGTTTCAAATGTTGACATCGCTGTCATCGTCTGTCCTGAAAAGGATACAAGCTTCCAGCGACAATCAGTGGGAGCCAGCACTTGTTGCAATAGATGATGGTGGTAGCAGAATTAGCTCGGGATAATGATCCATAGATGCTGCTGCACCCGCTGAGTTTCTCCAGCATTTTTCAGATTCAGATTCAGATTCAGATTCAATTTTAATTGTCATTGTCAGTGTACAGTTTGTGTACCTTAGCTCGGGATACTTCCAGTTTCCAGCCCCGCGACACGGACGCATCTGCTATGGGGCCAGTCAAGTCTATGACAGAGCAGGAGGTGGGCCATGGTGTCCCATTGCTGAAGTACGATTAGTGTTGTGCAGGTTGGTTCAAGAACCTGATCGTTGCAGGAAAGTAGCTGTTGCTGAACCTGGTGGTGTAGGTAGGTATGTTACAAAACCTACCTGAATCGCCATTGGGAATCTGCCCACAGCCAGGTCCGCGATTTTGGCGCTGTTTGGAGGGGGCGGGTTTAAAACGCGATTTTTACTAGGCTGTACTAATCGCAGATGTTCAGCCTAGTAAATCATTAACGAAAAATCGCTGCAAGACCCGGTCGCAAAAGGTATTATTAGTTTTATAGGCCTCGATAATATAGTTATAATAGTTTAAAATTACTCTCTGATTCCGCAACATCTCGCAGCCCCAGGGTTTTATAAAGCAAACAATTAAAGGTATGTACCTTATTTTTACATTAAATGGGGCATATATATAACCCTATATATCAAGTTATCTATAGCGAGTAGTTCATTTTGGACTTTTTATATCCCGCAGTATTTTTCTCGGCATTTGAGGGCACTAATCCAGCGCGATGTCAACGTTCTAAACCAGCGCGCGTTCACATGAACCCACTAGAAAGTCGATTTAAATGGGCATTTATTTACAGCAATTGAACACTAAATTCCTTCCATTTGGCCTATAAATTAATGTAAATTAGATATAAAAATCATGTTATATTGTGAATTATTTGTGAATAATCTTTGGACACTTAGGCTATTTAAAAATGTTAATCTTTCCTTAAGAAATGGGCTTTTGATTATCCAAGATCACAGCTTTTTTGTAATGTCCATTGAAAATCAATAGGGAACAAGATGCTAATTTCCGAGTATGAAAATGGCCATAACTTTTTTAATACTTGAGATATGAAAGTGAATTTGGTGTCAAATTAAACTTATTGTTATGCTTTATCTGATGGGATAAATTGCAGACTTGATTTTTAAAATCTCAAAATTTTGTAACATTGCTAGTGTAGGACTTCAGGCTTCAGTACCTCCTGCCGTGGTAGGAGGGCAACGGCTGAATGTTGGGGATCCTTGATGATAGAATGGAATTGCTTCCTTCATTGTATATATTTTAATACGTAAAATGATGAGAGGCATGGATTGGGTAGACAGTCACAACTTTTTTTCCCAGGGTGGAAATGTCCACCTCTAAGATGAGACGGGGAAAGTTTAAAAGTGATGAGCGAGGCAAGTTATATTGCACAGACAGTGGGGTGGAGCAGCAGCGATCTCTGCCTCACAGCTCCCATGACCAGCTTCAATCCTGATCTTTGGAGTTTGCACATCATCCTCATGGCTGTGCACATTTCCTCCAAGTGTTTCAGTTCAGTCACAGAGTAATCAAGTACTGAAACAATTCCCTTCTATCCTACCTATGTACCTGTCCAACTGTCTTTTAAAAGTTGTTATTCTTCCTACTTCAATTACTTCCTCTGGCAGCTCGTGCCATATCATGCCAGCTCATGCCATGTGTGAAAATGTTGCCCCTCAGGGTCCTATTGAATCTTGCCCCCCCCATGATATTATAAGGTCACCCTTCAGCCTACACTCCAAGGAAAAAGTCATCTCTCCCATTGACTCAAAAGCCCTCAAGTTCTGTGATCATCTTGGGAATCTTTTCAGGGCGAGACCCTTCTTTGTCAGTCAGAAGAAGAGTCTTGACCTGAAACGTCACCCATTCCTTCCCTCCAGATATGCTGCCTGTCCCATTAAGTTACTCCAGCATTTTGTGTCCATCTTCGATTTAAATCAGCATCTGCTGTTCCTTCCTACATATTAGGTTACCTGGGCATCAGGCTCTTAACATTCTGAAAATTAACCGGTTATATTTTTCACCTATTCACAAATGCAAGTTCGGGTCAGTTCATAAGTTCATAAGTGATAGTAGCAGAATTAGGCCATTCAGCCTGTCAAGTCTACTCCACCATTCAATCATGGTTAATTTACCTTTCCCTCTCAACCCCATTCTCCTGCCTTCTCCCCATAACCCCTGACACCCGTACTAATCAAGAATCTATCAATAGGCGACAGTCTGAAGAAGGGTCTTGACCCGAAACATCACCCATTCCTTCTCTCTAGAGATGCTGCCTGTCCCGCTGAGTTACTCCAGCATTTTGTGTCTATCTTCGGTGTAAGCCAGAATCTGCAGTTCCTTCCTACACAATCATTTATCAATCTCTGCCTTAAAAATATCTATTGACATGGCCTCCACAGCCGTTTGTGCCGTTTTCTATTTGCGTTTCTTTGTTAGTCTCCTGGTTCCAGATTCACTTCTACTTGCCTTCCCGCTCCCAACCGATTTAAAGTAAGCCCGCAGAGTCCAGGCAGACAGACTTGTTTTTTCAAATTACAGGAACTGCTCCTCTGCCTCTGAAACCACCGCTCTGCTGCTGCCTGCACGCTGCCTTCACACCGACTGCTCAGAACCACGGAGAGAGAAAGCGCGGCAACAAGGCCCTTCGGCCCACCGAGTCTGCTCCTTGCATTATTCCTCCAGTTCATCCCGTGCGGGCTCACATAGCGGTATGTGTGTGTGTATGTGTGTGTGTGTGTGTGTGTGTGTGTGTGTGTGTGTGTGTGTGTGTGTGTGTGTGTGTGTTTGTGTTTGTGTTTGTGTGTGTGTGTGTGTGTGTGTGTGTGTATGTGTGTGTGTGTATATATATATATATTATATTAGAACCATTGATGACAGTTCAGATGTGAAGAAATATATTACATAAACATACATCATGCTGTACAACTTGAACTGCTGTCAAATGGTTTCTTCAATAAAATTACAAAAGAGATTCAGAAAAATTATTTGTGAGGACAGGGCTCCCTCACTGTGCCTCCTCACCTTTACTCCCTCACCTGGGCTCTCTGACTTTCTCCCTCACCTTACCTCCTCTCCTCCCACTTCCTCTCCTCATCACCTGCTCACCCCCTCACCCACCCTCCCTCACCTGCTCTGCACCCACCTGCCCTCCCTCGCCTGCTCTCCTCTCCAACCATTCTCTCTCCCCACCTGCTCTACCCCGATCTGCGCGACCTCACCTGCGTTCCCTCCATCTACTCTCCCCTCACCTGCAACCCCCCTCCCCACTCTCCCCTCTCCTCCACCTGCGCTGCTCTCACCTTACCTTATGAAGCGGAGTCGGAGAGGGAGGAGCAGGAGACTTTACCAACTCTCGAGCCGTTCCACAGAAGGCGGCCCATTTTCTAGGAAAAACCTGCGATGTGTTGGCCCACCACAGAGCCAAAACCAAGCCTTCCCGCAAACATAAATCAGTGGAACGGAACTCAGCTCTGGGCCTCAATGGGACATTTGTCTCTTAAACCTTGAAACAGGCATTGAAGTTAAATAATTGTCCACCCCATTGACTGAATGATTGATAATTATTTGCCTTTGTTGTCAACCATTCCTGCAAATCTCAATCCTGATGTCATTCCTATCTGGAGTTTGCGCTTGTTACGATCGCCTTGAGATTGGATTTTGGGAAATTGGCAAGATTGGTGAGTTTTTTCATCTGCATTCAAAAAAATGTTAAATGAAATGCAGTATATTCTGAAGTTTAAAGAGCAAACGCGAGAAATCTTCTCTGGATCAGGCAGGGAAAGAAAGGGGTTGCGTTTATTATCATGGGCACAAGTATGGTGATGTATAGGTACAATCTTGCCTGCAGCAGCATCAGCATCAGACACATAGACTCAGACAGCACAAAATATAAATTAGATTTTTTAAATTATTGAACTTTTTTAAAAACGTTTATTATATTATCTATTGAATATCGTCATTACAAACCTGCTTGTAGATTCAAGGGCAATTTCCCTGGTTGTGACCCAAAATGTCACCTATTCTTTTTCTCCAGAGATGATGACTGAGCCAAAATGCTGGAGTAACTCAGCTGGACAGGCAGCACCTTTGGATAGAAGGAATGGGTGACGTTTCGGGTCGGGACCCTTCTTCAGTCTTCAACCCGAAACGTCACCTATTAGTTCTACGTGGAGATGCTGCCTGTCCAGATGAGTTACTCCAGCATTTTGTGTCTTTCTTTGGTGTAAACCAGCATCTGCAGTTCCTTCCTACAAATAATGCCTGACCCGTTGAGTTACTCGGGCAACTGAATGTTCCTCTCACTATCTAGAAAGCTGACCTGACCCAGCATGTACCTCATCGGAGCACCTTGAATCATCTTTATTTGGACTTTACTGGACGTTATCTTGCACTAGATGTTATGCCCTTTACCCTGTATCTGTACACTGAGGATGGTTTGATTGTAATCATGTATAGTGTTTCCGCTAACTGGATAGCACGCAACAAAAAAGCTTTTCACTGTACACATGACAATAATAAACTAAACTGAACATAAATCTAAACTTATGCTGCTACAAGGAAGAATGTCATTGTTCGGTGTCAGTACATATGACAATAAAAAACACTCTTTTAATTGTGCATAATAAACAATAGACAATAGGTGGAGGAGTAGGCCATTCGGCCCTTCGAGCCAGCACCGTCATTCAATGTGATCATGGCTGATCATCCCCAATCAGTACCCCGTTTCTGCCTTCTCCCCATATCCCCTCACTCCGCTATTTTTAAGAGCCCTATCTAGCTCTCTCTTGAAAGCATCCAGAGATCCTGCCTCCACCGTCCTCTGAGGCAGAGAATTCCACAGACTCGCCACTCTCTGTGAGAAAAAGTGTTTCCTCGTCTCTGTTCTAAATGGCTTACTCCTTATTCTTAAACTGTGGCCCCCGGTTCTGGACTCCCCCAACATCGGGAACATGTTTCCAGCCTCTAGCGTGTCCAAACCCTTGACAATCTTATATGTTTCAATGAGATCCCCTCTCACCCTTCTAAACTCCAGAGTGTACAAGCCCAGCTGCTCCATTCTCTCAGCATATGACAGTCCCGCCATCCCGGGAATTAATCTTGTAAACCTACACTGCACTCCCTCACTAGCAAGAATGTCCTTCCTCAAATTAGGGGACCTAAATTGCTCACAATACTCCAGGTGTGGTCTCACTAGGGCTGTACAACTGCAGAAGGACCTCTTTGCTCCCATATTCATAAATTACACGTCAATTCTTCAAGATGATGAAAAGAAAAGTACCATGCAAAATAAAACAGGACATTATTGCAAAAAACCACAAATAGAAAAACAATTCTATGACAGTGCAAGAGATGGTCTGCAAGTTCACCTTACCATGTGAGTCAAGTCATGGATCCGAAATATTTATAGTAATTCTCTCTCCACAGATGCTGCCTGACTGCTGAGTAAGTCCTGCCTTCCCTGATATTATTTGAGGTTGGACAGACTTTGGTTTAGTTTGGTTTAGTTGAGCGATACATCGCGGAAACAGGGCTTTGGTCCGCGCCGACCAGTGATCCCCGCACACTAAACACAAGGGATAATTTTACAATTTTACCAAACCCAATTAACCTACAAATCTGTACGTCTTTGGAGTGTGGGAAGAAACCAGATTACCTGGAGAAAACCCTCGCGGTCACGAGACCGGACAGCACCCGTAGTTGGGATTGAACAAGGGGCTCTGGTGCTGTAAGGCTCTGTTTGGTTCTACTGCTGCACCACTGTGCTGCCCTTGTTGGTGCAGATAGAGTTGGTGGTCGGTCCTGTGCAGTATTGTTCTATGTTACATTCTCCACACAGACAGCACTGGAGGTCAGGATTGTACCTGGGTCACTGGAACTGTGGCTCTACTAGCTGCACCACTGTGTTATTTAGTCTCAGCCAGTCTGTACTCCATCGCATTGTTGCATCTGCCAATTGCAATTGAATTATGCAACATAACATGCAATATTATCTTACCCCATGACACATAATGCAGTCTGTGTAATCTGCAGCACAGCAGGCTTTCAATGTTCACCGTGTCTCTGTAACCCTCTCCAAGAATACTGAAATATAGTTGCTGCCTGCCCCTCTGACCTACTCCACTACTTTCATCAAAGATCATCAAAGACCCCTCACACCCCAATCATGGACTGTTTGCCCTCCTCCCATCAGAGAGGCGGTACAGGAGCCTCAGGTCACGTACTAGTAGGATGAGGAACAGCTTCTACAACAACACAATCACATTGCTGAACTCGGAGTCCCGACGATAGATTTCTCTGGTCCCTCCGTCCCCATTGTTTAATTATTCTGTATTTCCTGATTATTCTGTATCTTCCCTCTTTCTATTTTTTTTGTTTTCTTTATGTACAACTACTACGGACTGACGCAAAACTGCATTTCGTTGTACTCATACTTGTATTTGTGCGATGACATTAAAGTTGAATTGAATTGAATTGAATTGAATTTGTACCTTGTTTTGTATACCAGCATCTGCAAATCATTGTGTCTGAAAAATCATATTTTCAACTCGCATTGACAACAAATGTTTTTGTTTGGTAAAATACTAGCAGTATCAGGCAACATGTGTCATTGTGGCTCCTTATTCTAGGGCAAACAGGTTCTGGGGCTTTCGACATTCTCTGCTGTTGCAGCCACACAGAGCTGCTCATACGATACAGCTCTTAAAGTATGAAAGTGACAGCATTCACTGCCAAGGCTGCATATGTCACAGGAATTAACTTATCATGAGGATCTTTATGAGTGTTAATGTGAGCTGAGCATAGCAGTTAGGAAAGGTTTGGGCTTGGCGGGTTGTCATATAGAAGTACAACCAGTCTGGGTGGAACTAGGTGTAGCAGGGAGTAGTTTATTGTCCTCTGGACTGTAGTCGTGACGAAGTGCAGGTAATAAATATGGCAACCTGTCCAAGACACCGCCCAAGCCAGGCATCTCTTAGTGTGCTGGTCCCAGAATCGGAACTGCATTCACTCTTTTAACTTTACACTTTAGAGATATGGTGTGGAAACAGGCCCTACAGCCCACCGAGTCCATGCCGACCATCGATCACCCCGTACACACCCCGTACAGCGATCACCCCGTACACATCACCCCGTACACACCCCGTACAGCGATCACCCCGTACACCAGCTCTAACCTACACATCACAGACAATTTACAATATAACTGAAGCCAATTAACCTACAAACATGCGCGTCTTTGGAGTTTGGGAGGAAACCGGAGCACCTGGAGAAAACCCACGCAGTCACAGGGAGAATGTACAAACTCCGTACAGACAGCAGCTGTAGTCAGGATCAAATCCGGGTCACTGGTGTTGAAAGGCACCAGCTCTACTTATATAATAATATATTTTATTTTTATAGTATGATGTATATAAGATAAGATAGACACTTTGCTCTGTCTATTGTATGCGAGTTTGGCGATCATATCTGTGTATGGTATATCTGATCTGTTTGGATTGCATGTTTGTCACTTGACCTCAGAGCACATGACAACAATAAACGTAACCTAAACCTGGGCCTGTTCCTCTCCTCACCTGCGCACTTCCACCTCGATGTGTTTCACTGCAACGTACTTCACAGGGCAGAGGACGGACACAAAAAGCTGGACTAACTCAACAGGTCAGGCAGCATCTCTGGATAAAAAGGAATGGGTGACGTTTCGTGTCGAGACACTTCTTCAGACTGAGAGCCAGGGTCTCGACCCAAAACGTCACCTTTACCTTTTCTCCCCCCGAAGGATGCTGCCTGACTCACTGAGTTACTCCAGCATTTTGTGTCTATCTTCTGTTGAAAGCAGCATCTGCAGTTCCTTCCTACAAAGTTCACAGGGCAGAGGTTCAGGAAGCCGGTATTACCTGAGAGTCAACGGGGAAACGATGACCACATGTCAGTCACTCCTGGTGACCTTCGAAACTAATAATAACTTTACAGCCTCATAAACCAGAGGATGGTGCGGGGGCCTAGAGAGAGCCTGCTGCCGGCTTCAGGCCAAGGCAGCTCCACTATTCCCTGCTATCAGGATGGAGCAGCAGAAACCTCCTCTAGTTGTAACTCACGCATAACATAGGTACTATCCCATTGGCGGAGAGCTCAGTTAACTTGTTCAGTGCCACGTGTTCAGCATACTCGGGTCAAGGCCAATAGTGGGAAAAAAAAAAACTTGGCAGTGAACAGGTTAAAAAAGTCATCTAAAACTCAATTAATTACAGATGCTCGCTTGTTAATTCAACAAGAACATGTGGGAAAAAAACTCAACACAAAGTGCTGGACTAACACAGGGGATCAGGCTGCATCTCTGGGGAAGAATCCATGTTCAAATCCTGAGTGTGTAAAAAGGAACTGCAGATGCTGGTTAAAAACCCCCCACAAAATGCTGGAGTAACTCAGCGGGTCAGGCGGCATCTCTGGAGAAAAGGAACGAGTGGTGTTTCGGGTCGGGACACTTCTTCAGACTCGTCCTCAAAACCCCAAAGCGGTCTCCTTGTGATGGACGTATGGAAAGCTGCAGAAGTTTCCAATCAACACCAGAATGGGTCAATTGGCACCAATTGTAACCGAGATAAATGGAAACCAGAAATAAAGCCACTAATAAGATAAGAGTTTGAACGAGTAAACTAAAGAAAGGTACAGATCTAATCGGTTCCATGTGTTCTCTGGCACTTTGCTCCCAATTATGGCATTGTTGGTGAATAATCCATCATTTGAAAAAAGAAAATTCCATTTAATCATTTCACGGGATGGTTTCCAGACTTTCCAAAATCTGGAGAAGTTGTGTGATGCTGGGAAAGTTCTTGCCAGTTGCTAATCCCTCCGATTCTATTAAAAGCTGATGTTTGAAGTCAGAGCTTTCCACACATTGATCTGTGTTGGGAAGAAAGCTCCACCCTCACGTTCACCCTGGGGGGAAACTCCAGCTCCATCACCGATCGGTGCGGGCATGGCGGACTGAAGGGCCCGTTTCCGCGTGGTATCTCTAAACTAAACTAAATCCACACGGACATCACCCATGGTCAGGATCGAACTCGGGTCTCTGGTGCTCAGAGGCGGCAACTCTACCCCTGCACCACTGAAGGGGATCTTATAGAAACCTATACAATTTTTAAGGGGATTGGACAGGCCAGATGCAGGAAAAATGGTTCCCATGTTGGGGGGAGTCCAGAACCAGGGGTCACAGTTTAAGAATAGGCGACTGAGATGAGGAAAATGTTTCACCCAGAGAGTGGTGAATCTGTGGAATTCTCTGCCACAGAACGCAGTGGAGGCCAATTCACATGTTCAAGAGAGTTATATTTTGTTCTTGGAGCTAATGGAATCAAGGGATATGGGGAGAAAGCAGGAATGGGGTACTAATTTTGGATGGTCAGCCATGATTATATTGAATGGCAGTGCTGGCTCGAAGGGCCGAATGGCCTACTCCTGCATCTATTTTCTATGTTTACTAAATGGGCCCCTTCCTTTAGTTTGAGGAGAAGCCAAGCCTTTGCAAAGGCAGAGACAAACAAAAACATAAGCACATTTATTAGGGCTTGAGCTATAGGGAGAAGTTGAGCAGGCAGGGAATTCATATATATTATTGTCTATATACACATGGAATCAAGGGATATGGGGAGAAAGCAGGAACAGGGTACTGATTTTGTATGATCAGCCATGATTATATTGAATGGCGGTGCTGGCTCGGAGGGCCAAATGGCTTACTCCTGCACCTATTTTCTATGCGTATTTGTGAATATCTATATATATATCTATATATATATACATATATATATATATATATACACATATATATATACACACACACACGCACGCTGAAATGAAACCAGAGGTCATCTCTAACAGATAACAGGATGGTTTAGTTTAGAAATACAGGCCCTTCAGCCCACCGAGTCTCCACTGACTAACGATCCCCGCACACTATCCTACGCACTGCCTGGGGCGTTGAAGAGACTCTTGGATAGGCACATGGATATGCAGGGAATGGAAGGATACAATGGTAAGCAGGCAGATAAGAGTTGGCCTTGGCATCATGTTTAGCACAGACATTGTGGGCCGAATGGCCTGCTCCTGCGCTGTACTATTCTCCGTTCTACGTCACAAGTGCCAAGCGAATGAATCAAGAAAATAATAAAATCAAGGCACCCCCAAACCATCGACACGGGTAGTCAGTAAACGACAGACAGGTATTAAAGGAATGACCACAGGAAAAGTCAATAAATTGTTCTTTGACAATTCTTTATTTACCACTTGCTGGGATAAAATGGTCGGCTTCTTGCTTCAAGGAGAAACTGCACTGTAAACAATGGAAGTTGACCACAAGCTTTCCTCAAATCCAATGTCGCCCAAACAATGGCCCGAGGGAACATTTCCCCAGCTGTTTCCCCGTCCCCGCACTTTAGCACTGAGACTATATCGATATCAACATTTATTTATCTACGGTCTCATGTTAGGAACCTTAAACTCAAAAATAAATTTGAGAGTAACTATATACACAGTCAGGATATCCCAGCTGCCCGCTGCTGGGATAGTAATTGCAATTAAACGTTAACAGTAAATATAGATTTCAACATAATTTGTACAGCCTCCAGAAAAAAAAATATTACAAATGACACATAATTAACCAAAAAGGTAAAGGAACACCTCTGAAATATTGCACTTCGACACATGGAAGAAAACAAGGAATATTTCCTAATGGAAATGCATCAAGCATCTGGTTATAGAAATAAATAGCTCACTCTTCCCCTGGCACACGACAAAGCTGTTAATAGGATTCTGTTGCAAGAGCACTTGGTTCTACCTATGGTTATAGAGTCACAGAGGGATACGGGTGGTCCCACACCACCAGCTGCGGAAAGCTTCTTTCTATGTAGTATCTTGGAACAGACTTGTCACCGTCTAAGTCCTACACAGCATGTCGAGGCAGAGTCAAGACCTGGATAGAGTAGCTCTGGGCAGTTCCTGAAAGCACAGCTTTTAATAATTACTTTGGCTTTCTCCGTGTCCGTGGTCCAGGGACCTCCTCCCGGGGAGAGTTGCCCGTTGCTGCTCCGCACGATGAAAGCCGAGTCTATTACGTCGTCTTGGAAGAACAAAGATTAACTGGTTTGGCCGCGTGTGGCTCCCGCAGGTCTTGCTGCTGCCGTTTGCACAACAAGCACAGATAAAGGAACGGAAACCCAACGTTATCCCATGTTCGCTGGGACCCCCCAGAGCAGGTTTTTGCTGTAAACAGTCCCTGACTGTCAAGCCCAGTCCAGGTCCACTCATCTCCAAGACCCTCATCTGGGTTCAATCCGTTGGAGAAGGTTTCAAAGTCTCAGAGATGATCAACGACGGTCCTATCTCGCTCTAATAATGTAAACACAACATTGAATTTGTCCCAAATGGTTGTCGGGGATAGAGATGTGTCTATCTACGACGGCGGGCTGTTTTTCTTCTGGTTTATCAAATCCAAGTAGAGGTCCGACCGGAGAAACCGTGGGTAAGAGTCCTTCTCCATCAGTCCGTATATCCTTTTCTGTGCAAGGTCAAAGCAGGATCGCGAGACCTTCTGCAGATTCTCCTTGGTGTGTTCCCTTGTGTACGAGTCCAAATTAACCTGAAAAGCCACGGAAAATAACATTCAGTCAAACAACCAGTCAGCAGAATTGGTATTTGAAATTACACTTTCAGGGAGGAACTGCGCAGGAAGGAACTGCAGATGCTAGTTCACACCAAAGATAGACACAAAGTGCTGGAGTGACCCAGCGGGTCAGGCAGCTTCTCTGGAGAAAAGGAATAGGTGACGTTTTGGGTCGAGACCCTTCTTCATCTCTTCTCGAGTCTGAAGAAGGGTCCTGCCCCGAAACGTCACCTGGTCCTTTTCTCCAGAGATGTTGCCTGATCCACTAAGTTACTCCAGCGCTTTGTGTCTATCTTCCTTGCAAGAGCTGATGCTATTTGGAAAAGCCAAATATCCTGCATCTACATTTCCCCCTTTATTAACCCTGCTGCTTCCCCCAAGAAAACCCATGAGCGATATGTTTTACCTCTTTGCAGGACTGAATGGCGATATATTCCCCAAATATTTTCTTGGCCTTGGAGATCATCTTGGATTGTGACTTGGCTTTTTTGTAGTCCTCGCATGCCAGCCAGAACTCCAGATTCTCTTCACTGAATTCCGTGCGTAGAAACGCCCTGAATGCTGCTAAACCGTCTGTAAGAGAAGCAGGGTTGTGTGAGTGGAATACACAGCGTACACAGCAGCAAAGACAAGACTTGCTTTTGGACAACGGAACATGGACTTCCCTGAACAGAATGGAGAACACTTGAGATGGGGCGGCATGATGGCGCAGCGCTAGAGTTGCTGCCTCACGGCGCCAGGGATCTGGTTTAATCTTAACTACGGGTGTGGAGTTTGTACGTTTTCCCTGTGACCACATGGGTTTTCTCTGGGTGCTTCGGTTTCCTCCCACATTCCAAAGACATGCAGGTTTGTAGGCAGATTTTCCCTTTCAAATTGCCTCTTGTTTAGTTCTAGTTTAGAGATACAGCGCAGAAATAGGCCCTTCGGCCCACTGCGTATGCGCTGACCAACAATCCCCGCACACTAACACTATCTTACACAACACCATCCTACAAATTTTTACTGAAGCCAATTAACCTACAAACTTGTATGCCTTTTGGAATGTGGGAGGAAACCGGAGCACCCGGAGAAAACCCATGTGGTCATGGGGAGAACGTACAAACCCCGCACAACTGTACACCTGGTCAGGATCGAACCCTGGTCTCTGGCTCTGTAAGGCAGCAACTCTACCGCTGCACCACTGTACCTCCCCTTGTGTGTAGGATGTAACAGTGGGATAGCTTAGAACTAGCGTGAATGGGTGATCGATGAGTGGCGTGGACTCAGTTTCCACTCTGTATCTCTTAACAGGAACTCTTGTTCATTTCCCTGCCTCACACTATCAGGGGTTCCTGCATCTCCCTCACCAAACATCTCTGCTGTACCAGCGCAATGCTTTAAATATAGATTGCTAAAAAGCTCCTTTTAAAATATCCCTTGATCCGCTTCCAAGCTGTAACTTGGATTACACACACAAAATGTGTATTCCAGATCTGTGGCATTCTGTCACCAGTGGGCGATGATTGAAACATTTTTTTTTTAAAAAAATTACAAAATACCTAAATAATTAAAAATGGGTAAAAATGATCTCCTATTTAGATTGGGGTAGAGTAACAATTCCTGAGTAAATTATAAAACATCAGGAGCTGTGAAAGGAGCCCGTCTTTCTGCTTGTGCCCAAAGGTTCAGATTAATTGTCTGGAAATATTCCAAGTTGAATTAATGAATGGCGACACTCCTTGGCCTGATGGACCCAATGGTGCCAACTCCCAGGACAAAGCTTACTAAACTGGTGTGGCAGGCCAGGCAAGCTTGCTTTACGTCAGACTGCAATCTGCATATAAAATCATGCAATCTTTTGCTGGCAGTTACACGCGTGCAACACATGTGTTGGATCTGGGCGGGTTGGCAATGCATGTTGGCACAGCAAGCACACGTATCAGGCACGTGAACGTTTATGTGACACGGCAGGCACATGCATGCAAGCAGTGGACACGCATGTTGACACAATGGGAACACGTGGCAGGTGCTGGCGTTACAGGCTCACGTGTGACACACAGGGATGTCAACGTGTCAGGCACGCACACACACACAGCACAGTGGACATATACATGTTGACACAGCCGGCAGTTTCTCTGATAAAATTGCTAGAACGGACTGGAAACTCTTTTCCCAGAAAATCTACTCGGTAATAAATTTAATATTAGTCACCTCACATTCACTCAAAGATGTGTGAAGGCACGATAGTGACGGATTAGTATCCAGTGCTGTGTCCAACTAAAGTCCGCTCAACGCAACGTTATTAACGTGGAACAAAGTGCTTACATTTGTGGATGAGAAGTTTCTCCAGAGACTCTCCCCATTTTATGGCTTCTTCATACGAGGGTCTGCAGACAAAGGAAGGGCAGGTTATTAAGCGACACATTCGCGCAGATTCTGAGGCGATTCTGCCCCAAGCGGGCAGAGACTGGCCCGGATCAGTCGGGGAATCCTGGAAACTCGCCTCAACCTCCAGCTAATCCTCCAACGCCAGCCCTGAAGTCAAGATGCAGTCGGAAAACCTGCCTTAGACGCCGGCCAGCAAGGGACACGGCTTTAAAGCAACTCCGATCTACCCAAACTGCTCAGGAATTTATTCCGCAATCCCTCTCACCAGTGATTTATAGCCGAGGGACACCTTAGATCGCACAAATCTCTTGCTTGATTTTCCTTTCAACTTCTAATCTGCGCTCGTGCTGAGAGGTTTTGTGCATCGTAGGGCACGACTTCAACACCGTCTAGTTGATAACTACTAGACAGCTGATAGATAAATACATCTCTTGTGGAGGTTTGCAGGCAAATGCAGACTTTCCTAGGCGTGCTTCCAGCACCCCGAACAAGACGCAGAGCCACATTTTCCTCGGGGGTTGACAGAGCCTGCTTTGTATATAGCAGTGTGCACATTCTCAGCTTTCAGCCGGCACTGCCAATACACCTCTCCAACACAAGGACAGGCTCCGCATTCACAAAGCCCAAACTCCACAGCAAGTCCCACCGAGAATTCTTTGGACATGAGGGACGGCAGATGCTGGTTTTCAAACTAAAAAAAATCAGCATCTTTTTTTAGTTTAGTGTAGAGATGCAGCACGGAAACAGGCCCTTTGAACCAGTGAACACATCGCATCTATGGTGGGGAGGGGATGGACGGGTGATGCTTTGAGTCTGAAGAAGGGGCCCCGACCCAAAACGTCATCTGCTCATTAGAAAAAAAAAGTCTGCTCTGTGCATTAGATTCATTGTCACAAGGAACTGCAGATGCTGGAATCTTGAGCAAAAAAAAAAACACACACAAAATACTGGAGTAACCCAGCAAGTCAGGTGGCATCTCGGGAGAACATGGATATGTGACCTTTCAGGATATTTCCCCAGATTGATTGTTGTAGAGGAAGAAAGCTGGAAGAGAGGTGGGGACGGGATGAAGCCACAAGTGATAGGTGGATACAGGTGCTGTGGTGGTGGTGGGGGGGGGGGGGGGGGGGGGGGAAAGAGAAAGAGGTTGTTTTGCAGGTGGTTGGACAAAGGCCAGAGATCAAGAGACAAATGGGTGCGAGATAAGGAGAGGGGAGGCAAAAATTCCGATGCCAGAGGAAGGGACATGGGTGGATGGGGATTGGGGTGGAGGGGAAGGAGAGGCAGAATTGTCTGAGAAGTGAGTGCACATCCAGGTGGAGCACAGGGAAGAGAGGGGTGGAAGGTGAAGGATGTTTGTTGGTGAATCACCTAAAAGTGGAGAAGTCAATGTTCATTCTATTGGGATGTCAGCTACCCAAGCAGAATAATGTATGCATGTGGGGCGTGTGGGGTCCACTTAAATCAATTAACGCCATAATCTCGTCACTCATTGGTAGGCCATTCGGCCCCTCGAGACTGCACCGCCATTCAATATGATCATGGCTGATCATCCAACTCGTATCCTGTACCTGCCTTCTCTCTGATCCCTTTAGCCACAAGGGCCACATCTAACTCCCTCTTAAATATAGCGAGAAACGTGATGCCTTTGCTTGGTTGGTGGAAATGCACCCAGCTTTCCCGTGCATTATGTCACGGCTGTCTCTATACAGCTCACTCTTTCCCTCTGACTTTCCCCGCTGGGGTTTGAAACAACGCGTAAAGACAGGAGCGCAAAAAACGAGACGCGGGGAATAAAACTCACTTCACAGTTTTGCCGACTTTGTCCAACTTGGCGGCGTTACCACCCGAGCCGGAATCGTTGCGACGGCGCAGAAATCCCAAACGGTTTTTCATATCTTTGGCTCTGTTCAAAACAAGAACAAAAAACACAAACCGCGGGTAAGTATTGCTGCTGAACGAGGTTTATTTGGAAAAAGGTTATTCTCTTCACTGAGTTACTCCGCGCACAGAAGATGTATCAAATGTATCGAGGCATGACCTGCCCCCTCCAACCAAACACTCCCAGAGTGTGGAGTGTTTCAACACTTATTGACCACGCTCTGCTCTGCCTTGTCCGTGAATTCCTGGGATGTTTTCGACCTCAGGAACACACACAGACAGACAGGCACACTCGCAATAAGAATTAGAAGGCGTTCAGCTTCTTCACAATGGAGCAGTAAAATCATTTAGGACACCAGGGGACTCAATGCATTTCCCGGGGAGGGGTGGCGTTAGAAGTCCCCCTTCGACTTACTCTTTCATGGTGTGCCGCCGACGAAGGCCCCCGCTGGGACTGGGACACTGGAGCAAACTCAAGAGCTTCTCCGAGTGGTATTCGTGCGGTTGGGGCTTTGACAAGTCTCTGAAAAATGGCATCCTGTTCCAGGCTGGTTTGGAAGATACTCGTTGAAGGCACAGCGGTATTCAGTGTCCTGAACGCCAGGGCGAGGAACTCTGCTCTGTCCTTACAGACATCCTCGTGACCCGTGGCAATGTGCTGTCTCCAACTATCTATCCCCTGACCCACAGGGGAGCTAACGTGTGTGAAGGGCGGAGAGGGAGAGCCTGCATTCCAGCACTCTGCTCAACCTACTGCCTGCTCCGTAGTATTCGCATTCAGGAAGTAGGAGTGACAACTATGTCTGCTACCTGACTCACTACAAGTCAGCCTTACCTACTTTGCTGCATAAATCACTTTAATAAATGCTAATTCAGGAAACACGCTGGAACTATTTTAAGTTCACACTTTTAACTGGTTGCCATGGCAACAGATCAAATAGTTTTTTTTTCCTGGCGGGAGAGAAAGGTCTCGTCATTGAAACCATGATGACATGGGTTCCGTGAAAAAGTGACAACAATGTTCAATTAAATCGATTTAAAAAAAAAAATCGACTTCAATTAAATCGAATTTCGACTCAAAATTATGTTGGCAATCCGGCAAAATACTGTCTGTGCGCCCTGACAGAATAAATGGGAGAAAGAAAAATTTTTTGCAAAAGTGTTTGAAAGGATATTAATAGTAACCAAGTTATCATTAATAAAGAATTAATATTAATGAAGGAGGGTTAGGAGCCTGAAACCGGTAACGTCCAGGTTCAGCAGCAGCTTCTTTCCTGCAACCATAAACACTACAACCTCCAGATAGGCTCCAAACTCGGGAACATTTTTATGACTTTGCACTACTATTGTCTATTTATTTTTCTGTTCGTTGATAGATAGGCTGATTTTGTTGTTGTTTATTATGGGTTTTACAGAGTAATACGTTTACATATCTGCTGCGCTGCTGCAAGTAAGGATGGCGTGGGTCTATTTCGGGACATAGGACAAGAAGATACTTTTGGCTCATGAAGTACAATACTGTGACTGTTACGTAAACTTGAGTTTAAATATAAATCTTATAATCTCCTAACTGGCGGCACAGTGGCAGAGCTGTATTTGCAGCGTCAGAGACCCGGGTTCGGTCCTGACCTTGGGTGCTGTCTGTACGGAGTTTGTATGTTCTCCCCGGGACTCTAATGTACAGCAAAATCTGAAACTATTCGAAAAGATACAAAGTGTGATTTTAATAATTCTGCTGCTTCCTCAATTTCTTTACGGGATTATATTTTTCCCCATTTCAAAGGGGTATATGAGCACGGAGGCATATGGTATATTATTAGCAGCCGACTATTCTTTGATTATTTTGTTAACACTGATACACAGCAAAGGGATCAGCAACCATTAATGTAACAATCGACATTCCCACTGGCGCCAAGAGACGAAACATAGACAGGAATTGCCGAAGAATGGATTAAGCAACTGATCCCGATCATGTAATATCAAAAATGGGGGGAAAATATGAATCACTCCCCCATTCGGGCAACCGGTGGGATGACATTAATTCCAATTAAAATATCTGACACAATCCATTCCATCACATGCTCTGAACTGGGTCACAATTATTCCACCGCTGTTCGGCGAGAAGTTTAAGATATTTATAAATAAATTGAGCTCCTTGCTATTCGAATCCAACACTAAAAAAAAGCATATGTAAAAAAATACATCTACTTCAACTCCACTCTAATGAAAGCCAGGCTGTTAAAACTAAGGCTTCCTTGCAGAAGGCAGCAGAATGAAATTATTTTTTTCTCGCTGCGAGCATTAACTTGCCACAAAAATTCCTAAGCAATGTGGTAGTTGAAAGCTTTCCAAAAGGCATTTAATGCGATCATTTATAAGATAACTGCAAATATTTAACAAGAGGCACTGCAAGTTTTTCACCCTCGCGTTGGAACATGTTAAATCTTTTTAAAAGATAATAAATGCCAGAAATTCGCTGCAGAACAAACACACTCCCGCAATTAAATCCTAACTCAACATATAACGTCTTCTCGGCACCTCAGCCCTACCTTTCAAGATATCTCTCTGATAAGTCCACCATGGCGTGCAGCATTTGGACAAGGCTCTGTGCAGGCAGATTTGTACCGGTGTTGTGTTTTTGAGTCGGATGCTTCTATTACTAATCTCACCCAGCAAGGCAGATTAAGTAGTAAGCGTGGGTTGGATAAGGGCCAAAACCAGAGCCAATAAGACTGCCTCATCTGATAACAGACTACACAGAGGGGGAACTGATTCTTTTCCATCAACGTTTCCATTGCGCGGCAACCACTGTGTGCAGCAGATGCATGCGGTGAGACATTGTTGTGACTCCTCAACTTGCACTGACCACGAGTAGGGGTTTCACACATAGGGTGGTGGGTGCCAGAGGGGGTAGTTGAGGGAGGCAACGTTTAAGAAACAATTCTAGACAGGTACACCCCGAATCGGACAGGTTTAGAGGAATATGGGCCAAACGCAGGCAGGTGGGACTAGTGCAGATGGGACATGTTGGTCGGCGTGGGCAAGTTGGGTCAGTTTCCACGCTGACTCTAAAGTTAAATAACGTTATCTAGGTTTGTCTCTTCATTGCTGGGCACTGCTTCCACCTACTGGTGCATATCAGTACTTCAAAGAGTTACAGAAGCAGACCCCTCAGTCCAACTTTGTCCATGCCGACCAAGATGCCCCATCTACACCAGTCCCTCCTGCCCACGTTTGGCCCAAGAATTGTTTTGTTTCTGCAGAAAACAGAGACGGCCTCTGTTGACAATTTATGTCAAGATATCAGGGAACTGGGCAGAATTATATTGCGTGCTTTAAACTCAAGGCAGATCCTTCTGAATGTATTATTTCAAAGCTTATTGTTAAGAGTTGAAAGAAAAAATGTTTTTTCTTAATTTCAGAACCTTTTTCCCCCAGGGTGGAAATTTCAAAGATTGGATGGCAACGTTTAAAGCAGATGTTATGGGAAGGAGCTGCAGATGCTGGTTTAAACCGAAGATAGACACAAAATGCTGGAGTAACTCAGCAGGACAGGCAGCATCGCTGGAGAGAAGGAATGGATGAGATCCTTCTTCAGACTGCAGTCTGGTGACCCGAAACGTCACCCATTCCTTCTATCCTGTGCCTGTGGAATTCTCTGCCTCGGGTGGAGGCAGGTTCTCTGGATGCTTTCAAGAGCGAGCTAGATAGGGTTCTTAAAAATAGCGGAGTCAGGGGATATGGGGAGCAGGCAGGAACGGGGTACTGATTGGGGAAGATCAGCCATGATCACATTGAATGGCTGTGCTGGCTCGAAGGGCCGAATGGCCTTCTCCTGCACTTATTGTCTATCCAAAGATGCGGCCTGTCCCGCTGAGTTGCTTCAGCATTTTGTGTTTAAAGGAGATCTGTGGGGCAGGTTATTTACACAGAGTATGTGGGCTCCTGGAACGTGCTGCCAGGGGTGGTGGTGGAGGCAAATATGATAGTGGCTTTTGAAATAAGCACAAGGGAATGGAGGGATCACATGCAGGAAGAGAAGATTTGTTTTTAATTTGTTAAAACGTTCAGCACATATACTGTGGACCAAAAAACCTGTTCCAGGGCCGGACTGTTATATGATCTATGGTTGCAATGACTTCATTTAATTTGAGACAAATATCTACACCTTTCATTAACACATATTTTGTCAAAAATAAACAATGAAAGGGAATCCTACATATTGCACAAAGCTAAACTTTAAAAAAATGAATTATTAAAGGCCATATTAACTATTTTATGTTGAAATATCACAAGATGAAGCTGAACATTCTATTTTTTATTTTCATGTAAAGTTAAATTTTCAGTATTAAACTGAAAATGTGAAAATATTAAAAAAATGAAAATATTAAAAAAATGAAAATAGTTAAAAAATTTAAATAGTTAAAAAATGATAATATTTCATAATTAAAATATTTAAAAAATGAAAATATTTTAAGCTGTATAATGTGGTTCAAAACTCATTCTTTTTCTTTTCTTTTATTTTCTGCATGTAATCTACTCCAGGCTCCTTCCTCTCATTATCAATGAATAGAAACAGATGTAATATTAACGTTGGCCCCATCTGCATTGTTTTAACACAGTAGGTCCTCCAGATCACATTTCATCCTTCCTGCCTCCGACCTTAACCCTACACTCGCCCTCGCCGCTAATGAAACTCAAGCTCCTTTGCAAAAGTGCGCTTAGCTTGAACATCGACGTAATACGGATCAATTTCTCTGTGATTGTGTTTGCTCCTCCACTTTAGACCATCAAAATACTTCAGAGGAACCTGGACATTAGCTGGAAGTTATTTCCTCTCTGGACATTTAATGGATCAATTATGGGACGCGGGCGCGAGAGAGAGCGAGAGAGAGAGAGAGAGAAAGCAGGATGTTTCAGCTTTACGGCTGGAATCAGATTTCTTCTCGGGGGAAGAAATCGTAGCCTACTTTAATCAAAGATGATCAATCCCCGGCTGAACAGACGCACAAAGAATAAAAGTCAAAATTTCTTCACAAACTACCAGAGAGAATAATAACACAAGAACGGTCACAGCAAACACGGCTTCAAATGAAAGGGTCAAACTTACAGGTTTTTGGACTTTTTCTTCTTGGAGCCATCTTCAGCATCACCGAAGCCATGGTTTGAATCTGCTCCTGTCGTCTGCTGGGGAAGGAGTAAAAACACAGTCTGCATCATGGGCTGGGGGTTAGGAGGTTCCCTCGATCTCTCTTCACTGTATTCCAGGGTCACTGTTGCTTATTTTACATCCCCTTCACTCACAAGGTCTTCGATGATATTACCATCCGACCCAAGCCTGCACTGTACTGCATTCTGAACAGTCTACAAACAACACACACACACACACACGCACGTCCAGAAACATGAGCTGAATCGCCAGGCTTTGGCACAGATTCTTTCTGAAAAGCTGAGCAGATTTTTCGGTTTTTTTGTCAATATGTGGCCAAACGCTTTTCCCACCTCAAAATAAAATCACTGCAGCCTCTCTCGTTCTGACTTGGCTCACAAACTAACGAACAGCAATGACCTGGATTCCCCATGATTGGCTGTGAGACCGTGGGTGGCTCCAATTTCATCCAATAATGAGATATGTTGACTTTCTGCCTTTCGTTTTTACAAGTTTGCTCCGCAGAGCACGGAACAATAACTTAACAGAAAGCAACAAAACCTGTAACAGTTAACGGGATAGGTTTATCGATAAGAACTCAATGGTTTCACAGTTGGATTTAAAGAAATACAGTAGTTGTCTGGTTAAAAGCAGTAGAGGAACAAATCCTTCCCACAGAACTTTATTATTGCCCATCAAGAAAGTGTGTGTTCATCATTGATCAACTCAGCTAATGAATTCAGAATCAGCTTTACTTCCAATTTATCCCATTTCAAACTCTTCCTTTCTTAACAGCCAACATTCAGTGCTATTCATCAGGAGATGCCCCCTCTAACTTACGCCTACTTTGCTAGGGGAATCAAAAACAGTTAAGACTAGACCAGAAGACATACATAGGAGCAAAGACCGGAAGACATACATAGGAGCAAAATTAGATCGTTCGGCCCATTGAGTCGACCCCGCTATTTTCTGCTCATGATCAATTTTTCCCTCTCCTGCCGTCTTCCCGTAATGTTCGATGCTCTTCCTAATCAAGAACCTGCCAATCACCACTTTAAGAATTCCCGAAGACTTGGCCTCCAACTTGGCAATGAATCCTACAGATTCACCACCCTCTGGTTAAGGAAATTCCTCCTCATCTCCATTCTAAAGGTACGTCCTTTTATTCTGAGGATCTCTGCACAGCTGGCCTGTACCAGTCGACCTCGGAGACTCTAGGAGCAGGAACATTTTTTGCAGGCAGTAACGGGAGATTAATTGAGGAATGCCACAGAGGGTTGTGGAGGCCAAGTCAATGGATATTCTTAAGGCAGAGACAGATAGATTCTTGATTGTCGGGTGATGGGGAGAAGGCAGGAGAATGGGGTTTGGAGTGAGAGATAGATCAGCCGTGATTGAATGGGGGAGTAGACTAGATGGGCGGAATGGCCTTCTTCTGTACATAATTTATGAACTTATGAGATGGAAAAAGTAATTGAAGTTGCTCTACGAGTATCTCCTCTGCTCTCTCCCATCTTTACTTGAGCCGAGACAATCCTGATACCCTGCACTGGCCACAGTTGCATCCCTCAGCCACACTGCACTAAAGCAGCGTATCTCAGCTGTCGTGGGAGCATCGTTTTGCCAGTCAGGAATGGTCACCCTAGTTCTCCTACTCGTTGCACTGTCCTGAATACTTTTCCTGTTTGTATGCCTCATTGTCATCTTCCTCTCATCCAACAATGAACCGTTGTACATTTCCTTGATCATCGGCTGCTTTGATCTGTTCTTCTCACATGTTCTTTGCACCGTTCCATATCTCGTTTCCCTCTCCCCTGACTCTCGGCCTGAAGAAGGGCCTCGACCCACAACATCACCCATTCCTTCTCTCCGGAGATGCTGCCTGTCCCGCTGAGTTACTCCAGCTTTTTGTGTCCATCTTCAGTGTAAACCAGCATCTGCAGTTCCTTCCTACCCATGCACCATCCAGGAAATATATCTCCAGTTCTTCACCAGGCAACATCCCCGGAGAAGATGGATCGGTAATGTTTCAGGTCGAGACGCTTCTCCCAAACTGAAGAAGGGTCCAAACCTGAAAAGACACCTTTCCATGTTTTTCCAGGGATGCTGCCTGACCTGCTGAGTTACCTCAGCACTCTGTTGCTTTTTTTTAAAACAGTGAAGTGAAGGGGCTGAGAAGCTGCCTGGGAGGCCATGGTACAAGCAGGGGAGAGGAACTGGAACTCACTCCCAGCACCGCTCTGTAGTTAAAGAGAAGAGTATGCCAGGATACTGGCCAGTCAACTTAGGTCAGTTTAGTGTTTAAGAAAGAACTGCAGATGCTGGAAAATCGAAGGTAGACTAAAATGCTGGAGAAACTCAGCGGGTGAGGCAGCTTCTATGGAGCGAAGGAAATGGGCAACATTTCGGGCTGAAGAAGGGTTTCGGCCTATTCGCCTTCGCTCCATAGATGCTGCCTCACCCGCTGAGTTTCTCCAGCATTTTTGTCTACCTTAGGTCAGTTTAGTATGCGTCAGCAAATGTAATCGAAGCATTACAAGAGAAATAGCCAACAATTTCACTCCTCTTCCACGGGTTCAATAAAGGTCTGATTGCTGACACAACGATGGCATTCAACCCAGGCGACTCATTATGTGCTGCTCACAGAAGTGGATCTGCAATCACGCATTATAATCGCTCCACTCTTTCAAATCTGACAGAAAGACTCTTCACGTTACTCCCTTCATCACGTATCTGTACATTGTGGACGGCTCGGTTGTAATCATATATTGTCTTTCTGCTGACTGGATAGCACGCAACAAAAGCTTTTCGCCGTACCTCGGTACACGTGACAATAAACTAAACTGAACTAAACTAGGAGAATGCAGGTGCTGGAATCTGGAACAAAACCCCAAAGTGCTGGAGGAACTCAGCAGATCAGGCAGCACCTGTTGAGGGAATGGACAGGCGATGCTTTGGGTTGGGACCCTAGAAGGGGCCCTCACCCAAAATGTCATCTGACCATTCCCTCCATGGATGCTGCCTGATCCACTGAGTTCCTCCAACACTTTGTGTTTAGCTCCAAGCTCTGGCTGGCTGCTGTACACCCATTTATGAGCTGCAAACGACGATTGTTTTTCAAGCTTCGAGTCTGTCTCCTCTGATTTCCTGCCATTTTATGCAACGGCTTTGTACGTACAGAGTTAAGGAAGTCTTTCAATACATGGCTTCAAATTCTTTTTTTTCACAGACAAATCTATTGAATAAAATACCTCTTCCTCCCATTGTCATTCAATATTCAATCTCCATTCTAAAGAACACATTTCCATTCTGAATTCAAAAGAATATTGTGACATTTGGAAGCCTGTCAATCTTTCTGGTAAATATTACAATGATTGTATATTTTATTAACTTGTTCTACCACGCTAATTTATCAGTTGTTCATTTGGTTCGTTAAGTCTTTCTGTGCAAGCTAATTTATATTAAAAGTTTATTTAAAAATTGCTTTCTTTATAGCTGTCACTGTACATTTGCTATTCTCATAACATACAGTACATCCATGACACACATATGTTGAAAGTTCTCACTCTTTGCCTGTTTTATTAGGGAGGGGGTGTTTGGTAAAAGCAAGTCCACAAATGGATGCACTGTGCAGCAGAGATCCATCGACAGAAGAGGTACATCAAGACAATGCCAGTCTGCACCAGATCCCCAGCACCTGCAAGAGGTCAGGCTTGATGGTGAAGGGGACGGAGATTGGTCGGGCCAGTTGCCAAACAGCATGGCTTTGCTCTTCCTGCGGGTTGACCTTGGCTCCCGTAGCCGACTCGGACTGGTCGCAGACGCTAATCAATCTGCGGACCGTCCTTGGATCTGAGCAAAAGACGGCCGCATCATCCATGTACAGTAAAGAATGAAGGGAGGGCCCTGGTCACGGTTTATCCCGAATAACTCTGTAACAGAGGGGATTCTCTGATTTACGGGCAGTTCCCAGGGACACATTGGTCATCAACTCGCTGAAAGACGCTCCTTGGTCTGTCCGAAACCTGTTGATCTCCCGGCAGAGCGCCATGTCCGTCAGGGAATGTTGTCGACTGGCCTGCTACAGACTGCAGGGGTACGTGCTGAGGGACGCACTGAAGCTCGGTGCAGCCAACACCAAGCCTCTGTGTGGGAGGACCACAGTCTAGGGTCCTTCTACTGCTGGACATTGAAGGACACCCCACCGTGTACTTTGAATGTGGGTACGGTGGTGCAGCAGGAGAGCTGCTGCCTCATAACGCCAGAGACCCAGGTTCAATCATGACCTCCAGTGCTGTCTGTGTGGAGTTTGTATGTTCTCCCTGTGACCATGTGGGTTTTCTCCGGGTGCTCCGGTTTCCTCCCACACCACAAAGACATGCTGGTTTGTAGGTTAAGTGCCTTCTGTAAAATGCCCCTAATGTGTAGGTTGCAAAATTGGGATAACACACAACTAGCATATATGGGTGATTGATGGTTGGCATGGACTCAGTGGGCTGAATGGCCTGTTTCCACACTGTATCTCGAAACTCTAAATGAAGGTACCTGAGTAAATCTGAGACGGTGAAGAAACAATAAGATTAAATTAACGATATTTTTAAAAATAAATGAAATTATCTAGAATTTCTAAAGTTCTCAAAATGTTTTTTAAAACAAAAACAGTTCAACTACATATTCTTATGTAAACCAGCGTCTTGGCAGCTTCTGTTCTTTTAAACTAACAGAGCTTTTCAATAAACTATTTTTCCAATGACCTAACCACTCAGCCCTGGTAAATAAGCTGTATTTAGACTGCAGAATGTTTGTTAATTGAGCTTTTATTATGTCCCTCTGAATAAGTCTATTTAGAGTTTGCCATTGACACTATTTTGTGCACTGTTGCTAACAGCTGGTATCCAAACATCCACACTTGATCTTATAAAACTGGGAGCCTCATGGCTCCAGTCACATGGAGAACCATTTGCAATTCCATGCGCTAATTTGTCTTCACAGACTCAATCAACAATACACGATTTTTCCAGTTGCAAGAGCATGTGGATGGCCCAAGGGATTGTATTTATTTACATGCAGCAGATTTTCCAGTCGTAATTAGATGAGAGATGCAGCATGGAAACAGGATGTTCGGCCCACCGAGTCCATGCCGACCATCGATCACCTGAGTTCTGTGTTACCTTTCCAAACACCTAGATACAGTAAGAATAAACGCACATGCCTGTGATTACGGCATCTTCTTTGAGGTTGTGTATGACGTTAGCATGATGCATAATGGCTAACGTTGTTCAGAATTATACATTGATTAATTGAAAGATACAGCATGGAAACTGTCCCCCCGCCCCCTGAGTCCACGTTGACCCGTTCACACTATTTCTATGTTATCCCACTTCCGCATGCACTCCATACGCACTAGGGGCAATTTACTATGGGATTATGGGGAGAAGGTGGGAGAGATAGATCAGCCATGATTGAATGGCGGAGTAGACTTGATGGGCCGAATGGCCTAATTCTACTCCTATGACAATCTCGTACATCTTTTAGTGTGGGAGGAAACCGGAGTAACCAGAGAAAACCCACACGGTCACAGGGAAAACGTGCATCAAACTCGGGCGCTGTTCCTTGGATGGAGTCGAGGGGGGAGGTAAAGCGACAAGTGTAGCATTTCTTGCGGTTGCAAGGGAAAGTACCAGGGGAGGGGGTGGTTTGGGTGGGAAGGGACGAATTGACCAGGGAGTTACCGAGGGAGCGGTATCTGCGGAAAGCCGAAAGGAGAGGAGATGGGAAGATATAGCCAGTGGTGGGATCCCGTTGGAGGTGCCGAAAATGTTGGAGGATTATCTGTTGTATGTGACGGCTGGTAGCTTGGAAGGTGAGGACAAGGGGGACTCTGTCCTTGTTACGAGTGGGGGGATGGGGAGTGAGAGCAGAGCTACGGGTTATAGAGCAGACCCTGGTGAGAGCCTCATCTATAGTCGAAGAGGAGAACCCCCGTTCCCTAAAGAATCCTCCGACACTTTCTCCATCCTTCCCCTCCCCTTCTCAGCTCTCCCACAGCCTACTGTCTCCGCCTCTTCCCTTCTTCTTCCCCCCCGTCCCCACCCCCACATCAGTCTGAAGTAGGGTCTCGACCCAAAACGTCACCTATTCCTTCGCTCCATAGATGCTGCCTCACCCACTGAGTTTCTCCAGCATTTTTTTCTACCTTCGATTTTTCCAGCATCTGCAGTTCTTAAACATCTCTATAAGTTGAGTTGGCCTTTTACCAGCCAGGTTTTGTCCTACCCTAACTCTCTTCCAACTTTCTCATCTTCCCCCCCCCCCCCCCCCCCCCCAGCAAAAATCCCGAAGAAAAGTCTTGACTCGAAACGTCACCTATCCATGTTCTCTAGAGGTGCAGTCTGATGCAAAGATCACATTGTGGTTGTCAACTTCTCACTATGGGCCAGGTGACGCAATGATTACAACACCTAAATTCCACGAGGTTAAACATTTCCTTATTTTCCTTAACAGAAAGTGGACAAGTGCATGGAAGTGGCCTGTTGACGTACGCCATTCAGAACTTCTGTAAAAACCTCTCGAAGACACAAAGGACATAATCAGTGAACGGTCGGATGTCAACGCTCAGAATTCTCCCTGTAAAATGATTCCATAAAATGGTTAGAATTCACGAGGCTTCTGGAAACAACACCACGGGGGAGTGGGTCAGGAAACTGTTCACTCAAGCCCGAGGGAATCCACAACTAGGTTAAACCAAGAATTTTGAGTGCTGAACACAATAAACTATATATTTGTGTATGCACCAAGTACCCAAAATGCAAATATATGAACAACGTCAAATCAAAGATTTCCTCGTGTACCAAAAGCTCAGCCAATTCCCCACACGTGTTAAACATTTTTAAAATGTACAGATATTTAATAACAATCGAAGCAGAAGACAGTGGAAGCTAAAAGTTATCGGAAAATGCAACAATACTCAACTGCCTCTGTGGAGTTAATATTTCCAGCATCTGCAGTGTTTTATTTTAAAGAACAGTTTGAATACTGACTTTAAATGATTTTTTAATAACTGCCTTTAATGGTAGGTTACTGCTTTCTTGAAGTATAATTCTGAATTGATAAATTTTACTGCCATACTTTTGGCTTCAGGATGATTTAGGATTTTGGATGATCAGCCATGATCATATTGAATGGCGGTGCTGGCACGAGGGGCCGAATGGCCTACTCCTGCACCTATTTTCTATGTTTCTATGTTTATCTCAGAGACCAAACGCAGGGTGGATGCTGCTTTTCAGAACAACCCTTTGTTCCGTTGCAGAAGTGACCCTGAGTCTCCCTCATAATCCCACTCTGGTCTCTCTGCCTTTGGTTAGCTTCATCCATCTTTTATCATTTGTGAATGATTGAAAATATTTCAAATATTTTATAGGAGCGGTTCTATAGTCTTATTGGGGCAGTTCAGTGGTGCAGCTGGTAGAGGCGCTGCCTCACAGTGCCAGAGACCCAGGTTCGATCCTGACCCCGGGTGCTGTCTGAGTGGAGTCTGAACATTCTCCCTGTGACAGCGTGAGTTTTGTGCGGGTGCTCGGGTTTTATGCTATTTGCCCCTTGTATGCCAGGTGTGGATGTGAAAGTGGAATGACATAGAACCAGTGTGAACGGGTGATCGACGGTAGGCGTGGATCCAGTGGGCGGAAGTGCCTGTTTCTGTGCTAATTTTCTAAAACTAACTGTGACTGAAATAGATTCAACATGATGAATTCAAGTCGTTATTAAACAATTATAAAAGAACTATCAAACCCCCTAGTGTAGTGTAGACAACAAACAGTATGAGCATGGACACCAAAATGTTCTGAATTATAGTTCAGTTAACTGGGACATATCCGCTGTAGTCCAGTGAGCAAATAGCAAGAAAGATTAGTTTCAGTAATAGATAATTATTCTGAATGGCATTTTAGATTATCGCAGTCGCTGCCTCAAAAAGGCTGGCAGTATCATCAAAGACCCACACCATCCTGGCCACACAGGTAGAAGGTACAGGAGCCTGAAGACTGCAACAACCAGGTTCAGGAATAGCTACTTCCCCACAGCCATCAGGCTATTAAACCTGGCTCAGACAAAACTCTGATTATAAATAAACCATTATCTGTTATTTGCACTTGATCAGTTTATTTATTCATGTGTGTATATATTTATATAATGGTATATGGACACACTGATCTGTTTTGTAGTAAATGCCTACTATGTTCCGTGTGCTGAAGCAAAGCAAGAATTTCATTGTCCTATCAGGGACACATGATAATAAACTCACTTGACTTGACTTGACTTGAGATTAAGACCAGATGCCATTCAAACTCCATCCCTGCAATTCTCTTTTTAGTTTAGTTTAGTTTTGTTTAGAGATACCGCACAAAAACTGGCCCCTCGGCCCACCGAGTCCGTGCCGACCAGCGATCCCCGTACACTTACACTATCCTACACTGGGGACAATTTATATAACATACCAAGCCAATTAACCTACAAACCTGTGCGTCTTTGGAGTGTGGGAGGAAACCGAAGATCTCGGAGAAAACCCACGCAGGTCACGGGGAGAACGTACAAACTCCGTAGAGACAAGTAGTCAGGATCAAACCCGTGTCTCTGGCACTGAGTCCACACCGACCAGCGATCCCCACACATTAACACAAGCCACACACACTAGGGATAATTTACACTTATACCAAGTATACAAATCCAAGCCAATTAAGCAACAAACCTGTACGTCTTTGGAGTGTGGGACGTAACCAAAGATCTCGAAGAAAACACACGCAGTCACGGGGAGAACGTACAAACTCTGTACAGACAGCACCCGTAGTCGGGATTGAACTCGAGTGCCTACTTTCTGTGACTGATGTACAAGGACACCCAGGTCTCATTGCACTTCCCCTTTTCCTAATCTGACACCATTGAGATAATAATCTGCCTCCTTGTTCTTGCCGCCAAAGTGGATAACCTCACATTTATCTACATTATACTGCATCTGCCATGCATCTGCCCACTCACTCAACCTGTCCAAGTCGCCCTGCAACCTCCTAGCATCCTCTTCCCAATTCACACAGCCACCCAGCTTTGTGTCGTCTAAAAATTTGCTAGTGTTATTTTTAATACCATCATCTAAATCATTAATATATATTGTTAATAGTTGCGGCCCCAGCACCGAGCCTTGCGGCGCTCCACTCACCACTGCCTGCCATTCTGACAGGGACCCGTTTCTATACTCTCTTTCTCTTTAACTCCATCCTTGTATTTTCAATTTGTCTCCTCCCCCCCCCCCCCTTATTTAGTTTAAACCCACCCGTGTAGCAATGGCCTTGTTGAAATTCTGGGCCAGACGTTCTGACAACAATTTATCCTGATGTGGTGCCATTTCCCTGCCCTGCTGTAATGACATCAATGTGCATGGGGCCCCTCATTTGCTCACTGACACATATTGGATCAATAGACTTTTAGCTCACAATAATGCAAAAAAGTACATCACATTATTTAAACTGCATTGCAACATTGCGTTTCCCTTTTATAGATCTTGCCCCGGTCATTTTAAAGTATTACAAATCCCATTGCCGGTTATCCTGAGCACTAATTGAAACCCCTTGGCACAGATATCTTCTCGTTCGGTGTCTCTGATGCTGTCGCCCAATTGAAAGATACAGGAAGGAAACAGGCCCTTTGTCCCTAGTTGGCACTAGTTCTATGTTATTCCACGTTTGCGTCCACTCCCTGCACACTAGGGGCACTTTACAGAGGCCAATTAACCTCTCAGGGTGTCAGAGGTTATGGGGAGAAGGCAGGAGGATGGGATTAGGAGGGAGAAATAGATCAGCCTTGATTGAATGGTGGAGTAGACTTGGTTGGCCAAATGGCATAAATCTGCCCCTATCTCTTATGATCTTATGAAACTACAAGGTTCCAAAGGAATTTATTGGTCCACGACATTTTGGACAATGACACTGGGACGTGTAGATGGGGCCGCCATGTATCAGTAATGATCAGTAGTTGAGAGTTTAGAGATACAGCATGAAAACAGGCCCTTCAGCCCTCGAAGTCCATGCTGACCATTGATCACCCATTCATACTCGTTCCACATTATTCCACTTGCTCATTCACTCCCAATACACGAGTGAAATTTACCAAAGCTAATTAACCTACATACCTGCACGTCTTTGCGATGTTGGAGGAAACCGGAGCACCTAATCTTGGGTGCTGTCTGTGTGGAGTTTGCGTGTTCTCCCCATGACCCCCATGTGTTTCCTCCGGGTGCTCCGGTTTCCTCTCACGTCCCAAAGATGTGCGGGTTGTTAGATTAATTGACCTCTAAAGATTGCCCCGAATATGTAGGGTGTGGATGCAAGAGTGCGATAACAGAGAACTAGCATGCACGGGTGATCGGGAGTGGCCGTGGAAATTGTGTATAGAAAGGCCCATATCCATGCTGCATCTCTAAATTAAACTAAGCTAGTACACCAGCTCCAGTTCAATATCCCTACATTTTAAAGAAGGAATAGGAAATACATTTGAGAAGGGTCCTGACCTGAAACTTCACCCATCTATGTTCTCCAGAGATGCTGCCTGACCTGCTGAGTTACTCCAGCACTTTGTGTCTTTGCAACGCACCATCTTCAGTTCTTTGCCTCTCTCTGTCTAACCAATTCTCTTATTCCTATGTCACAAAGCATGGTAATTTACAACAGGATACAAGACGAGATTTTGACCAGTTTCTCTCGGAGAAAGCGCGATGGGTTGGCAACATGGTGTGTGCTCAGCGTTCATGATTGGTAGGAACAGGTGAACCTGTGTCTGGCCCTCCTCCTTCCACTGTTATGGTTGGTGCCAACATCATGTCTGAGTCACGTCTAGATCAAATGATAGAGGCTGATAACTAAAGTTCCTGAGCATGGTCATAGAATCATACAGGGTGAAATTAAGTGGTTCGGCCCAACTTGCTCACACCGACCAACATGTCCCATCTACACCAGTCCCACCTGCCTGCATTTGGCCCATATCACTCTAAACCTATCCTATCCATGTACCTGTTTAAATGCTTCTTAAACGTTGTGAAAGCACCTGCCTCAACCACCCCCTGCAGCAGCTCATTCCATATACCCACCTTTTGTGTAAAATCGTTACCCCTCAGGTTCCTATTAAATCTTTCCCCTCTCATCTTAAACCTATGTCCTCTGGTTCTCGATTCCCCCACTCTGCACAAGAGACTGGGCGTTTACCCAATCTATTCCTCTCAAAATTTTGTACACCTCTATATGATCACCCCTCATCTTCCTGCGCTCCAAGGTATAGAGTTCCAGCCCGCTCAACTTCTCCCGAAAGTTCAGGCTCGCTGGCAACATTCTCGTGAATCTTCTCTGCACCACTTCCAGCTTGAAAACATCTTTCCTATAAGCTGAACACCATGTGGCCTCACCAACGTCTTACATAGCTGCAAGATGACCTCCCAACCTCTATACTCACCACTCTGACTGATGAAGGTCAATGTACCGAAAGCCTTTTGACCACCCCATCTACCTGTAATGTCACTTTCAAGAAATGTTCTTTTCATAGGAGTGCAGAAAACAGTTCCTTGAAAAGCAGATGACACCAAAACTGGGTGTATAGTGAAGACGGCTGTTTAAGGACACAACAGGACCCTGATACTTGCCACAGAACACTGTAGAGGCCAATCAATGGATATTTTTTAAGGCAGAGATAGATAGATTCTTGACTTGTACGGGTATTGGAGGTTATGGGGAGAAGCCAGGAAAATGGGGTTAGGAGGAAAAGATAGATAGAAACATCGAAAATAGGTGCAGGAGTAGGCCATTCGGCCCTTCGAGCCTGCGCCACCATTCAATATGATCATGGCTGATCATCCAACTCAGTATCCTGTACAGATCAGTCATGGTTGAAAGGCGGAGTAGACTTGATGGGCCCAATGGCTTAATTCTGCTCCTATCAGTTATGAGCTTATGAACATGATAAACTGCATGAACGAGTGAAGGGATGGCTGATGGAATTTAATTCAGACAAGTATAAGCGATGCATAGTGAGAAATTAAATAATTGTCAACTATTTTGAGAAGTTAAATCTATTCAATGACACAGGACATACGCAGTAGTTGGGTGAACCCTGAGGAGTGCAGTTGAATAGAAACCCTGGGTTACAAACGCATAGTTCCCTGTTTGTGGTGACACAGGTAGATAGGGAGGCGAAGGAGACATATGGCATGCTTGCTTTCATCAGCTGACTACTAGAGCTGGGATGTCTTGTTAGATCTACACAATGTTGGTGAGACCACATATTGTGCTCTGTTTAGTTCCCACAGTACAGGAAAGATGTGATCCTGAAGGGCACCCACCAGAAACGTCACCAAAGAGGGGTCCCGACTGGAAAGGTCACCTATCCATGCCCTCCAGGGATGCTACCTGACCCACTGAGTTACTCCAGCACTTTGTGCATTTTTTTGTAAAAAAAGCATCTGTATCCTTTGTTTCCTAGACGACCTAAACAGGTTAATGAGGATATTTTTGCTAACCAGCATCTGCAGTTCCTTGTGTCTTCACAAGGATATCGCCTGGTGTGGAGAAGGGTTCAAAGGAGAGAATGAATATGTTGGATCTCTTTTTCCTGAAGGCTGGCATGATAGAGGTATATAAAATCATGAGAGATAGAGATAGGGGAGATAGCCAGTGGCCGTTTCCCATGCAGTTGTTTAAGGTGAGAGTGAGGAGGTTTAAAAGGGATCTGAGGTGTCATTGTTTTGAAACAAAAGTAGTTGGTATCCGGAATGAGCTGCCAGAGGAGGTGGTGGAGGCTGGAACAGTAACAACACTTGAATTAACAAGGAGACAGAGAGATACGAGGACACAAAGAAATACAGATGGTGGTTTACAAAAAAAATGACACAAAGTGCTGGAGTAACTCAGCGGGTCAGGCAGCATCTCTGGAGGACATAGATAGGTGATGTTTTGGGTTTGGGGCCCTTCTTCAGACTGATTGTAGTTAGGGAGGGAAAGCTGGATGAGAGGTGGGGCGGGACAAAGCCTGGTAAGCGATGGGTGGATACAGGTGAGTGGGATTAGTATAGCTGGCATGGTGCTCGGCATAGACACCGTGGGCCTAAAGGCCTGTTTCCGTTCTATACAACAGTCCGTCTCCATGTGGCCATCCAAACGGTGGAAGGAGAAGTAAATGGACTTTCGATCTTTCTCGGCTATGAATTCCTGTGTTCTAAGGACTTTGTACATTGATTGAGTGAATGTGTATTATCTTAATGCAGGAATCTATCAATATCAAAGGGACAGAAGCAGATTTGGTGACAAATAAAAACTTGCATGTATTTGACCGCAAGAGGTTCCGTTGTGGTTTGTAAGCACGAGGTACTTTCTGAGGTGCAATGACTGTTCTTGTGTAGGAGATGCGAGATCCTAAACAATGGAACTTTTACACCATGCAGGAAATTAATGCATTAGCCGCTCATTTGATGTACAGCACCTTTATCACTACATAGTGACACAGTGGCACAGCAGTAGAGCTGCTGCCTTACAGCACCAGATACCCGGGTTCAATCCTGACTACGGGTGCTGTCTGTACGGAGTCTGTACATTCACTCTGTGACTGAGGGGGTTTCACCGGATGCTGCCAGGCCTGCTGTTACTCCAGTAATAATAGAACTCCCAGATATTAAGGCCCTTCTTCTTATCTTCATGCTCATGCAGGAGCAGCCTTACCATTACAACAATTAGTTGTCGGAATTAGTTTTGCAAAGAGCAGAGTATGGAGCATAGAAGTTGGGAGGTCAGGCTGCAGTTATATCAGACATTATTTAAGATATTATAAAAGACATTGGTGTTCAGTTTTGGTTTCCATGTTACAGGAAAGATGTTGTCAACTTAGAAGGTGCAGAGAAGCTTTACGTGGATGTTGCCAGGACGCGAGGATCTGAGTTATGGGGAGGTTGAGCAGGCTGGGACTCTATTCCTAGGAGCGCAGGAGGATGAGGGATGATCTTAAAGTGGTGAGTACCAGGGACCCAGGTTCGATTCTAATTACAAGTGTTGACTGTAAGGAGTTTGTACGTTTTCCCTGTGACCACGTGGGTTTCCTCTGGGTGCTCTGGCTTCCTCCCACATTCCAAAGAGGTGCGGGTTAGTAGATTAATTGGCTTCTGTAAATTTTCCCTAGTATGTAAAGTAATTTGATTTATATAGCACTTTTAAATCAAATCACGTTGAAGCCAAAGTGCTTTACAATGAAGAAATTAGATATCCATACAAAAGAAAAAAGAAAAAAGACACAGTACACTATAGGATTCAACATGAAACGTCCCCCCCAGCAGAATTCACTGTGAGGGAAGGCACCAAAAAGTCCAGTTCTCCTCCTCGTCATAGTCCACCCGAGGTGGTGGCCTATTTGTGGCCTCCTCATCCACGTAGGATAGAACTAGTGTACGGGTGATCGCTGGTTGTCACAGACTCGGTGGGCCGAATGGCCCTTCTCCACACTGTATCTCAAAACTAAACTAAACTAATCTAAACTAAACTGAACTAAATACGTTAAAAGTAAAAGGGGATCAGTAAAAGTAGCTATGCAGGAAAAGGATTAATCTAAATCAAAAGTGTTTTATGGAAAATATATGTAGTTTTAATATATATTTTGTGAGATGATTAAAAATGCATTTGTAGACAGATGGTTCACAACTCGTCGACTAATAGGAAAAAAATGAACATTAAGAAAATCGATGCAAAATAGCAGAAGACCTTGCTCAGAGAAGCAGGAAGCGCTGCTGCGGGGGGTGTGAATGAATCAGATGTTCATATGTGCGGTATGTTTCCGATGGATCATGCTGCATGTGGGCTGAAGGAAGTTGCTCAAGTGCCAAACACAACCTCATGGTTGTGTGGTTTTACACGACAACAAAAGAATTTCCCTGCGCTCATTGTATCAAGGACCATAAAAAAACATTTTGCAAAGACGGGTCTGTGAGAGGTGTTCTGGGGGATTTTGCCCTCATGACAGCAGAGCAATCGCTCATTCTTATTTTGCTGTGAGTGCGTTTGGTGCACGATTTGCTGCTGGCAGTTTACGAAGCTTGTGTAGTAAGGAACTGCAGATGCTGGCTTACACTGAGGATGGACACAACATGGCTGTATTAACTCAGCGGGTCAGGCAGCATCTCTGGAGAAAAGGAATCTCCAGAGATGCTGCCTGACCTGCTGAGTTTAGTTTAGTTTAGCTTAGAGATACAGCACGGAAACAGGCCCTTCGGCCCACCGAGTCCGCGACGACCAGCGATCCCCGCACACTAACACTATTGTACACACACAAGGGACAATTTTACATTTACACCAAGCCAATTAAACTACAAACCTGTACGTCTTTGGAGTGTGGGAGGAAACCAAAGATCTCAGAGAAAACCCACGTGGTCAAAGGGAGAACGTGCAAACTCTGTACAGACAGCACCCGTAGTCAGGATCGAACCCAGGTCTCTGGCGCTGTAAGGCAGCAACTCAACCGCTGCACCACCGTGCTGCCCGAGTTTCTCCAGCATTTTGTGCCTTGTTTATGAAGGGATATGGATTATGTGCGGGCAGATAAGAATCGATCTTGGTATGGAGTTCACCATGGAGACTGGGGGCTAAATGACTGATTCCTCTGCTGCACTGCTCTATGTTCCATTGTCACTTTCCTAATACAACAAACTAAAAGTGCCTAATGATCAATTTCTGGGCAAGGATATTTTAATTTGTACATTTGGGTTTAAAAAAGATTCACAAGGGTGTTACTGGTACCGAAGTGCTTGTGATTCAAGGACAGGCTGCATAAAATGGTGCTTTTTTCCTCTGGAGCTCAGAAGGCTGAGAGGAGATCTTTTAGAGCTGTACAAATTCCTGAGGGGGGTAGATAAGGCGAATGGTTACAATCTTTTGCTCAGCATGGAGGTGACCAAAATTAGAAGGCAAAGATTTCAGGTGGAATAGGAAAGATTTAGAAGGGACCTGAGGGGCATCTGTTTAACACTGAGGTTGGTGAGTATTCGGAACAAGTTGCCAGAGGAAGCTACTGTATACAGGCAGGTACAATTACAATGTTCAAAAGACACTTGGACAAATACATGGATTGGAAAGGTTCAGAGGGTTTAGGGCTAATTGCAAGAAAATGGGCCAAGCTTAGGTAGATAGAAATAAGGTACTGCAGATGCTGGTTTACTAGACAAAGACACAAAGTGCTGGAGTAACTCACCATCTGCATTTTCTTGTTTCTACATCTAAAAATCTATCTTGGTTTTGACTGTACCATCCACTTGCAGGATGTTGCCAGCAATTTGCCAGGACTTTGGGGTGATCTTATAGAGATGTACTGTATACAATCATGAGGGGAATAGATAGGGTGAATGTACAGAGTCTTTTACCCAGGGTAGGGGAATCGAGAACCAATGGACATAGTTTTAAAGTGAGAGGGGCAGGATTTAGCAGGAGGATGGAGGATACAAAAAACTGCAGATGCTGGTTTACAAAAAAAGGCACAAAGTGCTGGAGTGACTCAACGCGTCAGACAGCTTCCCTGGAGAACATGGATAGGTGATGTTCTGGGTCGGGACCCAGGGGCAATAGGAATCCGAGGGGCACCTTTTTCACTCAAACGGGTGATGGGTATATGGGAGGAGCTGCCTGAGAAGGTAGTTGAGGCTGCTACTATAATAATATTTCCAGGTACTTGGATGGGAAAGTTGCAGAGGGAAATGGAACCTACCTGGGGAAATGGTTGAAGGGCTTTTTTCTATGTTAGTGGTCGCCTATTTAAGTCAGTATTGATAGACACAAAAAGCTGGTAAATGGTAAATGGTAGGGAATTGAAGAATACAGTTGAACAGAGGGATCTGGGTATAACCGTGCATAGTTCCTTGAAGGTGGAATCTCATATAGATAGGGTGGTAAAGAAAGCTTTTGGTATGCTAGCCTTTATAAATCAGAGCATTGAGTATAGAAGCTGGGATGTAATGTTAAAATTGTACAAGGCATTGGTGAGAATAAATCTGGAGTATGGTGTACAATTTTGGTTGCCCAATTATAGGAAGGATGTCAACAAAATAGAGAGAGTACAGAGGAGATTTACTAGAATGTTGCCTGGGTTTCAACAACTAAGTTACAGAGATAGGTTGAATAAGTTAGGTCTTTATTCTCTGGAGCGCAGAATGTTAAGGGGGACCTGATAGAGGTCTTTAAAATGATGAGAGGGATAGACAGAGTTGATGTGGACAAGCTTTTCCCTTTGAGAATAGGGAAGATTCAAACAAGAGGACATGACTTCAGAATTAAGGGACAGAGGTTTAGGGGTAATATGAGGGGAACTTCTTTACTCAGAGAGTGGTAGCGGTGTGGAATGAGCTTCCAATGGAAGTGGTGGAGGCAGGTTCATTGGTATCATTTAAAAATAAATTGGATAGGCATATGGATGAGAAGGGAATGGAGGGTTATGGTATGAGTGCAGGCAGGTGGGACTAAAGGGAAAAAAAAAATTGTTTGGCACGGACTTGTAGGGCCGAGATGGCCTGTTTCCGTGCTGTAATTGTTATATGGTTATATGGTTAACTCAGCAGACCAGGCAGCATCTCTGGAGAGAAGGAATGGGTGACATTTCGGTTTAAGGCCCTTCTTCAGACCAGTATTGAGTTTTGTTGCTAGGCAAAGGGACTAGCATAGAGGGGGTATTTTGGTCAGCATGCACTGGTTGGGCCAAAGGGCAGGTTTCCTTGTTAGATCTCCATGACACTGAGGTTCTACGGCAATTTTGGATAAAGAGTCCCAAAGATTCACCATCAACTGTGTGAAAAACATTCTCATTTTCTCAGTCCTGACTGCAGATTGTGCAGTGTACAGTACAGAGACAACGAAATGCAGTTAGTAAGGCCCAATCCCTTATTTTGAGTCTAATTCTGTACACCCCATCTGGGGAAACATCATTCCAGCATCTTACTAGTTAAGCCCTGTAAGAAAGCTGTATGCTTCACTGAGTGCATCTCCCATGCTTCTCAACTCTACACGCCCTAACATATTGTCAAAGGAATCATTTTGGTCATCGCTTGCTGCAGCATCTCTCACAAGTATATCCTTCCTTAGGTCGACACACAAACATATGCATAATATTTCACATGCAAATTTACCTGTACCTCTCCTCACACTAAAGCATCTTTAATCTTTCATTAACATTCTAAATGTACAAATCAAAATAGGACGTACATGGTAAATGGTAGGGAATTGAAGAATACAGTTGAACAGAGGGATCTGGGTATAACCGTGCATAGTTCCTTGAAGGTGGAATCTCATATAGATAGGGTGGTAAAGAAAGCTTGTGGTATGCTAGCCTTTATAAATCAGAGCATTGAGTATAGAAGCTGGGATGTAATGTTAAAATTGTACAAGGCATTGGTGAGACCAAATCTGGAGTATGGTGTACAATTTTGGTCGCCCAATTATAGGAAGGATGTCAACAAAATAGAGAGAGTACAGAGGAGATTTACTAGAATGTTGCCTGGGTTTCAACAACTAAGTTACAGAGATAGGTTGAATAAGTTAGGTCTTTATTCTCTGGAGCGCAGAAGGTTAAGGGGGGACCTGATCTCTATCATGAGATCTTTAAAATGATGAGAGGGATAGACAGAGTTGATGTGGACAAGCTTTTCCCTTTGAGAATAGGGAAGATTCAAACAAGAGGACATGACTTCAGAATTAAGGGACAGAAGTTAAGGGGTAATATGAGGGGGAACTTCTTTACTCAGAGAGTGGTAGCGGTGTGGAATGAGCTCCCAGTGGAAGTGGTGGAGGCAGGTTCATTGGTATCATTTAAAAATAAATTGGATAGGCATATGGATGAGAAGGGAATGGAGGGTTATGGTATGAGTGCAGGCAGGTGGGACTAAGGGGAAAAAAATTTGTTCGGCACGGACTTGTAGGGCCGAGATGGCCTGTTTCCGTGCTGTAATTGTTATATGTTTATATGGTTATATCTTTCTCTGACAATGAGTTTTAATATGCATGCAGTGGTAATTGGTTTCCTTGTGGGTAAACTCTCTCTCAGATGCAAGGTTGCATGCAGGAAATTCCATCTTGCACTTGCAAGTAGCGATGCATTACTGCCAGGAGAATGCTATACAGTTACCTTTCTAAATCATGATGACCAAACTCTCTTTAGATTATGAATACAGGCTTTAAGAGTTATGATGATGTTGGTGATGGGGTGGTGCAGTGGTAGAGTTGCTGCATTACAATGCCAGAGACCTGGGTTCGATTCTGACTACCAGTGCTATCTGTATGGAATTTGTACGTTCTCCCTGTGACCACGTGGGGTTTTTTTCCGGGTGCTCCGGTGTCCTCCAACACTCCAACGATGTGCCGGTTTGTAGATTAATTGGCTTTGGTTAAAATTGTTTCTAAACATTGTCCTTGGTGGACCCGCTCGGTGGACCAGAGGGCCTGTTTCCGCACTGTATCTCTCAACTAAACTAAACTCATATTTCATGGAAAGGCAAGGAAGCTATAAATAGCCAAAGAATCCAGCTGGTTTGTCCTGCCACAGGAATTCTGCATCACATTAGTTCATAAACGCTTCTTTGATGAAGTGGTATCCAACAGAAATGTAAACATTTTACCAGCAATGTGTTGGCAGAAAAAAAATCGGCAAATAAACTTTCTCCACCTTCTGCGGACTTAACAAAATCAATCCAGAAATTCTTGTTGAGTGTGGCATTCCGGGGTGTGTCAAAAATAAGGACGGGCGATTCAGGGACAGTTTCTCTCCAGTCGTCATCAGGCAACTGAACCTACCAACAGCTAGAGAGCAGTCTTGAGCTACCAGCTTACCTCATTTCGAAACCCGCGGACTATCTTTAATCAGACTTTATCCTGAATAACAGTAAATGTTATTCCATTTACCGCGTATCTGTACAATGTGGACGGCTCGATTGTAATCATGTATTGTTTTCCTGCTGACTGGTTAGCAGGCGACGAAAGCTTTTCACTGTACCTTGGTACACGTGACAATAAACAAAACTGAACTAAATCTTCACACTATCCTTTCGGAACGCACACACCGGATGCAGCAACGCCCTGCCCAGATTTCTGGCCACCTGGGACTTTTCCAAGCTACTGTCCGACAGTGGAAACAGCGTGATATTTTCCCCGTAAAATCCTGCAGCACATGTGGCGTGTAAAATGTTGGCTGTGGACCACATTCAGAGCTGGACGATGTAACTAGCATCTCCCTGTATGTTGGAGCATGTTGGATGGAAGCTTCCAAAGGTCGACTTGCCAGTCTTGAGAAAGATTACAAGAGAAAGGTTGTCCTGGCTCACTGGAAGATCCTATATGAATCAAATACTTTCCTTTCTACTTTAAGTAACTGGCTAAACTTCAGTGCATTAATGAGGGATTGGGAAGGTCATGGGACAAATCATTTTACATTTGTCCTTTCCAAAAGTAGCTCACAAGCTCCACCTGCCTGGCACTGCACAACACACAAATATGTTTTTAAGAAGGAACTGCAGATGCTGGAGAATCGAAGGTACACAAAAAAGCTGGAGAAACTCAGCGGCTGCAGCAGCATCTATGGAGCGAAGGAAATAGGCAACGTTTCGGGACGAAACGTTGCCTATTTCCTTCACTCCATAGATGCTGCTGCACCCGCTGAGTTTCTCCAGCTTTTTTGTGTACACAAATATGTTTTACTCGCATGTCCTATTTCTTATCATTTTTGTATCTCCTGTTCCTCAGGTTCAACTTCAGCATTGTTCTCCCTGGGTCGTTCCATTCGCCATCTAAACAAAGAAGGTAAACTACTTCAAACAACCTGCTCTGGGTTGAAGCAGAAATTGCAAGCTGCAGAAGCAGGGAACAGACACAGACTCCCGGACAGTTGGCACGCTAAAGGGAAGAAATAGCTCATCTTCAAGAAAGGCAAACATTGCAAGCTCCATCTATCAATGTGATTAGAATCCTTACAGCATACTTCCTTGCAGGCATAAGTGATTCAGCAGGAAACTAAATTAAATTCCTCTCATGACCACTACTGTGTACAGAGCTACATCACAGAAATAATAAATACATTCAATTACTTAAAAATATAAATAATCATCGACTGACACACAGCACAGAAACGAGTTCATTGGGCCCCCAAGTCCACTCTGACTGTCAAACATCTATTCACACTAACCCCATTTTGTTCTTCCCACATTCCTACCAACTCCTCCAGAATCTACCACAAACCCACACGCTAGGAGCAATTTACAGAGGCCAATTAACCAACCAGCCCGCGGAATATGTAGAACACGGAACAGTACGGCACATCAACAGGTCCTTTGGCCCACCATGTCTGCACCAGCCATGATGCCAAATTAAACGAGTGCCTGCACATGGTCTGTATCCATCCATCCCCACTCATTCAAGTGCCTGTCTAAATACCTCGTAATACGTCTGCCACCTCCCCTGGCAGCACGTTCCAGGCACACACCACTCTGAGTGAAAACACTTGCCTTGCAACTAGAACACAGAACAGAACGGCACAGTCCAGTCCCTTCAATGGTTCAATGGTGCTTTAATTGTCACGTGTGCAAAGTGCAATCGCACGGTGACATTATTTTCTTACAAACAGTCCAGTTGAATATTGCCATACTCAAGCACTTCCCCGATTAGCAAGCGTACACAAATAGTCCATTGATCACATCTGCAAGAGACGCCATGTTTTGGTCCCGTTTTCAAAGTCCAGTCCGCGCTCTAGTTATGAGCGGTGCCCATTCCAGGCAAGCCCCAGGCTTTTGTGGGCCTCGGACCATCGCCTTCCGTGGACGTCTGGACTGACCAGCGTCCCTCTCCTCGCCCGCCCATCTTTATCCCGCAATGCATGTGCCGAACATGATGCCGAGACCAACTCATATCTGCCTGCACATATTCCATATCCCCTTCATTCCCTGCATTATTTATGTGTTTACCCAAAAATCTCTTCAACGCCACGATCATATCTGCCTCCACACCACTGCTGCAAGCTCATTCCAGTCACCCATTACCATCTATGTAAAAAAAACTTGCCCCGTATGTACATCTCCTTTAAAATTTCCCTCACCTTAAAGTCAAGGGTCATGAGTGTTTTATTGTCATATGTACCTAAACCGAACAATAAAATTCTTACTTGCAGCAGCACGACACGTTTGTAAAAGCTATACCCTCTAGTGATTGATATGTCCATCTTGTGTAACAGACTCTGACTGTCCACCCTATCTACGTCTCTCATGATTTTGTACACTTCTATTATGTCTCTCCTTGGGGTCTGAAACTCAAGAGAAAACAATCCAAGTGTGTTCACTCTCTCATGGAGTAGCATAGAGTCATAGAATCATACAGTATGGAACAGTATCTGGAATCATACAGCAGACTCTTCAGCCCAATTCATCCAAGATCCCCATCTAAGCCTGGCCCATATGTCCGCATTCAGTCCATATACCTCTTAACCTTCATATCTATGTACCTTTTCAAGTGTCTTTTCAGTGTTGTTATTGTGCCTGCCTCAATTACCCCCTATGGCAGCTTGTTCCATATATCCACCACAGTCATAGTTTTCCAAACAAGGATGGGGATATGGCAGCAAACCAGAACCATCTGGGGATGAGGGTGGAAGCTCTGGACCACCCAGATCAAACCTGCTTGGTCAAAGGGGGAACATGAGAGCACCAGAGATCAGGATCGAACCTGGGTCACTTTGGCTGTGAGGCAGCAGCTTTACTTGCGGTGGAACTGTGTTGCCATCGAAGGGATCTACAAGAGTCGCTGCCTCAAAAAGGCAACAAGCATCATCAGAGACACACACTACCCTGACGATGTTCTCATTTCACTCCTGCAATCGGGAGGAAGGTCTAGGAGCCTGAAAACTGTAACGTCCAGTTATAGGATTAGCTCCTTTCCAACAAACATCAGGCACAACCTCCACTACAACCTCCAAATAGGCTACAAACCACATTGACATGGGGGCATTGTTTTTGTCTTCGCACTATTGCTATTTGTTTATACAATACAATACAATACAATACAAATTTATTATCATTTGAGCCCCAGTGAGACTCAAACGAAATGTTGTTTCCACAGCCATACAAACAAAGACACTGTCTTACAGACATACACATAATTAAATTCACACAAACATCCATCACAGTGAAGCCACTGTGATGGAAGGCAAGTCTTTTCTCTCCCCTGTTCTCCGTGTCTCTCCCGATGTCCAAGCCCCAGGCGGGTGATGATAAGTCCCACGGCCATTTTAGGCCGCGCGGGGCGATTTACGGCCCCGCTCCCGGTCTGAAAGTCCAAGGTTGGAACCCCCACGGGCGATGGTGAGTCCCACGGCCATGAAGCCGCGCGGGTGATGTACGGTCCCCGGTCCGGGTCGTTCCAACCCCGCGACACGGGCTGGAGAAAGCGTTGCGGGAGCTCGGGAAGCGGTCTCTCCCCCCGGACCCGCTCCCGTTGTCCCAATCCACCGGACCTGCGGCTGCGTTGCTGGAGCCTCCGAGCCCCAGGAGTCGAGTCGCAGCAGCGAGGCTCCCCACGCTCCAAGGCCGGCCAGCCCCACGATGGTGAGTAGTCCGCAGCTCCGCAGCTCCGCAGCGAGCCCCCGGGTCGTTCAGGCTGGAGGCCGCTCCACGGTGCTAGGCCCCAACGACAGCCGAGACCCGACAGGGAAAAAGTTGATTTAAAACAGTTTCCCCCTCCCCCCCCCCCCCCCCCCACATTTACACATTTAAAAATACTATTAAAAACAAAACACACTTTACATTTAACTAGACAAAAAATAAAAAAAAAGACAGACAGGCTGTAGGGGCCGCTGCAACGGGTGTCGCGCCGCCAATTTTGTGTGTGTGTGTGTGTGTGTGTGTGTGTGCGCGTGTGTGTATGTGTGCACGTGCGTGTGTGTGTGTGTGTGCGTGTGTGTGTGTGTGCGTGTGTGTGTGTGTGTGTGTGCATGCGAGTGCATGTGTGTGTGTGTGTGCGTGTGCGTGTGCGTGTGTGTGCATGTGTGTGTGCGTGTGCCCGTGTGTGTGTGTGTGTGTGTGAGTGTGCGCGTGCATGTGTGTGTGTATGTGCCCGTGTGTGTGTGTGAGTGTGCGCGTGCATGCGTGTGCGTGTGTGTGTGTGCGCGTGTGTGTGTGCATGTGTGTGTGTGTGTGCGCGTGTGTGCCCGTGTGTGTGCGTGTGTGTGCGCGCACTTGGCTGTTGTGGTACCTTTGATCTGGTATTTTTTTGGTTCACATGCTTGATCAATGGTGTTTTATCATTAGTATTTTTTTATTTTGGGGTGTAATCTACCCAAATGGAATGTGAGGTGCTGTTCCTCCAGTTTGCCCGTGGCGTCATCTGGCAATGCAGGAGGCATGGGGCAGAGAGATCAGTGTGGGATAGTCAGTCTGGAACTAGGGGAGTTTGAATAGTGAGCAAGCGGGACATCCAGTAGCTTTGCCAGACCGAGCACGTGTTTTTCAAAACAGTCACCTGGTCTACACTTGGTCTCGCCGATGTAAAGGAAGCCACATCGGGAACACCAATTTTTATTTGGTGTGTGTCGACAGTCTTTAGAAGTCTTGCATTCCGTTTTTAATTGAAAACCTCATTAATACCTGTAGGTCAGAAATTACTTAGTGAAACTATGTTCTACAAAACTGCTCTCCTGACACTTCATGGTTGGAGAATTCAACATGTATTTAAATCTGAGTGCCTCAACACTGGATTTGAGGTTAGGAAGGATTTGATAGCGGCTGTCTCTTTATGTATGTGGTTGGAGGCAGGGCTTGAGTGTATGGAGGGTTGCAGGTAGTGAGGGGCATCAGAGGCCAGGAGATCACCTCTGGGTAGTGGGGTGGAGAGCAGGGTCCAGGGAATGATCGCTTTATGAGAAATTAGTCGAGAGTCATGTTCATAAGCTAAAGCAGCAGAATTAGGCCATTTGGCCCATCAAGTCTACTGTACCATTCAATGATGGCTGATCTATCTCTCCCTCCTTACGCCATTCTCCTGCCTGCTCCCCATAACCCCGTACTAATCAAGAATCTGTCAATCTCTGCCTTGAAAATATCCACTGACTTGGCCTCCACGGCCTTCTGTGGCAATGAATTCCACAGATTCACCACCCTCTGACTAAAGAAATTCCTCCACTATCCTCCACTACCATTGAATGCACAAAGATGAATTCACTACATTTGCAGAATTAAACAGGCAAATTTGCTCCAAAATAATGACGTAGATGGAATCCAATTTCAGAAGCAGCGTTTACGGAAAATGTTTTGGTACAGTACCACTCCGTTAATCTGGGGCGCTTGGATCTTTGCAGATGCCGTACTGGCAGGTTTTCAGGACTTTGGGATGACATTCCATTTAATAACTCGGCACACTTCAAACCTGACTCTTTTTACATGTCACACAGCAGCGTAATACATTTTGCAGTTAACCCCGGCTCGGATTAAAGGAAGCGTGGGATACAGGGTCCCGTGGAAGTTTATGGTGAGTGTAAACACCAATGCTGGAGGGTTTAAAGTGGACATACAAAATGGATAGAAACAAGGAACTGCAGATGCTGGTTCACAAAGATGGACACAAACTGCTGGAGTAACTCAAGCAACATCTCTGGAGGACATTGGTAGCTGACATTTACGGGGTTGGGACCCTTCTTCAGACTCCCAGATGGCTATTCTAGTTAATCCTCTCTGCAATTCCTGCGGTACTCTGTAATGCTATCAATGTTCTGGTGCTCAGAGTTCAACATTGGTTATATCTGGGGATTAAAGATTGCTTTACAATGTTATGTCCAACAACAACATTTAACAAACCGATTTGTCTGCCAGTCGCTGCTTGCTGTTCTCTTGGGTCAGATCCTTTTCAAACTGACTGAAGGCAACACAGGAATTACAGAGGAGATTAACTGGATCCTTTTCAAACGGAACTGAAATCAGGTCTCCTTCAACTCGGCCTCTCCGCTATAATCGCCCTCCCTCTGTAATGATGTTCTGTTTCCCTGGATGTTCACACCAATTTAAGGACTCTCAGCTTTCTATCAGTGCAGATAATGGAGCTTCCTCAAGATCTTGAGGCAAGGATAATCTCACAATACTGCACTCAGAAATAAGCCTGAGAGGAAAAACATCTAAATGATTGTGACAAATTGCTGAAATAAAGCAGGATTTTCCTGATATTTTCAATGATTCCAGTATTTTTCATCTTGTGCAGTTAGTCCAATTCTATCTAGGGGCCACATTTCTGTATTTTCTTTATAACTGTCTTGTGATTTCTATTGATTTAAGATATATATACTTTATATAGAACGTGGAACGGAGTTGCCCACCATGAGCAGCTTTATAGGACTTTGGTGAGCCCGCATTTGGAGTATTGCATGAAGTTCTGGTTGCCCCATTGCAGGAAGGATATGGAGGCTTTGGAAAAGGTGCAGAGGTTTATCAGAATAATGCTTGGATTTGGGGCATTAGCTACAGGGAGAGGTTGGACACATTTGGATTGTTTTCTCTGGAACTCTGGAGGTTGAGGGGAAACCTGATATAAAATGATGAGAGGCATAAATAGGGTAGACAATCAGAACCTTTTCCTCAGGATGGAAAAATCGAATACTAGAGGGCATAGCTTTAAAGTGAAATGGGAAAAGTTTAAGGGAGAGGGTTTTTTTCACACAGAGGGTGGTGGGTGCCTGGAATGCGCTGCCAGGGGTGGGGGTGGTGGTGGAGGCAGATACAAGAGTGACATTTAAGAGACTTTTGGATAATCACATGGATTTGTTGGGGAACGGAGGGATATGGGGTAATGTGAAAGTATACAAGAAATGATATTGACAATATGTTTGGCACAGGCATTATGGGGCGAAGCGCCCCTTCTGGTACTGTTTCATGTTCTATGTTCTATGATGCCAAATTAAACTCATTCCATCTCGCTGCACATCAAGCAGTACAGTGCAAGAACAGGCCCTTCTGCCCACAATGCCTGTGCCAAATATGATGCAAAGTTAATGTCTGAATGTGACCCAAATCCCTCCATTCCCTGTGTATCCATGTGTCTCTCAAAGAGCCCTCTCATCTGCCTCCGCCACCACCCCAGGCAGTGCATTGCAGGCACCCACAACTCTCTGTGTACAAAAACCTGCCCCTCACATCTTTAAACTTTGCTCCTCTGACCTTAGAACTGTGCCCTCTAGTCTTTGACATCTCTACCCTGGGAAGACAAGGTTCTGACGGTCTAGATCACCATGATCCAAATCCCTCCATTCTCTGTATGTTGATGTGAGTGTCGAAATGCCTTTTCAATGTCATGATCGCATCTGCCTCCCCCATTTCCTCACTGGCAGCATGTCCCAGTCACATTATCTATCGTGCATTATCGTGCACCTGTTTAGTCGGCTTTAGTGGTCCAGCAAGTCCCTGCTTCATGGGGAGTCTGTTCACAAGTTCATAAGTGATAGGAGTAGAATTAGGCCATTTGGCCCATCAACGCTACTCCACCATTCAGCCATGGCTGATCTATCCTTCCATCTCAACCCCAGTCTCCTGCTTTCTCCCCATTACTCCTAACACCTGTGCTAATCAAGAATCTATCATCTCCGCTTTAAAAAATATCCATTGACTTGGCCTCCACAGCCTTCCGTGGCAATGACTTCCACATTTTCACCACCCTCTGACTAAAACAATTCCTCGTCATCTCCTTCCTACGTCCTTTTATTCTGAGGCTATGGCCTCTGGTCTTAGACTCTCCCACTAGTGGAAACATCCTCTCCACATTCACTCGATCCAAGCCTTTCACTATTCTGTAAGTTTCAATGTCCCCCCTTATTCTTCTAAACTGCAGCGAGTACAGGCCCAGTGCCCTCAAATGCTCATTATATGCTAACACAATCATTCCTGGAATAATTCTCACAAACCTCCACTGGATCCTATTCAGAGCCAGCACATCCTTCTTCAGATAAGGGGCCCTAAACTGCTCACAATGCTCCAAATGCTGCCCGACCAGTGCCTTATTGAGCCTCAGCATTACATCCCTGCTTTTATATTCTAGTCCTCCCAAAATAAATGCTAACTTTGCATTCGCCTTCCTTACTATCAATTCAACTTGCAAAGTAAGTTTTTAGGAATCCTGCACCAGCACTCCCAAGTCCTTTTACACCTCCGATTTCTAAATCCTCTCCCGATTTGGAAAACATATTGTTTAGGTGATGGTAGCCTTTCATGACAAGGATGTACATTTCAAACGAGTATCATGCAGATATTTGCCAGCCGACTTGGTACAAGCAGAGCCATGAGCTGATCTGAGGGACTAACTAACGACTAACTAACTATTGACTAACTATTAACTAACTACTGACTAACTACTAACTAACTACTGACTAACTACTAACTAACTACTGACTAACTACTAGCTAACTACTGACTAACTACTAACTAACTACTGACTAACTACTAACTAACTACTAACTAACTACTAACTAACTACTGACTAACTACTAACTAACTACTAACTAACGGAGTACTCACCCTGCGTCCAGAGAAGATGAGGCACAGTTGATGCATGGAGCCGCCGTTTTTCACATTAGCCAGCTCTTTCTTGAGGGTCTTTGGGGAGGGTGGGGCCCAGTTCCCTTTTCCTTTCTGACCATCGCACCCCACACAGTTGAGCGCGTTGTCGGATTTAAAGCACTGGGACTTGGGCTCCTGCTTCAGGCTGCCCTCACTATGTGTTCGCCGGCGCAGGGAGTTCTGGATGGAGAGGGTGCAGTGCTTCTCGCAGTCCGACGTCTCGATCATACTGCGGCGCTTAGCTCCGCAAGCGTCCAGGCAGCAGTCGTCACTCTCCTCCTCATCATCATCATCATCATCTTCATCATCATCATCATCATCATCATCGTCTTCATCATCTTCATCATCTTCATCGCCATCGATGGCTAGAGTGGGCAGATCTTCACTACTTTGGGCAAACGTGGTGTCCAGCCTGACCTCGGGTATGTTGAACGGCAGCCGCTGGGGAGCCTGTGACTCACCGATGTCTCGCTTGTCCACAAGCTCTTTTGCTTCCTCTGGGCTTTCATTTTCCCCTTCGGCAGCCACTTCTTTCTCTGGGAGCTTCTGGCCACCGACCTCTCCTTCATCAGTCGGCTGGAGATCGTTGGTGGGAACTTTCTCCTCGGGCAGCAGCTCAGGTTGCTCGTCTGATTTTGGGTCGAGCATCTGTTGTGGAGAAAAGGAAATAGTGAAATATATTAAACGAGTTGATCATCGGCTAATGTAAAACGGAAAGGACAGGTTCGGACTAAAACGGCATGTTATGCCTTATTTATTTACCATTAACATTTGCCAATTAGCTGTTAGAACAAACAGTCATAAAGTCTTTGCACAATCAGATGACATGGAACAGTACAGATCGACACAAAGTGCTGGAGTAACTCATCGGATCAGGGATGTGTTACTCCAATGTGTAACGTCTCCGATCCTTTTTCTCCAGAGATACTGACCGACCCGTTGAGTTACTCCAGCACTTAGTGTCTTTCTTTCAACCAGCATCTGCAGTTCTTTGTTTCTACATAGAACAGTACAGCATAGGAACAGGCCCTTCGGCCCACAATGTTTGTGCTGAACATAATGCTAAAACCAACTCTTATCTGCCTATATATAATCCGTATCCCTCCATTTCCTGCATATGCATGTGCCTATCCAAAATGCCACTGTTGTATCTGTTTCCACCACCACCCCTGGCAATGCATTGCAGGCACTTACCATCCCATGTGGAAAAAACACGCCACACATCTCCTTTAATCTTTCCCACTCACCCTAAAGCTATGCCCTACAGTTTTAGTTTCAGTTTTAGAGATACAGTGCGGGAACAGGCCCTTCGGCCCACCGAGTCTGCGCTGATCAGTGATCCCCACACATTAACACTATCCTGCACACACTTGGAACAATTTACACATACACCAAGCCAATTCACCTACAAACCTGTACGTCTTTGGAGTGTGGGAGGAAGCGGAAGATCTCGGAGAAAACCCATGCTGTCACGAGGAGAACGCACAAACTCCGTACAGACAGCACCCGTGGTCGGGATCGAACCCGGGTCTCCGGCGCTGCAAGCGCTGTAAGGCAGCAACTCAACCGCTGTGCCACCGTGCCACCCATACTAGTATTAGATATTTCAGTTCTGTGAAAAAGATTCTGAATGTCCACCCTATCTATGCTTTCCTACTTTTATAATCTTCAAAAATTAATCCTTAATGTGTGTTGTTCGGCTGATCGATGCATCTCTAGTCAGCTATTTTACCAACTCACGTTTCTTTCATATTGAATAATTTACAATTTGTTAAACTAAAATGATGTCATTTGTCCCTAAACAGTTACTGGAAAAAAAACCCAAATGTAATGAACTGTTTCAGTGATACCAGCACAAATAAGCACGAATTTCAAAAATTTAAAATTGTTTACCAACACAAAAATGAGTAAAGTCATTGACCCTATAAAATGAGAACGGTAACATTAGGCTGCAGGAAAACTGATGTGGTTAGATCAGAACCTCACTTTGCCCGAACGTTACTCCCACCAAAGTCAACAAAGGAGAAATCGGATAGTTTGTTAAATTGTGAAGAAGTGAACTTCTGTCGCTTCCCCATGCAAAGGGTGAAGTTCAGAATGCAGCAGATGGAATTCTATGGGAACTCAGTCCCTGTGAAAAGAAATAGCCTTCACATCCCTGCATCAACTCTGCAGGATAGATACTCGATATCACACCTTCCCCAGCCATCAATGGGCCATTATGGACTCCATCCTACCAGAGGTCATCTGTTGCCAGCCTTTTCTCACCTCCAGTTTTCCCCCCCCCCCCCCCCCCCCCCACACATCTACTTTCAGTCTGAAGAAAGATTCTGACCCAAATCATCACCCAGAAGCATGGAAAATAGGCCATTTGGCCCTCTGAGCCAGCATCACCATTCAACACGAGGTGAAGAGAGCTGACCATGGCTAATCATCTAAAATCAGTACCCTGTTCCTGATTTTTCCCCATATCCCTGGATTCCTTTAGCCCTAAGAGCTAAATCTAACTCTTGAATACATCCAGCGAATTGGCCTCCACTGCCTTCTGTGGCAGAGAATTCCACTGATTCACAACTCTCTGGGTGAAGAAGTTTTTTCCTCAATTCTCTATCACCCATTCTCCTCTTCTCTTTCTCCAGAGATGCTGCCTGACCTGCAGAGTTACTCCAGCACTTTGTGTCCATATCCTTGGTATAAACAAGCATCCGCAGTTCCTTCCTACATATCAGGCCTGCAAGAGCTTGCTGACAATGCGGCAGGAAAATAGAAGATGCTGGAGTAACTCAGCGGGTCTGGCAGCATCGCTGGAGAACATGGATAGGAGACGGTTCGGGTCGGGACCCTTCTTCAGACCTGAAAGGTTACCTATCCGTGTTCTGCAGAGATGCTGCCTGAATCGTGGAGTTACTCCAGCACTTTGCACCTTTTTTTTGTCTGCCAGCATCTGCAGTTCCTTGTGTTTACAATGCAGACAATACATTGCGATACTGGTACCCTCTGAAACGCTTAAAGAAGCACTCAGTCGATGGCCCTCTCACAGGTATTGTTTGAGCACTCACATTTTATGGCACTTTGCTCTCTCTCATCACTCATTATATGTTGGTTGCTACAACTATTAAAATAATGAATCAGAGAGTGCCACAGAACACTTTCAAACTTCCCTCTGTTATTTATGCCTCCAGGAAATTCTGGCTTCATGTCCTGAACTTCGTGAAAATTAAAATGCCTGAGATACGCAGCAGATCATTACATCTAAATATTGAAAACATCTCTTTTAAAGATCAATTTGTATGATTTTAACTCGCATCTCCATCCCGAAGCCAGCGTTATTGGTTTACTGAGAGACCAGAGACATCAGTGAGGCAGTTTTATTGTGTGGAACTGGAATTATTGATTAGGAATTATTGCAGGTGTATGTAAAATGATTTTCCAAACATAGATTCAAATTATAGATCGACTTAGCTTGCTTTCAGTGGAACAGCTGCATACAGTTTGATGTGACTGCAAAGTTATATTAAAGAGTCTGCAGTGAAACCTGTTTTGATGTTTCAACTACTTGAAGGGCAAGGCACAGGAGACTGCGGGTACTGGAAGCTGCAGCAAAAGAAAGAAGAGGTGCTGGAGGAACTCAGCAGATCAGGTAGCGTCTGTGGAGAGAAATTGATGCCGTTTTGGGTCGAGATCCTTTTTCCAGACTAGTCCAGACCTGATCGGTATTGGTTTGGTTTCTTAATGTCACGTGCACCGAGATACATTGACAAACTCCCCTCCCCCATTGGGCAAAAAGTATAGAAGTGTGAAAACCCACACCTCCAGATTCAGGGACAGTTTCTTCCCAGCAGTTATCAAGCAACTGAACCATCCAACCACAACCAGAGAGCAATCATGAACTACTATCTACCTCATTGGAGACCCTTGGACTATCTTTGATTGGATTTTACTGGCTTTATCTTGCATTAAACATTATTCATGTTATTCCTTTTATCGTGTATCTGTACACTGTGGATGGCTTGATTGTAATCGTGTCTTGTTTTTCCGCTGACTGGTTAGCCCACCACAAAAGCTTTTCACTGTACCTCGGTACACATGATAATAAAACTAAACTCAATTCAACTTTACACTGCATGCTATCCAGGGAAATAATAACACAAATTATGACATCCGGTAATGCAAAAGAGAAAATAAACAGAGTGCGGAATATAGCGTTATAGCTGCAAAGAAAGTGCAGATCTAAAAAAGTGCAAGGGTTGCAATGAGGTAGATTAGAAGATCGGGGTTTCACCCCGAGCACTAAAGAAGTCCGTATAAGAGTCTTGGCCCAATGTTATTCGGCTATCTCCTTCCCATATTCCGTTTCTTCATTGTTCAACGTCTGGCCCACTTTGGTTGTATTATCTGCGAACCTGAAGCAGGAATTGGTCTCGCAGTCCTCAGTGTACAGGGAGTGGGGTAAGGGGTTGAGGATGCATCCTTGCGGGGCACCAGTGTTAAGCGTTATTGTGGAGGATGCTTTGTCAACTAGCCTCACTGATTGTGGTCTGTGGGTCAGAATGTCAATGATCCAGGGGCAGAGTCAGGGGTCCAGGAATTTAGAGATGAGTGTGGTTAGAACTATGGTTTGGTTTACGGATACAGAGTAGAAGCTGGACCTTCGACCCACTGAGTCCACACCGACCATTGATCACCCATTCATACTAGTTCTATGTTATCCCACTTTCTCATGCAAACTGCACACACTTGTGGCAATTGACAGGTACCAATGTTTACAGTGGAATTATATTCAATAAATAGGAGTCTGATGTAGGAGTCCTTCTTATTTCGATATTTCAGCAATGAATGAAGGGCCAGGGAGATGGCATTTGCACTTCACGATGGTGGGTATCAGAGCCACTGGATGGTACCTTGCTGCTGGAGCCACTGGTTGATACATTAAGGTCGCTACCTTGCTTTTCGTTGGCACTGGGATGATAGTGGTCTTGTTAAAGCAGGTAGGGATCTCAGAATGGAGCAGTGCCCGTTTCCACTCTGCATCTCCAAAATGTGAAGTCTGAAATCTAAAATGCGATGGTTCCACGAGTGGGAGAGTCTAGGACTAGAGGTCATGGCCTCAGAATTAAAAGATGTTCTTTTAGGAAGGAGATGAGGAGGAATTTATTTAGTCAGAGGGTGGTGAACCTGTGGAATTATTTGCCACACAAGTCTGTGGAGGCAAAGTCAGCGGATATTTTTAAGGCATAGATAAATAGTTTCTCAACTATTGTGGGTGTCAGATGGGGTTAGGTGGAAGAGATAGATCAGACATGATTGAATGGCGGATGAGATGGGCCGAATGGCAGAAATCTTCGCCTATCACTTAAGCGAGAGGTTAAAGATGTCCATGTATATTCCTGACAGCTGGTCCGCACAGGATCAGAGGATACGGGATGGGACTCCATCCAGACCAGTCGTCACTCGTGTGTTCACCCTCAGGAAGGCCGATCTTTCCACTGCACGATCCTGTGTGGGCACTTGGGCGACCACGGTGGCACAGCGGTAGAGTTGCTGCCTTACAGCGCTCGCAGCACCGGAGACCCGGGTTCGATCCCTACTACGGGTGCTGTCTGTACGGAGTCCCTACGTTCTCCCCATGACTGCATAGGTTTTCTCCGAGATTTTCGGTTTCCTCCCAAGCTCCAATGACTTACAGGTATGTAGGTTCTTTGGCTTGGTGTATGTGCAAATTGTCCGTAGTGCGTGCCGGATAGTGTTGGTGTGCGGGCATCGCTGGTCGGTGCGGACTCAGTGGGCCGAAGGGCCTGTTTCTGCGCTGTATCTTTAAATGAAAAAACTTAGATGCTACCTGACCTGTTGAGTCCCTCCAACAGGTAGAGAAATAGACAACAGTCTTGCCTAGAATAAAGACACTGGAGTACTCAACGGATCAGGCAGTATCTCCGGAAAACGTCGATAGGAGATGTTTCAGGTGGGGAACATTTATCGGTCTGAAGAAGGGTCCCAACCTCGAAATGTCAACTATCCATGTACTCCAGAGTTGTGCCTGACTCACTGAGTTACTCCAGCACTTTGTATCTTTTTTTGTAAACCAGCCTCTGCCGTTCCTTGCTTATACATTCCTGCCAAGATATTGTTGGTGAGTTGTATGAACACAGCTGCATTTCGTACACTGCCTACAAAATTTATTCGGCTGAATTCAAAACATATATTTCATGCTGTGTGACTCTTGGAACTCAACGGGTCAGGCAGCATCCCTGAAGAACATGGACAGATTACGTTTCAGACTGAGGAGAAGGGATTGTCGATGCAAACTGAGGGAAGAATAAAATTAAGATTAGTATGAGATTTTGTTCAGAATAGACTGGATGAACTAAAGGACCTATTTCCAGACTTTGTCTCAATGAGCTATTAACTTTCTGTGATATACTCATAGTGGATGGGTGAGTGGGGATCGTACTCAATATATCATGTTTGGTCAGTCTAAAACATGTTCTGTTAAAAAAAAAATGTTATTAGTGAAGCAACCCAGAGCATGATACCCATCTAACAGTGGAGTATATGAAGAAATGGGTTGCTCCATGCTTTGCTCGTCTCCAGAAGGCACCTTCCACATCACTAATCCTGTTTAAAACAATAACCTTTTTTATTTAAGAAGGAACTGCAGATGCTGGAAAATCGACGGTAGACAAAAATGCTGGGGAAACTCAGCGGGTGAGGCAGCATCTATGGAGCGAAGGAAATAGGCAACGTTTCGTCCCGAAACGTTGCCTATTTCCTTCGCTCCATAGATGCTGCCTCATCCGCTGAGTTCTCCAGCATTTTTTATCAACCTTTTTTTATTACTTTTCAGATTTGTATTACTTCTATTATTGTATTATTGCCACCTTTGTTATTTCCCCGAATTCATTTGAGGTAACTAATGTCAAAGACAATTTCATTTCTGCCCTCTAAAGGGAGAGGGAGATTGCATATTTGAACTTGGGATTTTAATAGATAGGAAATTGAGTATAAAAATAACAGATATAGGTAAAAAGCAATTGAAATATCAGCTGCTGCCTTGGGAATACTAATTCATGAAGGACCTTAGAGCTAAGGATAGAATAGAGCAGAAATAATTAGAGTAAGTCATTATAATTATGAAGGAAGTTTACAGCTGTTTCTCGGGAGAGGTGAGGGGACCCAATACGGGATTCCAAAATTTCGTGCCAACTTTAGTACAGACCATTGTGGGATATATAATTGAAGATAGACGCAAAAAGCTGGAGGAAGTCAGCGGGACAGGCAGGATCTCTGGAGAGAAGGAATGGGTGACGTTTCGGGTCGAGATCCTTCTTCAGAGAACCAGTTGATTATAGAAAAGGATACAGAGGGGAGAAAAGGAGAGAGGCATTCGAATTATGGGATTCGAATGCCACATTCTCAGTGTAGTACAGTACAACACGGGTAGAATGGAGATAAGGAAGAATGGAGATGAAGAGGCTGATGAATCTGTGCAGCTCATCGCCACGGATGGCTATGGAGGCCAAGTCATTGAGTATTTTTAAAGTGGAGTTTGATAGGCTCCTGATTATTGAAGGCGTCAAAGATTACGGAGAGAAGTCAGAAGTCAGCAGATTGGGGTTGAGAGGGAAAAATAGATCAGCCATGATTGAATGATTGAGTAGGCTCGATGGGCCGAATGGCCCAATTCTGTTCCTATCTCTTATGGACACAAAGGTCTCCTTTGGTTCAGTACAGATGACCTTTAATCGGACTTAACTGGACTTAATCCTGCACTAAACATTATTCCCTTTATCCTGTTTCTGTACACTGGGGACGACTTGGTTGTAATCATGTATAGACTTTCCGCTGACTGGTTAGCACGCAACAAAAAGCTTTTCACTGTAACTGGGTACACGTGACACTAAACTAAACTAAACTAGTTTTAACATTACGAGAGAAGAAGAAGCATCACTGGCCCAGATAGATTAATTGGCCTGAAGAGCCTAATACAGATTCACTTCTCTTGTGTGGTCTCTCTCTTCTTGTGTATCCTGCCTTACCCGCTGAGAGTTTCCAACGTTTTACTTTATTTCAGTTTCACATCATCTGCAACATTTTGGTTTTGTTCCATCAGAAACCCATTCATCGCACTGCTCTTTATATCATCGGGACACGACACAGATTCGCTGGCCCAGAGAGTACCATGCACCTCCACTGACCAAATAGAACGGTTCTTTCTCAGACTTTACATTTAATTTTTAATGCATTTGCCAATCATAATGGTGGTTCGCTGCAATCTAATTAATTTGCAAAAAGAACAAAATACTCAACGGATCATGACCAGTTTACAGAGAAAGAGAATAATGGTTCAACCATTTAATTCTTTCATTTCCTCTTTACATAAAAACAAGCCCTAGCATTATCGAGTACATTAGAACAAGTCAGAGAGAATAATACTCAGTTGACCATGCATTTAATATTCACATCATGTCGGGTATTGGATTTGTTGCAAAATAAATGAACAAAGCCCTCTTTTGATCTAATTTTCATCAGAGGGTATTCAATGTCATATTTTCAGATTGGAGGCCAATAGTCTGGAGAAGAGTCTCGACCCGAAACATCACCCATTCCTGCTCTCCATTGATGCTGCCTGTCCCGCTGAGTTACTCCAGCTTTTTGTGTCTATCTCCAATAATCTAACACATCTGCAGAGTGGTAGCCAAACTAAAGAAACTAAAGGGCCTGTCCCACTAGGCGATTTTTTTAGGCGACTGCCCGTGACTGTCATAGTCGTAGCAGGTTGCCAAAAAAACGGCGACTGGACTAATGGGCCTGTCCCACTTAGGCGATTTTTTAGGTGACTGCCAGCAACTACGACAATGGAATTCACCAAAGTCAGCAACTGCTACAACCTACGTCACTTGGCGACAACCTACGTCAGGAGGAGACAAGCTACGACAAGCCCACAGTCGCTGAAAAGTTTTGAACATTTCAAAATCCAGTGGCGACCAGAAAAACACTACGACTCTTTGGGCGACTGAGGAGACTCCTCACGACCATACAGGCGACACCCCAGCGACACTAGTCGCCAGCAGTCGTCCAAACAATCGCCTAAGTGGGACAGGCCCTTAAGAATGCACTTATTGAACTTAACATTCTTGAACATGGCCTTTGTAAAAGAGACATGGATTGAAATGCACCAACACAGACTGCTATTTAACATGGGTGTGTCCAACCAGGGAGGCTCCCTGATATTGGGCGTGAGGATCACGGTGATATTTGGACCGAGGATGCCGAGGCATTTCACAAAGAGCGACCAAGATTCTTCCCAGTGTCCAAGCCATAACACACTCTGCATCAAACCACCATGACTCTGTTTTGGAGGAATTTCTTCAGCCAGAGGGTGGTAAATCTGTAGAATTGCCACAGACGGCTGAGGGGGGCGTCATTGGGTATTGTTAAAGCAGAGGTTGGTTCTTGATTAGTAAGGGTGTCAAGGACAACGGGGAGAAGGCAGGAGAATGAGTTTGAGAGGGAAAAATGATCGGATGGCAGAGTGGACTCGATGAATTAGGCCGAATGACCTAATTCTGATCTTATGTCTTATCCGCTGAGAGTTTTCACCAGTTTTAACTTTATTTCAGGTTTACATCATCTGCAGCATTTTGCTTTTGTTCCACCAGAAATGCATTCATCTCACTGCTCTTGACAGCATCAGGACACGGAACATGTCACACATACATCGCGGATCTTCAAAGCAACTCGGCTTGTGAATAATGCTAAAAAACACCTTGCTTTACAAGGAACTATATTCAAACCATTATTACAGTAACTTTGTCGGTGTCAAAACGTGGCAATACTTGTGTACTGCCTGGGTAAGGCCTGCTACATAATTTTAGTGTGTGTGTGTGTGTGCGCGCATGAGTGTGTGTGTACACATGAGTGTGTGTACGCGTGAGTGCGTGTATGTGTACATGAGTGAGAGTGTGTATGTGAGTGACTGTGTACGTGAGTGAGTGTGTGCGTGCGCGTGAGTGTGTGTGTGCGCATGAGTGAGTTTGTGAGTGCGTGCGCGTGTGTGTGTGTGTGCGTGTGCGCGCGTGTGTGTGTGAGTGAGTGAGTGTGTGTGCGTGCGCGTGAGTGTGTGTGCAAGTGAGTGAGTTTGTGAGTGCGTGCAAGTGAGTGAGTGAGTGAGTGAGTGAGTACGTATGTGTGACTGCATCTCTTTGATTGTTCTCCATTGCTTTGTGGAGACTGGAGCACCGGGCCTAATGAGTCAGGATCTAAGGGCACAAATCCAATTTCCATATTAAAAATAATGAAGGTACCAGTAATCTATAAATTGCCTTCATCACTGAATTTCTTCGCAGGGGTCAAGTCATGTCGTAACCCGAAAAGCTATTAGGTGTGACATGGTCTGTAGAGTTTCATATCCAAAGCATCACCACTTGGTGCACTTAACTAATAGATGTGAGAATAGAGATCGGATACCAAGCACAGATTTTGATACTTACAGCTGGTTGAACAATTATGCCTAAAAATCTTTTTCACATTACTTAACAAGCTAGAGAGGCAACCCAAATGCAATTAGAGTCATTTGCAGATTTGATTTTATAAAAGGCTATGGAAATGTAAGAAGGATAACAAAGAATCAAGATCAAGGTACAAGGGCAACGCAGGAAATTGTAAAAAGAATATAAAAGCAGAAGAGTATTGGGGCAGGGCTGGGCCACTCAGCCCTTCAAATATGCCCTGTCATTCTAGAGCACCATGGCAGATCTATCCCAGGCCTTCTTTCAGAAATACATCAACTTCCTCTTCAAATTCCTCCCAATGATCTATGCTCCTCACTCTCCGGGATGAGGGATGCCAGAGATTAACCACACTCTATGAGAAGAAGCGACACTTGGGTGGCACAGTGGCGCAGCTGGTAGAGCCGCTGCCTCACAGCACCAGAGACCTGGGTTCAATCCCAGCCTCGGGTGCTGTCTGTGTGGAGTTTAGATTTTAGAGATACAGCATATCATCGGCCAACTGAGCCCACAGTGACCATCGATCACCCTCCGTACACTGGCACTGTCCTGCACACTAGGGAAAATGTATACGTTTTTACTGAAGCCAATTAACCTACAAACCTGTATAAGAAAGAACTGCAGATGTTTAAATCGAAGATAGACACAAAATGCTGGAGTAACTCAGCGGGTGAGAAGTAATAGGCGACGTTTCGGGTCGAGACCCTTCTTCAGATGGCAGTGGTTGGGGCGGGACATAGATAGAATGTAGGCGGAGACAGAAAGACTAGTGGGAGAACTGGGAAGAGAAAGGGGATGGAGAGAAAAGTCAAGGGAAGTTAGAGGAGACAATGTTCATACCACTTGGGCGTAAACTACCCAAGCGACATATGAGGTGCTGTTTCCCCCAATTTGCGCTGGGCCTCACTCTAACAATGGAGGAGGCCCAGAACAGAAAGGTCAGATTGGGAATGGGAGGGGGAGTTGAAGTGCTGAGCCACCAGGAGATCAGGTAGGTTAAGACAGACTGAGCGGAGGTGTTCAGTGAAACGATCGCCGAGCCTGCGCTATAAACCTGTACGTCTTTGGAGTGTGGTAGGAAATCGGAGCACCCGGACAAAACCCACGCAGTCATGGGGAGAACGTACAAACTCCATACAGATAGCACCCGTAGTCAGGATCGAACCTGGGTCTCTGCCGCTGTAAGGCAGCAACTCTACCATTGCGCCACCTATTCTGCAGTGTTGTAAAGTGGGATGAAATAATGTCGGAGCAGTCCAAGACGTGAATGCTGGTGACTATCTTTCAGCATGGAATCTCAGCAGAGGTCAACTCAGAATTCAGATCTAAGGCCCTGGTTTTTCCTTCATCGATTTTTAACTTTCTAAATTAACACAAAATGAAAACTCGCCCTTTGTCCCGTGTAGCCATATCGCATGCAATCAGTCTGAAAGTGAAATACATCGAAGTGTTTCCCAAATATTAAAGAACGTAACTCCTTGCCACTCTACCGTTTTGTAGCAGATGAAGAGAAGTCATGAACAAACCAGGATGGAGCTGATCTTGATCTGGCTATTGCTCCACTACAGGTATCAGCGCCAATTCCCAACTTTACAAAACTGTTGGCAATAGTCTCTTGTCGAGTGTAACGGGGCTCCGTTAAGGAGCAGAACCAGCTTTGGAGAGTTGTGCGCCGGGGTATTTTTAATTTTCCAAATTTGAATCTAAATATAGCCTGGCTGAAAATACGCCAGGTTTAATCCCAATGCACAAATGCCCTAGATTTGCAGGGTTAATCAAATGTTAAACTTTGCCTGAAACCACTAACTAACCCAGCATCACAAGCTAATCTAGACGATTTAAATACCGACTGTAAATGCTATTTTTAAATGTACTCTCAAAGTGGACCAACTGCATCTATATGAACAGAGGAGCGTGGAGCAAACTTACATAGAAATATATCAGCTCCAATTAACCACTCTTAATTTTATAGCACTAAAATAATATATATTAATGTTATCAATATTATAGGAGTCCTATTTCAAATATGTCTCTTGCTAAGTTAACACAACATAATGTGGCCTGTATCATCAGAAAACTATTAATAACATATTTCATCATCCTGATTTGGAAGCATATTTTTCCTTGTCACTTGAGGTAAAGCTGTGACCTATTTAAGATTTAAAGGCATTTTTAACTAACCAGTAATGAAAATCAGCCAGAAACTTACAAAACTTAGAGGGAGCAGCTTAAAACTCCTCAAGTCAATTTCTTGGTGATCATTTTTTTTCCAAATGTCAACTCCGTACTTAAAAAATCTGAAAATCATAAAGGTCTTGATAACTATGCAAGCATGATTTAAAAGTTCAGAATAGCCAATTGGTGTATAATATCCTAACCACATATTTCAACTCTTAAAAATTTAGAAGTGAGCTGATTTTTGGTTCCATTAAAAAAATGTAAAAAAAAAATGAAATAGCACAATAACAGGAAAATATATTAGGTCCCAATAAGTATGTGGTCCTGTCAAACATCACCGGCAACCTTAGTCCAGCACTGACCTTGGGTTGCTGTGGGTTGCTGAGTTTAAGGGTCACCAATGTGGTTAAGTTAGTAGCTTAATTGGCTGCTGTAACTTATCCTGAGTGTACAAGTGGGTGGCAGGGGAGTAGATGGACATATGAAAGACAAATAGGACAGCTAGAAATAGTCGGGGGAATTGGAATGCCCTGAAAGCTGGCATAGACTCGATGGGCCAAATAGCTCCTTCCATATCATAGAATCATAGATTCATACAACCATACAGCACAGAAACAGGCCCTTCGGCCCATCATGTCCATGCCAACCAAGATGGCCCATCTAAGCTACTCCCATTTACCAACATTTGGCCCATGTCCTTCTCAGCATTTCTTATTCATGTACCTACCCAAGTGCATTTAAATGCTGTTATAGTATCTGCTTGAACTACCTCCTCTGGTAGATTGTAGTAAACTCTGGTACTCTGGTGGTTCCCCAGTCTGGTAGTACACCCACCGCCCTCCCAGTGAAAAAAATGTCATAAGAGTACAGGACAATGTACGAAAAATTCCAAGATCTACAAAAGAGTACTTTTCTAGATTAAAAAGTAGACATAAAGTGCTGGAGTAACTAGTGGGTCAGATAGCATCTTGGAGAAAAAGGATGGGTGACGTTTACTTGGATATTTAAATATCATTAATGAATTCTATATATTTTTTGATTCTATATCTATATATATCTATCTATATATATATATATATCTATATATATCTATATATATATATATACACACACACCCTTGATTTGCTGATAAACAAATATATAAATATATATATTTTATGAATGAATTTTAGTACACACACAACACACACATATATATATATAGACACACATACACATATACACATATATATATACACACACATATATATATATATATATATATATATATATATATATATATATACACACACATATATATATACACATATGTATATATATATATATATATATATATATATATATATATATATATATATATATATATAAAAATGTATCCATGATCTATAAGATCATAATGCTGCATGACATGTCTATTGATAGTGTCCATTCCTTCTCAGTGAAGTGGTTCTATTTCCCCTTCACAAGTTCATCAGAAAGAGTGTGAAATTCTATGTTCAGGTTTTTGTTCATGAGCCTTTTAACAGAGAAAAAGCTGAATCTTTAAAGCGGCCAGCTAGACAGATTACTGATACAAATTAATGTTCCATGTTGCAGTGTGAGTTTTAGCATTGGTCATATTTTTGTGTGTATGTTTGAATTGGCTATTATTTCTCTGAAAACTTAAGGTCAAATTACTCGGTTGATAACATGAAGAGATGCACAGCTTGCACAGAATCGGGTTACAGGATTCAAAGTGATTGTTGTGAAATGGCTCCAGCATTAAATGGTTCCATACTCTCAGCAGATGCTGTTGAAGTTTTACAACATAGGCATCTATGTTCCACTTACAGACTTTCAATATCGGAGATGTAAAGAACTTAACTGCAATCAAAAAATCAATTAAAGTAATTAGCTGAAACACAAGCACAAACACATACGCACATGGCTGCTCACAAAATTTCTTGCAGAGTAATTCTACTTAATGCAGTTCTGCCACCTTGTTTTACTCATACGTAATCAGTAACGTACAAACTTGACTTTTTTTTTACCACGATTGCAAATGTCCTTATGCACTTTTAGTGAACTGGTCTGCGCACATTTTTGTGGATGAAATGATCGGGTGGAGAACCAGGGACACAGTCTCTGAATAAAGGGGCAGGAGTCGGAAGGCAATGCATCTTTGCAATTCTCCATCCCACCGGGGAGACTCCATTTAATGAACTGGGTTCATTTAAGGGCTATGGAGACTGGCTCTAAAGGCACAATCAGCCTAGACCTTCACGAATGGAAGCTCAGGCATGAAGGACAAAAAGGCCGACACCTGCCCCGAACTCTATTGATCCCACCCGATATCTCATCTTGTGTTTATAGTGCGTGTTGTTATGTGTGTGTTGTTAATATTGTCCTAGTGTTGTGATATACGTGCTGCAATCAATTGAGTAGCTTGGGCTTCCTCACAAGGCCCACAAGGGCTGTGAATGAAGAGCCTCACACTCTCGCTGATCAGACCAATCTTTTAGCCCTGGATGAATGAGACCATCATTATTTCAATGACACAGCTGCTGGCATGGGAGTCGACTGCATCATCTCCTGTACAGTTCTGACAAAACAAAACGTAGATTGGCAAAAAAAAAATTATATGAGTGTGAGGTAATAACATCACTAGATAAAAAACTACCAAAGTGATGAATGAGCAACCTGCTTTTAATTGTCAGTATACGTTCTACAGAGGGGCTAAACCAATCTGAAATTAAAAGAGCTGAATTAATGTTTCTTTTCATTTTGCATCTTCCAATATATTTAATCAGCAGGGTAACTTTACGAGAAGCATTTATCCTTTCAAGTTACGGTTGTCAAAATGGGGATGTCCCCCAGCAGTGAGCCGACAGAATCACCATCAAAAGTTTGAATGGGAGAAGAGATGCCTTTAATTTTCCCGCTGGAAGTTCTGTGCTTTGGGTGGAATCAAGGTTCTGCATTACTGGGCTGGGCAGCCTTTAAACCCAAGGACTTAATCCTGAAAACACTAAAGAAATGACAACTGAATGTGCTCTCGCTACAACCCGACTGGTAAACAGGAAATTAGAGTATATTGTAAAACAAGATGGACTGACCGAAGCAAGTACAAACTCTGACAGTCAATATATTTTGTAATAATTAGCATTTTTCATTTAGATTTATAGGCAAGCTGAAAACCTGTAAGTGGAAAGAGATAACAGACGGAAGATATGCGGTCACTAAAAGCTCGGAGTAAATTCAAATTTCCTCACAGATTGCATTAAGTTCTCGGCAATAATCCACTGGCCAGCACCAGGAAACAATTAGCAAATAGTTCATAAATAATAGATTGCAAGCATAACTCCACATTTTGAAAGTAATGGATGTATAGTGGAACGCACCTTAGCAAGCCAGTGTCAGGGAGAGCAGGGCTGTGTCAGCTGTTCTTCAAATTAAAACACACCAGAACAAGACTGTGGTTCTTCACAAGGTGCCCAGGATTGCACTGAACCCTCTCCCATTGTGAAAAACTAACAGCCCACTGCTCTCACATATGCATGTGGACAGATGTAACGAGGGCAGAAGGGAGGAGATAAACAGCAGCATACCTCCACACATCCAGCAATCAGCACCAAGTGAATGCTTCTGGAGTCTGTCAGACCTGTGATTGTTTATCAATGCGCATTCCATAAGGCAACATCTCTTTCAAAGCATATTTTGCATTTCTTTATGTGCCGCATATGCCTAATTTTAGGCCTGCATGGAATCAGTTCCCAAAAGGAATTGCTTGCTGACAAAGACATATGGAGTCAAATACAAATATTGAAGCAATGTATATTCAACTTTTTCCCAACTAGACGGCGCATATTACCAGACCATTCTATTGACTAAATAATATAAATCATGAGGGCACAACAATGGATCTCTTGACTCCTAAAATATGTTCTAGGTGCAAATATTTACATCATGTCTCTGACATCGTTTAGTTCAACATTAACCCATTTATTACAACCAGATTGTGCTTTAATCCAGAAATTCTGGACGGACTTCTCTTATACATTTGTCTACTGGTGTCTCGGAGTGAGTTCAAGATGAGATTAATGTCACAGAAGCAGCACCATCAGTCATAGAAATACACACGGTGATTACAATGGTTTCCTACACCTGTACTAGAGATATCACCGCTAGTACTCCCCACACCTCTCCTCACTTCAGTGCAGCCAGAAAAATGCTTCACCCTCAAGCAGTGCACCTTTTCACATTGATTTGCTCACAGGACTAGCATGTCACTGCCCATTCTGTTGTTTGTCGCTAATTGTCCCCAAAATGCAGAGAAAGCTGGAAGTCAAATGCAGTGTTTAAACTGTAGATGCTGGAATCCTGGGCTAAGCACAAAGCACTGCTGGAACTCAGCAGGTCGGGCAGAATCTGTAGAGGGGAATGGAAAGATGGCGTTTCAGGTGGGGGAGTGTTCTTCAGGCCATCCCTTTCCCTCCGCAGATGCTGACTGACCCGCTGAGTTCCTCCAGCAGTTTGATTTTTATCACAGTGAAAGGCCTGGAGTGGCACACGACACAAGATTTGTGAGTCTGAAGAGGGTCCCGACCCGAAAAGTCACCCATCCATGTTCTCCAGAGGTAACGACTTACTCCAGAAGTTGAGGTCATTTTGTGCAAACCTGCATCTGCAGCCTCTTGTTTCTGCATTATGGACTTATTCCATGAAGAACATAGAGTCATCGCGTCCCTACAACACAGAAACAGGTTGTGTGGCTCAACTGGTCCTTGCCGACCAAGATGCCCCATCTCAGCTAGTCCCATTTGCCCGCGTCCCTCTAAACCATGTAGTGTCCAAAAGTCAACATCAGTGAACTCGGTGAGTTTTTGCAACAATTTGTAGTTTAAATATTCATTGGTCTTATTTTGAGAGCAGGTTAATTACTTAAGTTTAAATTCTTCAGCCCCCACGGAAGGACCATTGGCCCTGCGTTCTGATAGCTGATCCAGTAACCTCACTTCTACACCAAAGCCCTCATTCCCCAAGTCTCCTCTCGTGTTCTGTGTGGTGTCACAATTCAGTCGGCATCTCTGCAGAGGCATGCATCATGGAAACAGGTGCTTCAGCCCAACTTGCCCACACCGACCAACACGGCCCCATCTACACTAGTCTACACAGCCTGCGGTTGGCCCATATCCCTCTAAACCTTTCCTATCCATGCATTAAGCCTTCCCCATCCATTCTAAGAAGTCAAATGAAATAGTAAACTCCATCCTTTCCTTCTATGTGATAGTTGCTCAACATTAGCATCACCACTTCAAGGATGCAAGTCATCTTTCCCGATTTTTCTTCCTGTCAACTAAACATGAATTATATAATGAACTGGGTTCATCATTATTTTTTCCTTATGGTGACAATAGTTGCAGATGCATGGTTGTCCTTTCCCTCAAGATTCTGTATCTGAGCTCAGGTTTCTGGCCCAGTTTCTGCCCCAGGCAGGCGTTAGATAATAAGACATAGCAGCATAATCGGGCCATTCGGCCCATTGAGTCTGCTCCACCATTCGATCACGACAGGTCTATTTTTCCCTCTAATCACGTTCTCTTTGTCTTCTCCCCATAACTTTTGACGCCCTCACAAAGCATGGGCCTATCAATCCCTGCTTTAAAAACACCCAATCACGGCCTCCATAGCCATTTGTGGCAATGGATTCCACAGATTCACCACCCTCTGGCTAAAGAAATTCCTCCTCATTTTCTATTGCTCTGAGCCCTCTGGTCCCAGACTCACCCACTGCTGGAAACATCCTTTCTACACCCACTCTATCTAGCCCTTTCGATATTCAATAGGTTTCAATGAGACCCAAATGGCCCTGTTTCCTCGCTGTATCCTAAACTAAACTAAACTGCATCTGCAGGTCCTTATTTCTCTGACATAAATAATTAGACCTTTAACAAGCAACAATTATGCTCACTGCCTGATTGTTACCAGTCTAGAATTGTCTCTCTGATATGCCTGAGTTATATTTGCTTGTTATATTTGTTGTAGTCATAATGAGATACATAGAAACATAGAAATTAGGTGCAGGAGTGGGCCATTCAGCCCTTCGAGCCTGCCATTCAATATGATCATGGCTGATCATCCAACTCAGTATCCCGTACCTGCCTTCTCTCCATACCCCCTGATCCCCTTAGCCACAAGGGCCACATCTAACTCCCTCTTAAATATAGCCAATGAACTGGCCTCAACTACCCTCTGTGGCAGAGAGTTCCAGAGATTCACCACTTTCTGTGTGAAAAAAGTTCTTCTCATCTCGGTTTTAAAGGATTTCCCCCTTATCCTTAAGCTGTGACCCCTTGTCCTGGAACACCCTCCTCTTTGGCCCAACTTCTCCGTGTCAACTAAGGTGCCCATCTAAGCTAGTCCCATTTACCCATGTTTGCCCATATCCCCCTAAACTGTTCCTCTCCATGGTACTAAGGGTCCATAGTTACGTGTACTACTTAACTTTGCACAAGCAAATGTACTCTGAAGATTTAAAGCCTTTTAATGAATTATAATTAAGAAATAATCAAATTAACTGCCAGCAAATTATATTCACAAATCTTTATTGTGTGATTTTGAAAAGTAATTTTCAATTTCATCAGTGATAGGAGCAGAATTAGGCCATTCTGCCCATCAAGTCCGTTCCTTCATTCAATCATGGCTGATCTACCTCTCCCTCCAAACCTCATTCTCCTGCCTTTTCCCCATAACCCCTGACACCCGTACTAATCAAGAATCTATCTTCTCTGCCTTAAAAATATCCTCTACTTTTTCTGTGGCAATGGTTTCCACAGATTCACCACCCTCTGACTAAAGACATTTCAATCTCATGTTCTTGAGTATTAAAGTATTGAAATATTCACTGCCATTTTCACCACAATATGCATTTGACTTATTTCCGCCAGTCGTCTTTCCTTTCAAGTGAAGTGTGGGGAAGATTCTCCAACATAACCAACGCAGTGGGGCTTCAAAATGTTGACATTTCGGAGGTTTTCATCTTACGACAGCTTAATACCTCAGGGACTCACTCAGCTATCATCGTGCATAAATGGGCACGAACATCTTCCTGGAACTGCAACAGCACGGAACCAAGGAGCACACCGAGGGATATCATTTTCCACTTTCCGACGCAGCCCTTATACAAACACAAACAAGCATCCACTTTAAATGAAGTCAGGCAGGTCAACGAGTGAGATGCTGACTTTTGACATTTCACTGCAAACCTCTCTTTGATTCTCCACGCTCTCTTCGCAATGACTTCAGTGGAGCATTAACTGGAACTAAATGCAGAGTCTCGCATACAATGGAATCGGGACACATAGCCGGGGGTTGAGGAGCAAGAGTCAAGAGTGTTTTATTGTCGCACGTCCCAAAACAGAACAAGGAATTTCCTGCTTGACTAAAGGGACAATGAGTTTGCGGGATCGAACCATAAAATCACTGCAGCGTGGAAGGGAAGCATTCAGCCCATTACAACGTCTGCAGCAGCCTCCATTCAGGAGAAAACCTGCGCATTCCTACACTCTGTGATTATGAACCACAGATGCTGGTTTATACCAGAGATATGATGTATTGAAGAGAAGAGTTAGATAGAGCGCTTAGGGCTAACGGAATCAAGGGATATGGGGAGAAAGCAGGAACAGGGTACTGATTCTGGATGATCAGCCATGATCATATTGAGTGGCGATGCTGGTTCGAAGGGCCAAATGGCCTACTCCTGCACCTTGTTTCTATGTTTCTATATACACAAAATACTGAAGTAGCTCAGCAGGTTAGGCAGCATCCCTGGAGAAGTTTGAAGAAGGGACCCAACCCAAAACATCACCCATCCATGTTCTTCCGGGAAGCTGCCTGAGTTACTCCAGCACATTATGTCTGCCTTTGTTCCTACACTGTTGGCTACTCAAAACATTCACAGTGCTTGGCCCCAACGTTGATACTGAAAGTATATAAAGCTTATTGCACGAATTGAAACATAAAACAATTAGCATTGAGGAAATAAATTGCAGCTGCTAAGAAAGCAGAAATGCTTATCAAAATAGACACAAAATGCTGGAGTAATTCAGCAGGATAGGCAGCATCTCTGAAGAGCAGGAGTTACTCCAGCATTTTGTGTCTATCTTCGGTTTAAATCAGCATCTGCAGTTCCTTCATACACATGCTTAGCAAAATGCTGGGAATCATTAATAGTAACGAACAGTGAAAATAACATCCTAAAATATGAACTCTGTTCCGCCCTCCAAGGATGCTGAACATTTCCTGCATGTTCCGCTAGTAATTGATTCGAATGAATACTTTAATTACACTGCAAAATGATCGAGATCAGTACAGAGCATTACACGGACCTGAATAATGTTGTCCACTACTGTAATTTAAACAAAACATATACATATATATCCTATTACAATTCGTGGCAATGCAATGTGAATAATTTCTGCAGCATGTCACAATGTCTGTAACTTTACTCACAGTTCGATCTTGCTTCATGTTATGCAGTTAAATCAGGGGATTCATGCAGGCTGGCTGTGCTGAGGTTCCCCACCTTGCTCGTATCACCAAGGCTTCAAATTTGAGCAAACATTCCCCCCCCCCCACCCACCCCCTTCCCCCGAATAGCGTAAGAGGTTCTCACGCTAGGGAATTACAACTGCAATTAAACTGCATTGAAAACAGACTTGTGACTGTGGCGTACTGTTGCAAGACTCCTATGTTAGGCAGCTTGTGCTTTGTTTGAAGAGAGGGCTAGGTCGGGAGGCGCAGCTTTCGTGCCGCGCTCCTATCAATGTCGTTTGCAGTTTGCTATGAATCAGTGAGTTCACCCCATTAGAAGGCTTCAAGTCTGCTGTCGGAATAATCAAGAGATGGGTGAGATGCTGCCGTGGGTCTTGCGTCGGTCTACAAGATATTGTAAAATAAAACTAATGAGCACCTCCAGTGAAATGTTTCCGCCGTTTATAATAGAGTTCATGATGACATAACTGTGCATGTTATCTGTAACTGTTCTCAATCAGCAAAACCAAGTGGCTGTCTTTGATGTTAGGGTTTGTTTAACTGCGAGAAAGGATGCGCTGCAAACAAATCTTTTGAAGTACACGTCTTTGACTTGTAGAAATAACGTTTAAAGAAATATGTTTTTAATTATATAGAATGAATATCACAAATTATAAGGTACCTCCAATAACATTGCATTTATTGTTTCAATGATCAATACTATATTATTGATCCGCAGTCTAAACTGATTTGCAGCACAGGTATCTGTGGTAACTTCAAAGTAAATTTATTTCTAAGAAAGCTATTTTCTTTAACATTTACACTGTTAACTGGTCTCTGTTAACCGAATGCCCTTTCGAGAAGAACATCACTGCTGATATTTGACGACCTCTGTGAAGGAATGAGGAAATGGAGGAAATAGATGATCAATTTTATATGATTGGTGTATCTTTAGAGATGCAGAGTGAAAACAGGCCCTTCGGCCCATCGAGTCAGTGCTGCCCGGCGATCACCCCTTCCACTAGCACTATTCTACACATTAGGGACAATTTACAGCAAATGGACTGCCTCTATTTAGAATGGAGCTGGATGATTTATACACTTGTTTAGTTTAGTTTAGTTTAGAGACACAGTACGGAAATAGGCCCTTCGGCCCACCGATTCCGTACTGACAGCTATCCCCGCGCATTAACACTATCCTACTGGATACTCGGGCCACCAGGGATAATTTAACATGTATACCAAGCTAATTGGCTTACAAACCTGTACGTCTTTGGAGAGTGGGAAGAAACCGGAGCACCCGGAGAAAACCCATGCGGTCACGAGGTGAACATATAAACTCCGTACGGACAGCAGCCGTAATCAGGATTGAACCCAGCTCTCTGGCGCTGTGAGGCAGCAGCTCTACCACTGCGCCACTGTGCTGTTAGATTGGAGGTGTCCACAACAAGGAATCACCTTACTTGTACGGGGTATTAAGTGAAAGAGAAAGACAAGACTGAAAATTTCAAGGCAACATTCACCTTTCAACACTAAAATCCTTCTTAGGATATAGAAAAGGGATGGCACAAAAACGGGATCTTCGGCCCACAATGTCCATGCCGGCCATGATGCCAAGCCAAACCAATCCCATCTGCCTGCACGTGATCCACATCCCTCCATCCCCTGCATATCCAAGTGCTTGTCTTAAATGCCATTATTGTATCTGCCTCTCTACTACTACCCCTGGCAGCGCGTCCCAGCCCCCCCCACCCCCCCAACCCTTTGTGTAAAAAAACTTGCCCCATCCCAACATTCTCTATCCAATCAACTTTTTTAAAAACCCATCACGGATTAGCATGTGTTTAAGAAGGAACTGCAGATGCTGGGAATCGAAAAAAACTTGCTGGAGAAACTCAGCGGGTGCAGCAGCATCTATTTAGCCAATAGGCAACGTTTTTAAAAAACGTTGCCTATTTCCTTCGCCCATCACAGATTACCCGCTGAGTTTCTCCACTGTACCTCACGGATTAACATGTTTTTTCCCCCCCACTATTGGCCATGACCCGAGCATTCTCAGCGGTGGCACTGAACAGGTTAAAGTCTACCTTTTTTTCCTGAGTTTCCTCTTTTGTGATTTCAATATACTTATTAAAAATAAACCAGCTACTAATCAACCAAATTACAGGTTCCTACATAATAACACCTAACTTGGTAGAGCGACTCTATGGACAGGAGACTGAGGGCAAGCCTTGCCCAGGATGGTGGTGCAGAGAATTACCTTTCTCTGCCACACAAAACTACACCCAAGAATTCAGGGATTGCAATATTAATAATGCCGATCGTGAAAATTAGTGTTAAAAAAAAACCCCAGCCCTCCAGCACACCCTTAATTCCTTGTGCCTTAACATGACCTCCGCTTGAATTTACCACTGTCTTTGACAGTGCCATTAATTTCCGCCCGAGTCCAAACGTTTTAATGGTGTGATAGTGTAGACAACGCCACCCTTTGTTACAGCAAGACGTAAGGGTCTATTTCTGTTTTCTTGTGCTCCACTTCCTCGCAAGTGGCGTGCCAGAAATAACCATGGATTCTAATTCTGTTGGGTTAGTGTGCCTCTTTTAACCATCTCGTTGAACAGCCGGCAGACTGTCACAAGCCTGAACACTGCAGCAGAAATCAAATTGCTGTCAGGAATCATAACTCATAAGTATTGATTCTCCTTTTTGCAATGCAGTTCATTTTCCTGCTCGCGTCTCAAACACAATGTTACCAGTTCCAATTATACAGTTCAGAGTGACATCCCTATGTTTAAAGCTCGGATTTAACATTGGCAAGGAACACAAGGAGAACATTTCTTCTTGGGTGGTAAGCTAGCAGTCCACTTGGTATTCAGAATCACTTTCATCCCACTGACTGCATTGGAAAAGAAGACGGCAGCACACACACAGACCAGATTGCCAGTTAGTCGTGTGTGAGAAAGAACTGCAGATGCTGGTTAAAATCGAAGGTAGACACAAAACGCTGGAGTAACTCAGCGGGACAGGCAGCATCTCTGGAGAGAAGGAATGGGCGACGTTTTGGGTCGAGACCCTTCTTCAGACTGAAACGTCGCCTGTTCCTTCCTTCCTAGATGCTGGCTGTCCTGCTGAGTTACTCCAGCATTTTGTGTCTACCGCCAATTACTCTTGCCAGTTTGCACCATTGTTAGCCAGATGCTGGTTTGCATTCCTTCACTCCTCCCCCCCCTCACTCCTCCCTCACCCTAGTCGTCCTATCAGTTCCACTGTTCGCATCCTTGTATCACCTCGTTATCACACCTCCCCCTGCCACCATTCTCCAACATTCCCCCCTTCTCACTGCAATGTTAATATTTTAAAGTCCTGCTCTTTAACAAACTCTAAGTTTGTAAAATTCTGCAACACCGAATGGGCCTTTCGCGACGACTGCCGGCACCCGTCATAGGTCGTTTGCAGGTTGCCGAAAATGTTCAACATGTTGAAAATCCAGCGGCACTACGACTCTTTGGGCGACTGAGGAGTCTACTCACGACCGTACAGGCGACACCCTGGCTACATGTCGCAGGGTGAAGCCTGTATGCTCATGAGTAGTCGCCCAATGAGTTGTACCTTGTTCTGGTCACCGAAAAAATCCAGTAAGTGGGACAAGCCCATAACCTTCCTTCCTTCAGCAGCAAACAGGCGCTTACATTCGAAGGGAAAGTGTCATGGTATTCATTAAAAAATAAATTGCTATTCTCCCCCTAAGGTGATCCAACAGTCTTGATTCTAAGATAACTGATGACCCTGCCAGAGGAGACAGTTAAGACAGGTACTAAAATATCATTTAAAAGACGCTTTTCAGATACATGGATTGGAAAGGTTCGGAGGGGCATAGGCCATATGCGGACAAATGGGACCCATATAGATGGGGGCCCTTGGTTGGCATGGATTAGTTGGGCCGAAGGGCCTGTTTCCATTCTGTACGGCTTGATGACTCTCGTGGCTGGAATAGCTAAAAGGCTCAAACCTCAGCAGGCAACTTGGCATGTGGGGTAGATCCAATTCCAGTTAATCTTTTACCCCAATCCTCCTTAAGTTTCACTCTCCAGCAAGCTCAATCCCTAATCTCTGGGGCAACACAGTAGCGCAGCGGTAAAGTTGCTGCCTTACAGTGCCAGAGGCCCAGGTTCGATCCTGACTATGGGTGCTGTCTGTACAGAGTTTGTACGTTCTCCCCGTGGCTGCCTTGGTTTTCTCCTGGAGCTCTGGTTTCCTCCCACATCCCAAAGACGCGCAGGTTTGTAGGTTAATTGGCTTCTGTAAAATTGTTCCCAGTGTGTAGGATAGAACTAGTGTACAGGTGATTGTTGGTCAACACGGACTCAATGGGCTGAAGGGCCTGATTCCACGCTGTATCACTAAAACTAAAACACAAAAACTAATGCCATTCTGGTGGCAGGTCCTCGAACACGTTATAATTCATCACTTCTTTATTAATTCTAATTTTGCACTTTTCTGGGGGAGTTCGTGGGCAACAGATGCTGGCCTTGGCAATCTCCAATCAACAGGTTCCTTGGAAGTTGGTGATAAAAGGCAGAGGTCCCTCTGATGACAATGTCCCAAGAAACCCTTCGATGAGGGAGCTCTGGGATTTAAACCTACTGACGATAAAGAACTGCGGCCACGGTGGAGCAGCGGTAGAGTTGCTGCCTTACAGCGCTTGCAGCGCCGGAGACCCGGGTTCGATCCCGACTACGGGTGCTGTCTGCATGGAGTTTGTACGTTCTCCCCGTGACCGCGCGGGTTTTCTCCGAGATCTTCGGTTTCATCCCACACTCCAAAGGCGTACAGGTTCGTAGGTTAATTGGCTTAGTGTATGTGTAAATTGTCCCTCGTGTGTATAGAATAGTGTTGATGTGCGGGGATCGCTGGTCGGTGCGGACTCGATGGGCCAAAGGGCCTTTTTCCGCGCCTTATCTCTAAACTAAACTAAGTTGAACTGGCAATGCATTTGGGAGTGAGTCAGTGTGCGACTTTGAGCAGAATCTACAGGTGTTGTGTGCATCTGCAGCTCGGCGTCCCTCGTGGTGGTCGACACTGAGGTTAGCAAAGAGAGCGCAGTAAACAAGAGATGAAAGATGACTGAGATTGCAATCGGACTGCTCTTGATCTTATTAAATGGCAGAGCGGGGGATAGGAACAAAGTGGTCTAGTCTTGCTCTTTGTATCATTGTTTCCTTGCACAAGTAGCTGAAGGCTCTGCATCTTAAAGTAGCGGCTGGTGAGGTGAGGGACAGGGTGTCCTGATGATGACGATATGTTGATGACTCCTGGGTCTCTTTGTGACTTATAAAGCAGAGGCGTAGGCCTTTCTCATAGAGTCACGGAGTGATACAGTGTGGAAACAGGCCCTTTGGCCCAACTTGCCCACACCGGCAAATATGTCCCAGCCACACTAGTAGTTTAAGACTTTAGAGATACAGCGCGGATATGGATACAGATTTGGTCTCCATTTATCGACTTACTACAAGTATAAGGTGCAAAGGAATTCTGAAAATAAATGGTTTCAGGACCTGGTGAGGGGTGAGCAAAAATACAAAGTTGGTATATCCCTTTTATCTCTTTTTTTTTTTAATATATCTTCTGTTTTCTTTTTCTCTTTTTCTTTGTCTATGGCTTGCTTCTTAACTCTTTTTTGAATTTTTCATTTCTAAAGGTCTCTTTTGATCACTCTTTCACACACTTACTATCCTATTTAACTCTCTTTACTTTTCTTCTTTTTAAAGTTTAAAATATGAAGTGGCGCAGGAAATGTATTATGTTATTTTTGGCATATTATTGTAATGTACACTACTTCTAATAAATATATATATTTTTTAAATGATAACAGAGATACAGCGCGGAAATATGCCCCTTGGTCCATCGGGTCCGCATGACCAACCATCATCCTGTACACTAGCACTATCCTACACACTAAGGGCAATTTACAGAAGCTGATCAACCTACAAGCCTGTAGGTGTTTTGAGTGTGGGAGGAAACTGGAGCACCCGGACGAAACCCACGCGGTCACGGGGAGAACGTACAAACTCCGTACAGACGGCACCCATAGTCAGGGTCAAACCTCGGCCTCTGGCCCTGTAAGTCAGCAACTCTGCCGCTACGCCACCGTGCCGTCCGTAAATGGAATTTGTTCAAGCTCGTTGTCCAGAGGGCACCAAAGGACAAAGGAGTCTGCAGAAAGTGGTGGACAATGCCTGGTCCATCACAGGTACTGGCCTCCCCACCAGTGAAGAGATCGGCAGGAAGCGCCGGTCAAAAAGGCAGCTTGTATCATTAAAGACTCACACACGCTCTCATCTCACTGCTACCACCGGGAAGAAGGTACAGGAATCTGACAATCGTGACCCAACAACCATCAGGCTCCTGAATAGGGTTGCTAACTGTCCTGTATTAGCTGGGACATCCCGTATATTGGGCTAAATTGTTTTGTCCCGTACGGGACCGCCCTTGTCCCGTATTTGATTGCTACTACTCGGGTCGAGGGGACTGTCGGGACGGAGCGCCGCGTCTGGCCCCGCCTCACCCGTCCCGATATAGTGCAGCTCACGGAGTGCAGCAGCAGCAGCGCCTCGCCCGTGGCCCCCGTCTGTCGGTCGGCAGCTCGGTCAGCTGTCCGACCTTCGGACCTTCGCTTACCGCCGATCATCGGTTCACGAGTTGGATGGGGTGCTGGACTTTGCGTGCGACGTCGCGCTCAAAGTCCGGCTCCCAGGCCAAAAGTCCTCCGCTGACCCGCCGGCTGGGCTTTGCGTGCAGACCAGCACAACTCATCATTCACCCAGCCACGGCCGAGTCGGTCAACGAATTGCCGTCGGGAATTTGTCCCTTATTTTGACCTCTTGTCCCATATTTGGGAGCGAGAAAGTTGGCAACCCTACTCCTGAACCACCCTGCACAAAATCCACCACAACGCCACTCAGCAGCATTCTACTATGGACTTTGGTCAGATCATACAATGCACTTTGCTTGCACCATTAGGCACTGTTATTATTGATAATATACTGCATTATTGATTAGTACATTTATGTGCTGTGTAATTGCATTAATGGGCCTGTAAAGCCACAGCAAGCAAGTATTTCTGTTTCATTCCAGTGCGTATGGCACTCATACACTATTGACATTTGTGATTCCAATAACCTTGCATGTCTTGCTTGCCTGGTCTATTCCATCCCTACCTACTACTTCAATCCCAGCCTCGTGTGCATTTACTACTTCCGCACGAGATCAAAATAATGAAGGTTGCTATGCTTGAAAGCTTTGGCCAGCCTTGACCTTGGCAGCACTGCCATGATAAAGCATAGAACAGGACAGAACACCACATGAACAGGCCCTTCGGCCCACAATGTATGTACCAAAAATGATGCCACGACCTAGTCTTATCTGCCTGTACAAAATCCGTATCCTTCCGTTCCCTGAATATCCATGTGCCTATCCAAAAGTCTCCTGAATGGCTCCATCCTACCTGACTCCAGCTCTGTATTGATGTCTGCGACTTGTCCTGATTCTTGCAGGAGATGCAACCCTTTAAATCGCTGCAGCACTCTGAAGCCACCTTGACAATTGCATAGAATAAATTGCAATGATAATTAAGGTGCTGCGACCTTGCTAAGGACACACGGAGGACGTCTGACAGATATCTTGGACAGAAACTGGCACGCGTTACATTATAGAAGAGAAAGCTTCATAAAGAATGAGTGGCATTGCAATCAGTTCTCTGAATGTGGGCTAATGAAGGACTTTACTAGTTTAATACCACAATTTTGTCTTTGTTGCACTAAGTATTCTAGACCAACTGTATTCTGATGCTTCTCTGGTGCATTGGAGGTTGAGGGGAGATGTGATAAGGAGTGTGTAAAACTATGAGAGACATAGAGAGGGTAGACAGTCAGAACCTTTCTCCCAGGGTGGAAATGTCCCAACACTAAGTTGGGAGGGAAAGTTTAAAGGAGATGTGTGGGGTTAGATTTGTTTTACACAGAGAGTGGTGGGTGCCTGGAACGGGCTGCCAGGGGTGGTGGTGTAGGCAGGTACTGTAGTGGTGTTTAAGAGGGCTTTAGATAGGCACATGGGTATGAAGGGATTGGAGGGATATGGATCATGTGAAAGGCAAAAGAATGGTCGATGGATTCAGGAAGGAGAGTGTGGAGGAAAGGTAGCCAATATGGATAGAAGAGAGAGGGAGGGGGTATGAGATAGGAGTTGGGAGGTTGCTGGTGGAACCAGATGTAGGGGGAGGAGTAGTGGCGGATGGAGTTAGGCAGGGAAGCGTTGAGACCGAGGCTGGTAGGTAAGAGGAGAAACTCAAGAAGGATCAGAAGAAAAAATAAATACAAATGGGGCCATAAGATCGGCACAGTGGCGGAGTTGCTGCCTTACAGCGCCAGAGACCCGGGTTCGATCCTGACCGCGGGTGCTGTCTGTACGGAGTGAGGAGGGGTGTAGTGAGCAACCACCGAGAGCGTAGGTGGGACCGGCGAGAGCGAGGGGGGACGTTGAAGGGGGGGGGGGGGGGGTTAGCGTGAAGAGGGAGGTGGGGCTGTGGAGAAGGAGGGGGCCCGTCGAGAACGGGGAAGACCATCGAGGACAAAGGGGGGATCTGGCGGGGGCCGGCTGCTGCCACGTGCGGCGGGAGGCAGAAGATCGGACTGTCCGGTGAATTTATGTCGGCACCAGAAACATGGCGACTCGTGTACTGCCCAGGCGAGGTCTGCTGTATGATTCCACCGGGTTGCATGCAAAATAAAGCATTTCACTGTACCTAGCTCCATGCAAAAATAAAGTATCATTGAATCATTGAGATTGATATCAGTCCTTGAGTGCATCCCTGCTGCAAACATAATCTCCTGCACAGAGATTACCAGCATTGTTCACTTGACATGAATTAATTGGCAAAAGGCCTGATACACGATCGATGACCCAAACATTGCCTCTGTTTCTCTTTCCCAAAGTGCTGAGTATTTAACCAGATTCAGCATTTATCATGAATGGGGTTTAGGTTGATGGATTTTATTCAGCATTTGCTTTGATTTCTCATCAAATCCAAAAAAAATAAGCAATCACATATCACTTTTAAATTATCGAGCTAGAACATTTTGCAGCGTTACTTTCAGGAAGGTTTTGTTTTATTGTGAAGGGCATTCTTTCCCCCCTCCCCCCCACCACCCAACCCTTCTACTGAGACCCAACTTGACCAGCACCCACCCCCCCCCCCCCCCCCCCCCCCCCCCCCCCTTCACTTCCAACTACATTCCATTCCTACCACTGGCTTCTCAATTCGCTTCACTTCTCTGTTCTTCCCGCAGGTGAACGAAAGTCACTAACCACATCCATCACTGTCTCTGATCGGCGAGGTACAATTTATTATTTATTCTTATCTGCTTCACTAAATCATACCTAGCCCCACTCTATTCTTTCATGGCCTTGATATCCCTTTGCAGTGCTTAGTAACCCTGAACTGAATTCATTAATACACTGAGATCCGTTTTGAAGATCCTAACACCTTTTTTTATTCCTGTTTCTTTCTCCCCCCTCCAGTCAGATTTGCTTGTCAGTTTCCATCCGCAGAAGGTATTTGATCATTTGTTTTTTTAAAAAAAAGCTCTTCTGGAACAGGATGACAAAGACACAGGAAATCAAGGACTTGGTGCCAGCTGCAATCGTTCCTTGATCAAGCACAACAAAGGCAGTTGCAGAGTGAAGTTTCCATTCAACTGCAATCCCAGCAGAGCTCCTCGTCTTGCTGTTCATGGGCGAGGCCACGGTAGTCCGTTTCGCTGAACACTCATGCTCGCTACGCCGAGGCCCGCTGGATTGGCATCTATCTCAACTCCCCTTCCCATTCCCACACTGATATTTCTGTCCTGGGTCTCCTCCATTGCCAGAGTGAGGATACATGCAAACTGGAGGACGAGCACCCCACATTTCGCTTGGGCAGCTTACAACCCAGTGGTATGAATATTGAATTCTCTCATTTGAAGAAACTTCCACCAACTTTCCTCCAGCCTTGTCCTCTTCTTCCACCCTCGTCGTTTAACCAGTTCCACAGTTCACCACATTGCATCCCTCTTGAGATCACACCTTCCCGAGCCAACAATGGGCGTATCGGGGCACCACCCTGCCTGAGGTCATCTGTTGCCGGCCCCGAATAGATGTTCTCACCTCCAACTCTTCATCTCCACACCCCCTCCCCACCACTACCTACTCTCAGTCTAAAGAAGGGTCCCGGGCCAAAACGTCGCCCATCCTTTTTCTCAGGAGATGCTGCCTGACCCGCTGAGTTACCTCAGCACTTTGTGTCTTTCATTGTGTGAAGCCATGTGGCCCATGGCATCTGCATTTCCACAGCAGCTTCCACTTACCTGTCTCCCTCCCTTACGCTCCTCTCCCAGAGTTTGGACAGGATCAATGACAAACTGATGCACCTCCTTCCACAGATGCGCCTGACCCACTGAGTTTCTCCACCACTTTGTTCTTAATTGCCTTCACCAGCCAAAATTCTTCCATCTCAGATTGAACTTTCGACCTTACTTTAGAGATAGTGCGAAAACAGGCCATTCGGCCCACCGCAATTCCACCGCTGCGCCACATTGCAACATTAATTAATTGCAAGCACATTGTATTGGGCAGCGTCCCATGTTCCAGTACATCGTGCAGATAAGATCAAATAGCATAAGCATTTATTTCATCAGCAAACTTGAATTATGGTTTTGTATTGCATTAACATAAATATAAAAATCAAAAATCCAGCACAGAGACTTATGACGCCACAACAGTCCATTCTCTGCAGCGTAATTACAATCAGCACAGTGGTGCAGCGGTAGAGTTGCTGCTTCATGCCGCTAGAGACTCGGGTACAATCTTGACTACGGCTGCTGTCCGTGTGGAGTTTGCACGTTCTCCCTGTGACCGTGTGGGTTTTCTCCGGGGGCACCCCGTTTCCTCCCACATTCCAAAGGCGTGCAGGGCTGCGAGTGCATCGGTTTCTGTGAATTGCCCCTAGCGTGTAGGATGAGAAAGGTGGGATAACATAGAACTAGTGTACGGGTGATCGATGGTAGACGTGGACTTGGTGGGCTGACGGACCTGTTACCACGCTGAATCTCTAAATTAAACTAATCTGAGTTTATATCCGTGTACAGACGTCTATTACATTGCTACATCCTCAGTCAGTTCAGTTAAGTCTGTTGGTCATGAACGGGATACATTTATATTGGCTCTGATACTATAAATTTTCCTCCTACTTAGTCACATTTTTGCAGATTCCAACATCCGACAACAGATGTAGGGGCTCCCAGTGAAAATCCAAAAGTAGTGGATGCTGGAAATCCAAACCCGACTGACACAACATGAACTGTTTTTCTTTCCACGTGTGTCGCCTGTCCTGCTGAGTTTTGCGTGTAGTTTCTGTTTTTGTATAAATTCCCTCCCACGCCTTCCTTCATTGAGGATGTTATTTATAGGTGAATTTTTTTCAGTCTGCAGGGACCTTTCGTAGAATCAGCAGAAAAATAGAAATACTGAAAATGTTTTAAATAGTTGGCGATCAGAAAATGTTATTCAAAAGGACCTGGATTGCGATTAGGAAGTGTGTAAAAAAAAAGATGAAAGAGGATTTGAGTGCGAGTTAGGATGCCTTACGCGGGTTGACCGGACATTGGATCTTGAATAACGGGGCCAATAGTGGCGGCGCCTGCATGTCTAATATATGCAGTAAGAATTTCAATGTGCAGTGGCAAATGAAACACCATAGAACTCTTTAGAGTTTTAGAGTTTAGAGATATAGCGTGGAAACAGGCCACCAGGTCCGCATCGTCCAGTGATCCCTGCACATTAACACTATCCTACACACATTAGGGAAAAGGTTTTACATTTACCAAACCAATTAACCTGCACGTCTTTGTAGTGTGGGAAGGAAATCGTAGATCTCGGAGAAAACCCACGCAGGAGAACGTACAAACTCCGTACAGACTGCGCTTGTGGTCGGGATCGAACCCAGGACTCTGGCGCTGCAAGTGATGTAAGGCAGCAACTCTACCGCTGCGCCACCGTGCCACCCTACTATTCTACTATTGAACTCATCTTTTCCATTGCTCTATGTCACTGAGGTCCTTTCACACTGCAATCATTCTGTAGGGTCTGCAAAATCCCGTCAGCAACCTCTCCAAAGGGCGGCACGGTGGCTCCGCGGTAGAACGACTGCCTCACAGCGCCAGAGACCCGGGTTCGATCCTGACCACGGGTGCTTGTCTGTACAGAGTTTGTACGTTCTCCCTGTGACCTGCGTGTGTTTTCTCCGAGATCTTTGGTTCCCTCCCACACTCCACAAGGACGTACAGGCTTGTAGGTAAATTGGCTTGATGTAAATGTAAAACTTGTCCCTAGTGTGTGTAGATAGTGTTAGTGTGCGGGGATTGTTGGTCGGTGCGGACTTCGTGGCCGAAGGGCCTGTTTCTGCACTGTATCTCAAAACTAAACAGAGCCCATACATCTTTACAAAGTAGATGAGTCTGAAGAAGGGTTTCGACCCGAAACGTTGCCTATTTCCTTTGCTCCATAGATGCTGCCTTACCCGCTGAGTTTCTCCAGCATTTTACCTTCAATTTTCTAGCATCTGCAGTTCCTTCTTAAACATCTTTACAAATGTTGGGCAGGACTGGATGCAATATTCTTGCTGTGGCCAAAGCAGCATTTTTATACAGGTCCATCGTATCTTTGTGCTCTGGCTCATCTTTATAATCCCCATGATGTCCCATCTGCTTTTGCAAACACTTTTCTCAATTTGTCCTGCCACTATCAACAAACTATGCTCATGACCAGGGCTTTTATCCCTTTTTGATCACTAGTTTATACTACCTCTTAGCATTTTGTTTCCACCATCATTTGTCACCATGCCAAATCAAGGGAACTTTGGAAAACTATAATGATGGAAATAATTGATGGAAACAATCAACTCCTGGGGATTTGTTAGTGCTTAATGGTATTATTTTTTCGAACGGTTTTCTTGCTAGTGAGCACCATCATTAATTGAGTTTCCTTTGATTGCAAAATATTTTTCCCTCTTCCTCAGCTGTGAAATCTGACACTAGGCAATTATGTTTAAGAAGGAACTGCAGATGCTGGAAAATCGAAGGTACACAAAAATGCTGGAGAAACTCAGCTGGTGCAGCAGCATCTATGGAGCGAAGGAAATGGGCAACGTTTCGGGCCAAAACCCTTATTCAGACTGTTGTTGGGGGGGGGGGGGGGGGGGGGGGGGGGGGGGAGAAGAAAGGTAAAAGGAGGAGGAGGACCTCATACACTGGCACCATCCTATACAATTTACAATTTTACCGAAGCCAATCAACCTACAAACCCGTACGTATTTGGAATGTTGGAGGGAACCGGAGCACCTGGTGAAAACCCACGTGCCCACGGGGAGAACATGCGGACTCCGTACAGACAGCAACCGTTGTCAGGATTGAACCTGGGTCTCTGGCGCTGTAAGGCAGCAACACTACTGCTGTGCCAACCTGCCGCCTTGAAATTAGGTTTACCTTCAAGTTTATTATTATCATGTGTATCGAGGTACAGTGAAAAGCTTTGTTTTGCATGCTATCCAAACCGATCAGATAATACTATACATAATGCTATCATCTTGACTCTACATAAATACAACAAAGTCAAACTCAAGTACAACAGGTAGAGCGAATGGGAAGATACAGAGTACAGAATATAGTTCTCAGCACTGTAGTGCACCAGCTCCATAGACAAGGTCCAATGTCCACAATGGGGTTGTGGTGAATCACACAGTACAATAGCTTTTGGAAGGACTGTTCAGCAGCTTAATAACAGAGGGGAAGAAGCTGTTCCTGAGTCTGGTGGTGCACACTTTCAAGCTTCTGTACCTTGTTAGGTATTTTTTTTATTACATTCTAACAGAACATATGGAGCCACCATGAAATGAAAAATAACACCACTGCTGGCCATTAGTTAGTAGACACAGAGGAGGACACGTAACAGAAAACTAGTAGGAATAGATCGGCATTGGACTTGGGCCAATTGCAGCCATTTTTATTTTTTTCGTTCTGAGGGTACAATTGGAACCGCTTTGCTTCCAAACCGTTTTGGAACCTGCATTACAGTGGACGGCCACCATTTATCCTCTAATGTTCACCCTCCACAAAAGCCGCGTTATTACAGACTCCCTTTAGACCAGTGATTCCCAACCTGGGGCCATGGCAAATTTCAGGGGGGCCACAGAAAAATGTGGGGAGTTAGGTTCAATGAAGGGGGCCACTTTTTTTTTCTTTTTTTTTCGCTAATAATGTCAGGGGGGGGGGGGGGGCACAGAAAAATTAAAGATCCCAAGGGGGCCATGAACTAAAAAAGGTTGGGAACCACTGCTTTAGACTTTAGAGATATGGAGCGGAAACAGGCCCTTTGGCCAACCGAATCCGCGCTGACCAGTGATCACCTCGCTATCCTTCACACTGCCACATTAGTACAGTAAAGAGGGCTCACAAAAGAGAATTAGGGATAATCGCATATTAAGATATCTGAACTGTGGACACTCCGAAAGGACAAAGCTAACTCTCAATGTTATTGGAAATAGTGAAACAATATCAAAGTGGCGGCAGATATATACACTGCAGTCTGCATCCAACACTCTGCATGGAACGGACATTACATTCGTACTATAATTGCGGTTTTCTGGAAAATGCATACATTACACTGTTTTAACAAGAATTTCAAAGTTTAGCAAGGCCATTAAAAGTATGCTGTGCTACCAGTCGGGGAAAAAAGTTCAAAACACAGGTTTGTTTTGATGGTGTTTTTCAGCATAGCGAGAAGTAATTAAAATAACCATTATTTTCCTGGAGTGAGTCCTCTTTGTCATCGTGACCATTTCAGTCGGTGATGCCATCATTTGTTGCTGTTCACAATTCTTACAACGTTTCAAAAGCTATGAGATAACAAACACTAGACACAAACTTAGAATTTTCAATTAACCCAAAGATGGAAGTAGGATGAATTTAATATTGTATTACCTAGTTTTGACCAACAAACATAGTGAATGCTGTAAGATTCACTTATCGCCTCCCACTCATGCAAGGGAAGATTCCTACCTTGTTCGTTGCCTCAGTGACTGCTGAATATTGATCGTGCTTCTGCTTGGCTATGTATTCCATTAAACATTGACACACTTTCTTCTTTTGTTCCGTGGTGTACGCTTCCAAACTCAAGCTACTCCGCGACTTCTGAGGTGGAAAAAAAAAAAACATACTGGTCAACTTGTGTGCTCCTAGAAGCATAAAAATCCTGTTTGAAGAAAAAAAAATACCTGTGGTATGTATGCACCCGCAGCTGACCAAATGCTGCATCCCTGCAATTGTAAATGTCTTCATCTGCAACTTTACTATAACCCCTTTGACTATCACGATTGTTGTGGGTGAATAAATAAATTTCATCTCAATTCAGAAAGCCCAACCTCTTATTTTGAGAAGTGGCACATAGTTCCAGACACCTTGGCCACAGGAAATATTTGTTCCACACCTAATGTGTTTACAGACCTGTTATGCTGCTGCAAGTAAGAATTTCATTATTCTGTTTCCAGTAATGATGACAATTAAATGCTCTCGACTTGAACCTATCAAGATCTGCAGAAGCATTCAAATTTCACGTTATAGGAGTAGGATTAGGCCAATCGGCCTATCGAGTCTACTCCACCATTCAATCATGGCTGAATCATCTGCCTCCTAATCCCATTTTCCTGCCTTCTCCCCGAATCCCTGACGCGCGTGCTAATCAAGAATTTGCCCACCTCTGCCTTAAAAATATCCACTGACTTGGCCTCCACAGCCATCCTTATCTTTCATCCACACAGGGACATGCTAGTCCTGAACCCTAATCAACAGGCAATTAAAAGACCCCTGTATGTCAGATGAAGATTGACTCTCAGACAGTCGTTTCCAATCTACTTCCCCCAGTTCCTGCCGAACACTGTTGTAATTCGCCTTCCACTAATTTAACACGTTCAGCAATGACCCGTCTTATCCTTATTCATAACTGTTTTAAAACGCATGGAATTATGGTCACAGTTCCCCATAATGTTTTCCCAATGAGACATTCATTCTCCAGCCAGATTTTTTTATGTTTTAATGTTAAACTTCTTGAATGCTATGTTGTATTTTTATTAGTGGACATCTGAATTTCCCCTGAATAAGGGGATTAATAAAGTAATATCTAATCTAAGACTCACTCCCCAGAACAAGGTCTGGTATGGCCTTACCCAGAGTGGACTATCTGCACAAAGTGCTGGATTAATTCAATGAGTCACACAGCACCTCCAGGACTGGAATGGGTGACTTTTCTGGTCAGGACCCTTCTTCAGTCTATCAACTTAACCTATCCATGTTCACCAGAGATGCTGTCTGACCCGTTAAGTTACTCCAGCACTTTGTGTCTTTCTGTTGTAAACCGGGAATCTGCAGTTCCTTGCGTTCCCATTGGAATATCCACATGTTGATTCAAGAAACAGTCTGAGATTCATCTCACAAGTTATGCCCTGGCACCGAGAGGGTCCCAGTTAATATTGGGGAAGTTAACATTACTCACTACAGTTATCCTGGATTGACATCTTTCTGAGCTCTGCCTACACATCTCTTTCTCCAGGTCCTGGTTGCTATCGGGAGGTCCCACAGAGTAACCCCATCACCACGATTCCACGTTTCATATTCCCAAGTTCCGTCCAAATTGCCACATTGAACGAGCCCTTAATGTCAACTTAATGTGATAAAATGCTGGAGTAACTCAGCGGGTCAGGCAGCATCTCTGGAGAACACGGATAGATGACGTTTCAGGTCGGGGGCCTTTCTTCAGACCTTTGTCATTCTTCAATGTTTGCAGAAGGATCCCGATCCAAAATGTTTAAGAAGGAACTGCAGATGCTGGAAAATCGAAAATCGAAGGAAAATCGAAGGTCTGAAGACGGGTTTCGGCCCGAAACGTTTGCCTATTTCTTTCGCTCCATAGATGCTGCTGCACCCGCTGAGTTTCTCCAGCACTTTTGTCTACTCCTGATCCAAAATGTTGCTTATCCATGTTCTCTAGAGATGCTCCTGACTGGCTGAGTTACTCCAGCAGCATGTGGTTTTATTTTAAACCGGCGTCTGCAGTTCCTTGTGCCTCCAAGATGTTACATGTTTATAGAGGCTTTTACAATTCCAAATTTGACTTTCTTTTCTTTAATCAATGCCATAACAGTCACTTGCTGAAAATTCTTATCATCTAGTAGCCTGCCTTCCCTTGCACCCTTTCAGGAGGAGAAGGATGTTGAAACTCTTCCTAATGAAGATTTCAACAGCTTCCTAAAAATATGGGATCCCTAAAAAAAAGTCTAATGCTGCTCACTCACAGCTTACCATCTGAAAATAGAAAACAGCGGGATATTTTTCAATTTATAAAGTTCTGGAAATTCACTATCGAGGGATGTCTCATAAACATGGGATAATGGGGGAAAAACACCAAGTGCTGGAGGAACTCAGCGGGTTAGGCAGCATGGTGGAGGCAATGGACGGGTGATATGCAGCGGCGGATTAAGGCTCGCTGGTGCCCTAAGCACTGACCAATCTTGGTGCCCCCCTTCTTTCCACACTGACCCAGTCCATTTTAGTTGTTGACCTGTCTGACCAGATATACAATGCAGGTTGCAGCTGTACAAAAATGTATTCATATGATAACAAAATATACTTTACAAACTAAGCCAAGTTGAGCTACATAAAGTTCTACATAAATGCAATACAACATCTATTTTAATATTTCACAAGTTAAATGTATCAAAGTTCCAATATTCATGACCTGAAAGGCATTTTTCTACATTTTATTTTTGCAAAATCACTGATAACATCCTCGAAATTAATACTTCTCAGAATGTCTGCTTGAATTGTTAATATACACAGTGAGTCGAGTCTTTCTTGAAGCATAACTGATTTATTTGGGGTTTTTTTTTTTTACACGTTTCAGTTGTGAGAAAGACCTCTCTGTTGTGCAGTTGGTGACCATTAATGTTAAACATATTCTTAAGGCAATTTCAACATTTGGAAAGGCACTCTCTAGTTTGTCTTCTGTAATTGTGTTGTAAAGTTCCATGTGAGTGAAAGATGTTTTCTTGGTTGTTTTAAACTTATGAAGAACATATGAATGGAACTGCTGAAGCTCTGTAGACAAAGTGTTGTTCATGTCATCTGGATAAACATCAATGAGTGTCTGACAAGTCTTTGAGTACCTTTCACTTTCTGATAATTGGGAATTAGCACCTTGTTGGGAGACATTAGGAACATCTGTCAGACAAGAGAACCTGTTCAAGAAGGAACTGCAGATGCTGGAAAATCGAAGGTACACAAAATTGCTGGAGAAACTCAGCGGGTGCAGCAGCATCTATGGAGCGAAGGAAATAGGCGACGTTTCGGGCTGAAACCCTTCTTCAGACTGAGAATCTGTCTGCTATTTCAGTGTACACCTTTCGTCTCCTCCTCATTTCCGTTTCTAACTTTTCAACAATTACATAAAAAGTGGAGATACGGAATTTTTTACAAATCGTCATTCGTTTTTTTTTTCTTTTCACCCTTTTCCCAACTTTGTGGTGCCCCCTTTGGCCCTGGTGCCCTAAGCACGTGCTTAGTCTGCTTAATGGTTAATCCGCCCCTGGATATGTCGGGTCAGGACCTTTCTTCAGTCTGTAAAAACATGGAACTGTCGATGCAGGTTTACAAAAAACGAGTCCAAAGAAGGTTCCCCGCCCGATGCCTCACTCCAGCACTTTGCATCCTTCTTCAGGCTTGTGTCTCTAGCTTAGATGGGGTACCTTGGTCGGCATGAATGAGTTGGGCCGAGGGGCCTCTTTCCATGCTATATGACTTTATGACTCAACACTCTATGACTTGTGTGCTCACCACATTTGCCCTAATTGTCACCTAGGTCCGTGAACTAGTTGGAAAAACTCAAGTCTTATTTGCAATGTGTAACGGAGACCAGATTTGCACCAGTTATTATTATCAACAAACTTGACCCACACTGTGGGAAAAAAAAATCACCTTGCACATAGCCATTAAATACAGCCTGTCCTTAATTAGTAGTTTCTTGATAATTGCTACTTAGATTCTATAGCATGCGGAATATTGCTGTAGGCAATGAAGGGATCATTTTCATGAAACTTTGGCCTACATCTATGCGCATTAATTGCGCTAACGATAAGTTTAACTTGTTAAGTTTGCAAGTCTATGTTTTGAGCTCTGTAGCGGTGTGGGCCTGGCCTCTGTCTAATTGCCCTTGACATGTGACTTGAGCGAGGCATGTTAAGAGTCAGCTTTGTTCTAGAGTCCATAAGACCCGGGTGACACGGTGGCGCAGCGGTAGAGTTGCTGCCTCACAGCACCAGAGACCCAGGTCCAATCCTGCTCTCTGTACTCAGTTTGTACGTTCTCCCTGTGACTGCGTGGGTTTACTCTGGGTGCTCCGGATTCCTCCCACATCCCAAATACGTGCATGTTTGTAGTTTCATTGGCATCTATAAATGATCCCTCGTGTGTAAGATAGTGTAGGGGTGATTGTTGGTCGGTGGGCCGAAAGGCCTGTTCGCACGCAGTATCTCTAAACTAAATTCAAATAAGGTAAGGGCAGTGGCTTTTCTTTCAAAAGGACATCAAAGAAGTTGTGATTTTTTGATGACTTGCTGACTGATAAAGGTCATTCTATTATAGGAAAGATAGTAGGATAGAATCACTGAACATTAACACCACAGGTGGATGTTCAGCTCACCATGTTGGTACGAATCTAAAATGCCAATTCCACATGTTGTTCACAGCCCTGCAGGGGACAGCTCTTCATCTGCACACAGACACAAAAAGCTGGGGTAACTCAGCGGGACAGGCAGCACCTCTGGAGAGAAGGAATGGGTGAAATGCTGCCTGTCCCGCTTAGTCACTCCAGTTTTTTGTGCCTATCTTCAGTTTAAACCAGCATCTGCAGTTCCTTCTTACACACTCTTCATCTGCACATCCAAATCGTTCTTCTATGCTGGATCTATCATCCTCTCGGGCAGAGTGTTGTAAGCCACCACTATTTTGGTGACAAAAAAAAAGGAGTTTCCCATCTCCCCTCTAAACCCACCTGGAAGGTTGAATCGATCCACACAACCCTGATCCCAGCCCAAAAGGACACAAAGTGCTGGAGTACCTACAGTGCTGGTGTACCTACAGTGCTGGTGTACCTACAGTGCTGGTGTACCTCAGTGGTTCAGGCAGCATTCCTGGAGAACATGGAAAGGTGACGTTTCGGGTCACGACCTGAAACATCGCCTATCCATATTCTCCAGGGATGCTGCCTGACCCGCTGAGGTACACCAGCACTGTATGTCCTTTTGTGTAGCAATCAGCATCTGCAGTTCTTTGTTCCTGATCCTACCTCAACAACACTACAGATCCCCTCTTGCATTCTCGTGGTCTTGTTTTCTAAGTATGCATTTTTGCACTAATGTCTTTTTTTGGAAACCCTCTTATATAATTTACATGTAATTTCTATATGCTTTATGTTTCTGTGTGTCTATGTGCCCATTAAACTGCTGCAAGCACGATTTACATTATATTTGTGCCTCATCGTTCTTGTGCACATGACAATAAACTCCACTCGACATAACACGACTATTATTTTAAATCTTTCCCTCCTCGTCTATTGTCCATTTGCTGAGAAAAATAGGTTCTGATTTGGTCTGCTCTTGATGAGTAGGGGCGTCAAATGTTACGGGGAGATGGCAGGAGAATGGGGTTGAGAGGAAAAATGGATCAGCCAGGATTGAATGGCGGAGCAGACCCGATGGGTCGAATGGCATAAATCCGCTCCTTTGATCTTATGATCCGACCCCTTAGTATTTTGCACAATTAGATATCCACATATCTGTGAAGGTCAGAGAGAAGCAGCAGCCAAAAGCAGAGAGAGCGAGTATTGGCTGGAAGCAGGTGAGTCCGAGGGAAAGAAGATTTAAAGAGCGCCAAAGACCCAGGATCGAGTAATTTACAAATCAGCCCTAAAGTAGTTGATTAGGTAACAGATAAAGAAGTGTAGCTGTAGAGGACCGGCCTTGTTGAGGTTAGTGTCTTGGGAGGTAAAGTGTGAGTCTTTGGCGCGAGAGTCTTCGGCGAGGAGGCTGAGGCAAGGAGGGTAAATCTGATTTGAAATTTGTGATGTTTTTGACCACTGAAGAAATGGCAGGCAAGTTGGTACCGTGCATTTCCTGCAGGATATGGGAAGTCAGGGACACCACTGGTGCTTCTGGAAACTACATCTGCAGAAATTGTGGCCAGGTGCAGCTCCTGAATAAACGTGTTGGGGAACTGGAGCAGCAGTTAGAAACATAGAAACATAGAAATTAGGTGCAGGAGTAGGCCATTCGGCCCTTCGAGCCTGCACCGCCATTCAATATGATCATGGCTGATCATCCAACTCAGTATCCCGTACCTGCATACCCCCTGATCCCCTTAGCCACAAGGGTAACTCCCTCTAAATATAGCCAATGAACTGGCCTCAACTACCCTCTGTGGCAGAGAGTTCCAGAGATTCACCACTCTCTGTGTGAAAAAAGTTCTTCTCATCTCGGTTTTAAAGGATTTCCCCTTTATCCTTAAGCTGTGACCCCTTGTCCTGGACTTCCCTAACATCGGGAACAATCTTCCTGCATCTAACCTGTCCAACCCCTTAAGAATTTTGTAAGTTTCTATAAGATCCCCTCTCAATCTTCTAAATTCTAGAGAGTATAAACCAAGTCTATCCAGTCTTTCTTCAAAAGACAGTCCTGACATCCCAGGAATCAGTCTGGTGAACCGTCTCTGCACTCCCTCTATGGCAATAATGTCCTTCCTCAGATTTGGAGACCAAAACTGTACGCAATACTCCAGGTGTGGTCTCACCAAGACCCTGTACAACTGCAGTAGAACCTCTCTGCTCCTATACTCAAATCCTTTTGCAATGAAAGCTAACATACCATTCGCTTTCTTTACTGCCTGCTGCACCTGCATGCCTACCTTCAATGACTGGTGTACCAGACACCCAGGTCTCGCTGCATCTCCCCCTTTCCCAATCGGCCACCATTTAGATAATAGTCTGCTTTCCTGTTTTTGCCACCAAAATGGATAATCTCACATTTATTGGATAACCTCACATTTAAACATAGAAAATAGGTGCAGGAGTAGGCCATTCGGTCTTTTGAGCCATTCAATATGATCATGGCTGATCATCCAAATAGGAAAGATATTGTCAAGCTTGAAAGGATTCAGAAAAGATTTATGAGGATGTTGCCAGGACTAGTGGGTGCGAACTATAGGGAGAGGTTGATTAGGCTGGGTCTCTATGCCAAGGAGCGCAGGAGGATGAGGGGAGATCTTATAGAGGTGTACAAAATCATGAGAGGAATAGATTGGGTAGATGCACAGTGTCTTTTGCCCAGAGTAGGGAAATCGAGGACCAAAGGATATAGGTTCAAGATGAAGGGGAAAAGATTTAATAGGAATCTAAGGGATAGCTTTTTCACACAAAGGGTGGTGAATGTATAGAACCAGCTGCCAGAGGAGGTTGAGGCTGAAACTATCCCATTGTTTGTGAAACAATTAGACAAGTATATGGATAGGACAGGTTTGGAGTGATATGGACCAAGCGCAGGCAAATGGGAGTAGTGTAGCTGAGACATTGTTGGCCGATGTGTGTGAGTTGGGCCGAAGGGCCTGTTTCCACACTGTATCACTCAATGACTATGACTTAGACTACTTGCAAATTTCCCCTGTACCCCCCCCCCCCCCCCCACCCCCCCCCCCCCCCCCCCCAAACACACACTGATCATTCCTGTAACATGGTGACCAGAATTCTTGGCAGTATTCAAGGTGAAGCCTGATTAATGTTGCATATACAGCTATGGTCTAACTTCCCTCCTCGTGTATTCTATCCTTCGGGTAATAAAACATGCATCCGGTGTGCCTTTTTAATAATATTATCATTATTACTTGCTGCACGTATGGCCCTGTGAACAAGCACTGCAAAGTCCCCGTGTTCTCCCATATCTTTCAACGCCTTTCAATTATTGTAGCCTCCTTGGCTTGTTGCAAACTTCCCAAATGAAATTCCTGACATATCTTGCCTTGACCAAATGATCACTCCAGAATTATCCTCCAAGAGGTTATAGCTCTCATCTTCATCGTCGACCAGACATCCAATTCTTGTATCTTCCAGCAGGAAAAATGGTCCCAATGTTGGTGGAGTCCAGAACCAGAGGCCACAGTTTAAGAATAAGGGGTAGGCTATTTAGGACTGAGATGTGGAAACACTTTCACCCAGAGAGTTGTGAATCTGTGGAAAATCTCTGCCACAGAAGGCGGTGGAGGCCAATTCACTGGATATTTTCAAGAGATAGTAAGATCTAGCTCTTAGGGCTAAAGGAATCAAGGGATATGGGGGGAAAAGCTGGAATGGGGTACTGATTTTAGATGATCAGCCATGATCATATTGAATGACGGTGCTGGCTCGAAGGGCCAAATGGCCTACTCCTGCACCTATTTTCTATGTTATGAAAAGTTACGGCAAACATGCATTAGACCATGTGCTGAGCCTGGTGTAACCTCACTGATAGCAGCAAACACAGACACCTCATCAACCATAACCCTTTGCCAATTTTTACATGCAATTTGTTTTATTAACAGGACCCTCTGGGCTTTGACTTTTTAAGTAGTGGTTCAAAAATCTTCAGAAAAAACAGATGCATCACAGAAAATGCATTACCCTCTTTAAATAATCCAGAACAAATGTGTAGTATCCATTATTGATAAAAAATGTTTCAGTTTTAGTTTAGATTAGTTTAGAGATATAGCGCAGAAACAGGCCCTTCGGCCCGACCAGTGATCCCCACATATCAACACTATCCTACACACACTAGGGACAATTTACAATGTGTGTAAGAAAGAACTGCAGATGCTAGTTTAAATCGAAGGTAGACACAAAAACCTCAGCGGGTGAGGCAGCATCTATGATATGTCGCCCATTTCCTTCTCTCCAGAGATGCTGCCTGAGCCGCTGAGTTACTCCAGCTTTTTGTGTCTACCTAGGAACAATTTTACACATACACCGAGCCAATGAACCGAATGACATACTTGTACGTCTTTGGAGTGTGGGAGGAAACCGAAGATCTTGGAGAAAACCCACGCGGTCACGGGGAGAACGTACAAACTCCGTACAGACAGCACCTGTAGTCCGGATCGAACCCGGATCTCTGTAAGGCAGCAGCTCTACCACTGCACCACCGTGACCTCCCATGGTGTCTTTATTTATTTCATTTACATTAAAACATATACACCCAATATAGTTCACCATAATTAGTCCAGGACTAATCTTGAATCCTCATACCGAACATGGAGATGCATCCATTTTTAGAGAAAAGAGTTTAGTTTAGTTTAATTTAGTTTAGAGATACAGCACTGAAACAGGCCTTCGGCCCACCGAGGCCCCACTGACTAATGATTACCCGTTCACACTAGTTCTATGTTACCCCACTTTCTCATCCATTCCCGACACACCAGGGCAATTTTACAGAGGCCAAGTAACCTACAAACCCGCACGTCTTTGGGATGTGGGAGGGAAACCAGATTACCCAAAGAAATCACACGAGGTCACAGGAAAAACGTGCGTACTCCACACAGACAGCACCTGGGGTCAGGATTGAACCCGGGTCTCTGGCGCGGTGAGGCAGCAGCTCTACTCACTGCAACATGGTGCTGCCCTGTTCTGTGGGAAAGCATGAAACCTTTGAGCCAATTTGAAAGGCATTTCATAACTCAATTGGGGGCAGAACCCGCACATAAGGAATGGCACCAAGTATCCCTCAGAAACAATATAAAAGAGTTTAAAAGGGCGAAGAATGAATCAGAACCATGCCTGTGCGTGAGATATGGAAGGTGTAGGCCGGTTAGGCCATAGAACCAGCTCTGCGCTGGGTGTGAAGAACTAAAGGAGCACAACGTATTATCGTGTAGACTTCAACATTGACATGGATATGCTGAATCACAATGACAACCAGTTTCACAGACAACAAGAAGCAGTGGTCAGGATGCAAGTAACCTGAATCAAATAGGCAGGATCTCAGCCACATTTCCCAATGCAGGCGTTGGTGAATATACTTATAGAGTCAGTCATACATGCCCTTTGGCCCAACTTGCCACACCGGTCAACATGGCTTTCTCCAATGCACATTCTAGTCTTTAAAAGTCATCTCCTGAACTACTATCTACCTCGTTGATGACCCTCGGACTATCCTTGATCAGACTTTTCTGTCTTTACCTTGCACGACACCTCATCCCGTTATCATGTATCTACACAGTATAAATGGCTCGATTACAATGATATATTGTCTTTCTGCTGACTGGTTAACACGCAACAAAAGCTTTTCACTCTACTTCAATACACGTGGCAATAAACTGAACTAAATTAACAAATATTAACTGTGGATTCTTACAAAGATTAACCGTGTTAATCTGAGTGTACATGAGATTCTATTTTATTTCAGTGTGTTTAATGCTGGGATTTGCATGGAAGTCAATCTGTCACTGCCCTGGCCAATTTATGGCAGGCAAATGTAAAATTGTCTGCAATCCCCTCTGCTGAAAATAAAATCATTATCTGCGCTTTGTGACAAAGGTGTAATTTTATTTCAGTAATTAAATATGTAATGTGCATATTGAGTATCTTAATAAATAATTATGCACAATATTGGAGTTAGGAATCAAAACTGCAGTCAATTATTGAATGAGATCTAAATGTGTTGTCATCGGGTAACTGAACCATCCTATCACCTTCTAGGGAGCGGTCCTGATCTACCGTCTACCTCATTGGAGATCCTCAGACTATATTTAATCAGGATTTGTTAGACTTTATCTCGCACTAAATATTATTTTTTAAACTGTATCTGTACATTGTGGACAGCTTGATTGTAATCATATGTTTTTTTTAGAGATGCTGCGCGGAAACCGGCCCTTCTTCCCACCGAGTCCGCGCCGACCAGCGATCCCCGCACATTAACACTATCCTACACACACTGGGGACAATTTTACACTTATACCAAGTATACAAACCCAAGCCAATTAACCTACAAACCTGTAGTGTGGGAGGAAACTGAAGATCTCAGAGAAAACCCACGCGGTCACGGGGAGAACATACAAACTCCGTACAGAAGGCACCCGTAGTCGGGATCGAACCCGTGTCTCTGGCGCTGCAAGTGCTTTAAGACAGTAACTCTACCGCTGCGCCACCGTGCCGCTCATACAATCGAATATTGACTTTCTGCTGACTATTTGGTATGCAACAAAAAAAGCTCTTCATTGAACCTCGGTACACGGACACTAAACTAAACTAAGGTGAGTAATATTTACCGGATGGAGCAGAAGAAAAATGGAACAAATAGTCTTAAAAATATAAACTAAAATTGTCGGTCCCCTATTTTTGGATTATGATAGAAACGGGATCTCTCCCAATATCATGAAGGCACAAAATCTATGGAGCATTTACCATACAGAAAGACGCCATGCATCCTGTTGTGTCTGTGCCAGTTCAGAAAGAACTACCCAGTCTAGAGTCAGTCATACAGCGTCGAAACAGGCCCTTCGGCCCAACCTGCCCAGGCCAACCAACATGCCCCATCTACACTAGTCCCACCTGCCTGCATTTGGCCCATATCCCTCCAAACCTTTCCTATCCATGTACTTGTCTAAATGTTTCTTAAGCATTACGATAGTATCTGCCTCAGCTACCTTCCCTGGCAGCTTGTTCCATACACCCACCACCCTTTGTGTAAACATTTTTACCCCTCAGGTTGCTATTAAAGTTTCCCCCCCCCTCAGTTTAAACTATTTCCTCTGCTTCTCGATTCTCCCACTCTGGGTAAAAGACTCGGCTTGTTTACCCGATCTATTCCTCTCATGATTTTGTACACCACTATAAGATCATCCCTCAATCTCCTGCGCTCCAAGGAATAAAGTCCAATAAAGTCACAATCTGAACATTTCTGAAGAATATAATTGAAACACACCATGTCAGGCTCAGATTCACTCAGTTTTACCTTTGCAAAAACTATTAATATAACAATTTTTCAGACACAGACCTCTCAAAATTAATTTCGAATTTTCCAAATGTATTCCATTCTCCACCATTGCAACAACAAAATGGGCACCTTTTGGTCTAGAGCTAGGATAAACCCCAGAGATTAAAGGTGAGAGGTTAGTCCGACATTATTATTAGACTACTATCATACATGTCTTATGTGTCTTCGAAAAACAACCAAAACAATTAGTCATACAGTGTGTAAACAGGCCCTTCGGCCCAAGTTGCCCCATCTATGCTAGTCCCACCTGCCCGCATTTGGCTTGTATCCCTCTCAACCTTTCCTGTCCATGGACCCAGTGAAATACTTTTTAAATGTTGTTACAGTATATTTACCTCAAATATCCCCTCTGTCAGCTTCGTCCTATTGTATATCAAATATACCCAATCCATAATTTCAGAAAAATAATGAATGACATTAAAAGTTGCCAAGAGAAGACTTTCTGGAATGCAGCTCATTAACAGAGTTCATTATTATTATATTAAAAAAACAATCTCATGAGATGCAACATTGGAAAATTTTAATCTGTATCAAAAATTTGTAAGTACTTACCTCAGAATATGTGATATGAAACTGGAGTTCCTCTGCTGGACCTGTGAAAACAATTTGAAAATTGTTCATATTCTTCTCTTAATAAGTTTAACGCAGTTCTAAAAATAAAAGCGGTTAGACTTGACAACAGGCTGTTGGTTTCTCCGTTCACTAGAAAACAGCATCCTGTTAAACGATGACTCAGTCTGGGCAGGAACAATGCCAAATATAGGCAGAGGTGGCAGGGTATCAAGAAGTAATGAAAAATCAATCTAAAACACATCAATTTTTCCACAGGCCTGATCAGTCACATGTGGGTTTTGTTTTCACGATAGGGCAGCACGGCGGTGCAGCGGTAGAGTTGCTGCCTTGCAGCGCCTGAGACCCGGGTCGATCCTGACTACGGGTGCTGCCTGCACAGAGTTTGTACATTCTCCCCGTGACCTGCGTGGGTTTTCTCCGGGTGCATCCGGTTCCCTCTCACACGCCAAAGACGTACAGGTTAATTGGCATCAGTAAAATTGTAAATTGTCCCTAGTGCGTAGGATAGTGCTAGTGTACAGAGATCGCTGGTCAGCGCGGACTCGATGGGCCAAAGGGCCTGTTCTGCATTGTAGCACTAAAACTAAAAACAAATATCATCAGTCTGTTCCACACGAAATGACCAACAGCCACTGAAAAGGTGCTGGAGTCACTCAGTGGGTCAGGCAGCAAAATAAGGGAGTTTCAATCAATGTCGTCTACTGGCACAAAAACAAGAACTGGGCAGAGAGGAGATGTGGGTACAGTCTGAGACCTACAAGAGATCTGGTTGTGGAACATGGTGTAATATATTGGTCCATGGAGGAGGAAGATGGAGCTGGGTCTCAGCACACACTGAGCTATGGTCAGGTAATAGATGGGCTAACCATAGATAAGGAGGAAGTGCTCTAAAGCTACACTTAAAATGGATAACTACTTGTCCAACTGGGATGTTGAGGGAAGTAAAGGGAGAAATTGCAGAAATATTGGTAGCATAATGGGACAGTAAATACAGTTCACAATAGGTAACATAACAAAACTAACAAAAAGCTCAATACATTTAAAAAAACTCAATATTAATGCAAAACAAAACATACGCCCGCGGTCAAGATTTCAATCAAGACAGGTTTTAGTTTGAAGTTCAGTTAGTTGTTTGGTCGTGTTCAATAGCCTGATGGTAATTGGGACGACAATTGGGAACACAAAATGCTGGAGTAACTCAGCGGAACAGGCGGCATCTCTGGAGAGAAGGAATGGGTGACGTTTCGGGTCGAGACCCTTCTTCAGACAGTTGGGAAGAAGCTGTTCCTGAGCCTGGAGCTCACTGTTTTCAGATTCCCATGGCTTCTTCTTGAGGGTATGAGTGAGATGAGAGCATTGCCAGGGTGGTGTGAGTCTCTGATGGCGCTGGCTGCCTTTTTGAGGCAGCGCCTCCTATAGATCTCTTCGATGGTGGTAATATATTTAATGATTTGTACTTGAATATACAGGGCACAATTTCCAAATCTGCAGGTGGCACTAAATCATGGTTGCAAGCAGGAATGCCCCAGATTATGGAGTTGATGTCAGTGGCACAGATTACCAAGGGTTAGCTACATCAAGGTAGTAAAAGCAGCTCACAAATGAACAAGCTAGTACGTGTGAATGCTTGTCCGGCACTGATTGTGGACAGGAAACATGGGAGCCCCACCCCACACCCACCTCTCACCTGTCCTAAACCAAGATGTTATCAGCTTCCTCCCTGCAAGTCTGAGAATGACTTTGTTTAGTTTTTTTAGCTTAGAGATACAGACCAGCAACCCCCACACAGTAACACTATAGGGACAATTTTACATTTATACCAAGCCAATTTACCTACAAACCTGTACGTCTTTGGAGGGTGGGAGGAAACCGAGGATCCCGGAGAAAACCCAATGCGGTCACGAGGAGAACATACAAACTCCGTACAGACAGCGCCCGTAGTCGAGATCGAACCTTGGTCTCTGGTGTAGCAAGCGCTGTAAGGCAGCAACCTGTCCCACCGTACCACAAAGGAGAGTTGGTCTGTTCTCCAACACAATCCACTGAACGACTCGCAGGATATCTCTGCCCCACGTTCTGTGATCTGGCCCTCCCATCCCCTAAACCAAACTGCTGTAAAGTATTTGTAGGATTTTTACAAAAAACAAAAAAAAAATCTGATGTAGGAAAATATTATCCACTAGTTTAGATTAGTTTAGAGATACAGCGCGAAAACAAGCCCTTCGGCCCACCGAGTCGGCGCCAACCAGCGATCCCCGCACACTAACACTATCCAACACGCACTAGGGACAACTTACAACTTTACCAAAGCCAATTCGTAGTGTGGGTGAAACCCGGAGCACCCGGAGAAAACCCATGCAGATCACGGGGAGAACGTACAACCTCTGTACAGACAGCACCCGTAGTCAGGATCAAACCTGTGGCTCTGGCATTTTGGGGCAGCAGCTCTACCGCAGCGCCACCGTGCCGCTAGGGTAACAGTGCAGATAATAATGTCAGGCAAATTATCCATGTTTAAGGACTGAAAACGGGTCCCGACCTAAAAGGTCATCTATCCATGTTCTCCAGAGATGCTGCCTGACCCGCTGCGTTACTCCAGAACTCTGTGTCCTATCCATGTTTAAATCCACACTTCATTTGGGAATAAAATCAAATTGGTCGAGGAAGCTTTTCGCATTCTGATCCCAAAACCAAACTTCCCCGCAAACATGCGCCTCCCAGACTAATAACAACAGAATGAAAGATGATAAAAATACTTCAAGATTAACACATCAACTTACTACCTCACGGGAGATAGGTCTACGTTAGTGCATTCAGAGCTTTTTTCAAACTGCAGAAAATGCAGCATTGAAGGCATTAAAGTTTACGAATACCTTGGCGGTATTGAATAGATGCTTGTAACATGAATGCTCATCTTTTCTGCAGTATCTAGCATGCAAAGAAGTTTAATCGAATAAAGCGAACACTCTGGTGTTGGTTCCTTTGAGAATGAGAAACGAATCTCGTTCCAAATTTAACACACGCCAGAAGTAGGTTAGTTTTGTGTCGCAGACTAACCTATTTTGCAGTTTCTCTGTAAAAGCCATTTGCAAAGCGGAGGCCAGAACTGCACCACTTGGAAACCTCAATACCCAATAAACAGTTGTTGCAAAACTGAAGGTAACCACAGGAAATGCACAGAGGGGAAGTATCAGCCAGTCTAAATGCCCTCTCTGTTTCTCCAGCATTTCTTGTCTACCTCTCTGTGCAGAGTTTTGAAAGAGGTTGCTAAGGACCGGCTGAAGGTCACTTTTGAAATACAGGTCAAACGCATCAAGATCGTGAAAGAATAAACAGCGCCAGATGGCTCAAAGAACTTGAGCTGCAGTTCAACGCTGTCTTTGCAAAAAAAAACGTGACAAATTAGGTTGCCAAGCACCTTATCACCAATGCCACAAAAAATGTCAGATACTGATACAAGGTGAAAAGGACAAAAGATATTGAGCATAGCCAAACATTAAAAAATTCTCCCAAGGGTAAATTTGTTCTGTAAAAATGATATTATTTAGTCAATTCCAAGGTATTTAAAAATCATTTGGAAGTCAATGTAAACAAAATCTAATTTTACTTTGCATTATTACAAATACTGGTTCCTTTCATAGATTTTTTCACTGAGCCCTCTTTCATGCATTTTATTGAAATAATAATTAAAAAAAACCCATAGTCAATGAAATAAATGTAACCTGCATTGTGAGTAGTTAAGCCGGCAGAGAAGCTTTCCTGCATCAGGTGAAGGTATCCTCGGCACGATTCTCAGATTCAGCCCAGGTTAATAACAAGGAAGGCACTAGGCAGTTACTCTCTGTGAAATACTACTTGTAGCTTCATGACATTCACTCCATTTATCACATACGTTAGAACGATGTGTCATTTCCTCCTTCCAACTGAGCCGCGACCCAACAATAGATTATTTACCACCACCATCTATTTATAACACGACCCTTAGGAAAGACACAAAAAGCTGGAGTAACTCAGCGGGGACAGGCAGCATCTCTGGAGAGAAGGAATGGATGATGTTTCCGGTCGAGATCCTTCTTCAGACTAGGAAAGACACAGCCCTGGATAAGGTGGGGGGAAAATATAACCTGAGGAAGGCCACTGAAAATATTTGAAGGAGTGGACAAACCATGGTCCTTTTTTTTTTAAACGTGTAGGAAGGAACTGCAGATGCTGATTTAAACAGATACACACAAAAAAGCTGGAGTCACTCAGTGGGACAGGCAACATCTCTGGAGAGAAGGAATGGATGATGTTTCAGTCAGACCCTTTTGTGTCTATCTTTTTTTTTTAATCTTCTGAATACCTTTAATTGCAATGTACAAATAAAAATGAAAAGCAACAGAAACACTGAGTTTGAATATTGAAAATTGTAAGTAAATAGAAAAATTGCCAGAAATGTTCATCAGGAATGTTCATCAGGTCAGGCAGCATTTTTGTTAAGTAATAAGGAGGGAGATTGTGTTCGCATTAGCCTGTAACATTCATAGAAACACAGACAAATAGGTGCAGGAGTAGGCCATTCGGCCCTTCGTGCCAGCACCGCCATTCAATATGATCGTGGCTGATCTTCCAAAATCAGCACCCCGTTCCTGCTTTCTCCCCGTATCCCTTGATTCCATTAGCCCCAAGAGCTAAATCTAACTCTCACTTAAAAACATCCAGTGAATTGGCCTCCACGGCCTTCTGGGGCAGAGAGTTCCACGGATACACAAATCTCTGGGTGAAGAAATGATTGGCAGCTAATGCATCAGCTTTCTCAGCCAGAATTATTGCTGATGAATCTGGCATCGTCCATCACAGTAAACATTGAAGAATGGTGTGACTCTACGGCGCAGGTCACCTCCTTCATTCTGTTGACTTATTCCAATGACATGTGCGAGGTAACTAATTGTGATTCCTCCTTTGATTAGACAAACTCAATTTAGCTCTGCTGTTGTCAGAGAGCTATTCGATTAGCTCGGGTTGGGAAAGGTTACATTCTGAAGCCGGAGATATCCGTGGATTCTAATCCCGTCCAATTTGAGTCCATCGGCTCCAGAATGATTCAGAGCTTGTGTCAGAAAGCTGTGTACACTTGTGCATCTCTCTGCAAGATGCAGCAGTGGGTGTGCGTGTACACAAAGCAATTACATCACCAGTCTCTGCATGAATGGCTCCCGTGAAACTCGCAGCTACAACCTCTCTCTCCAGAGATTAGGTGTTCCGCTACTAAGTTTGTTTTAATAATCCGGATGCTTCCTTTTATAAAAGATGATTTACGACTGTCCATCTCCCCTCTTCAATCAGCATCGCCAATGATAAAATAACTGGCTTCCGCCGGATCATTAAGTTAATTGAACGTTGAGATATTAGTTTATAATGTCGCCACATGTGGAAAGAAGAGTGGGGGATAGAAAAGCAGAGAAAATGCAGAAACAAGGAACTGCAGATGCCGGTTGGGACAAAGAAAAGTACAGCACAGGGATCGGCCCTTCGGCCCACAACGCTTGTGCAGAACATGATGCCAAGTTAAAGCGATCTCATCTACCTGCATGTGGTCCATATCCCACTATTCCCCCCCCACTTGTGTGTGCCTATCTAAAAGTCTCTTAAACCTTTAATACACTAAAGGACACAAGGTGCTGGAGTAATAACTCAGCAGATTAGGTGGTGGGGGGGGGGGGGGAGGGGGCGGGGTGATGGTGGGGGGGGGGAGGGAAGGGGGGGGGGGGGGGGGTGGTGGTGGGGGGGGGGGGGGGGGGGGGTGCAGCAGGACCCAGGAGAGTCAGACCACATGGCAGCATGGTCTCTAGTCTGGAACTTGGCCTGACCTACTGGCTTGACCTGCTGAGTTACTCCAGCATTTTGTGGCCTTTAGAGAGAAAAAACACGTACTGCACGGTGGCGCAGCGGTAGAGTTACTGCCTTGCAGCGCCGGAGACCAAGGTTCAATCCTGACTACGGGTGCTGTCTGCACAGAGTTTGTACCTTCTCCCCATGACCGCGTGGGTTTTCTCCGAGATCTTCGGTTTCCTCCCACACTCCAAAGACGTGCAGGTTTGTAGGTTCATTGGCTTGGTATAAGTGTGAATTGTCCCTAGTGTGTGTAGGATAGTGTTAGTGTGCGGGGATCGCCAGTCGGTGCGGACACGGGGGGGCCGAAGGGCCTGTTTCTGCGTTGTATCTCCAAACAAAACTGAACTGGAGTAGGAGCATAAAGCATCATTTGTATACACGAGGTGCACAATCTCGGTAGGGTGTGAGTTTATCAACCTACTCACCTTGCTCCAGCTCCATGTTCTGTAGGAAAAGAGGGTTCTGTAAAACACTGCAGTGGCCCCGCCCGTCCTCCTTGGTCAGAAGCATCAAGTCAGTATAGATGAAAACACAAACCTGCAAGAGACACAACATTAATACTGCTTCAATGCGGAAATGGATATTGATGGCTGAGCAATTTAAAACAAAATTAGGACGGCTAAATGGTAGAAAGCACACCACTCCTTTTCAATCAAAAGGCAAAATGTTTTCGCTTGATATAATTTAACCTTTCTCTCTTTTCACCTTGAAGAATGCAAAGTGTTCACAATCTTGTTTTAATTAAATATTGCCAAAAGGCAAACACAAATTTACTTAGATAAAATTAGCAAAGATTTAACATTTACTTTTTTGCTGCATCTAAAAAATGCTGTTATATTCAGTGTGTAGGAACTAACTTCTGATAATACTTGTAGCAGAATAACGTGAGAATCAGTGGTCCATTCCAGCTATTAAACTCTTCCCGGCAAGTCCCGACATGCAGCGCGCCGGTAGTGTTCCGGGAAGCTGGCGCGAGGATTGGCCGCGGCCGACAGAGAAAGGAGGAGCTGCTGGTAAACCCGGCTCACCCACCGCGGACTCCCAATGGCCCCGAGCAAACGACGTCAATGGGACCCGCGCAGCCAAGAGTGGGGAGGGACCGTAAAAAGTGAAGGGGGACTTGAGAGTGAAGGGGGACCGACGAGAGTGAGGAGGGACCCGCGCTGCTGAGTGCGGCTCGACGGGAGGGGGCCGCTGAGAACGAAGGGGGGACCCAGCGGAGCGGCATTACATCAATGACCCCATGGACGTCCCTGGTCAGGACCTGCCCCGAAAGCAGTGGACAACCCTCAACCGCTTGAGGACAGGCATCGGACGCTATGGAGTAGCGATGAAGAGGTGGGGCCTCGTGGACAGCGCCTACTGTGAGTGTGGGGGCCCAACACAGACAGTGGAGCACACAGTCACGAGTTGCCCCAAACACCGGCCACTGATTGACCTGGACGATGACACGTTGGCCTGGCTCGCCTCAACGGAGCTGCAGGTCTAAAAGACACACAGCAGAAGAAGAAGCGGAGCGGCCATCTTTGGCCACGTGCGATGTCAGGCCTGATTTGCCGCTGCATGCAGAAAATCAAACTGTTCCATGAGCTTGCTGTAACTTCATGCACTGCCTCGGTGAGATCCACAGCATGATTTCACAGGGCTGGATGCAAAACAAAGCATTTCCCTGGACCTCGGTACATGTGACAATAAAGTATCAGTGAATCATCAAGATCGTGGCTGATCTTCTACCCCAAACATTTCCTCCACGATCCACATATCTCTATTTTCTGTAATATCCAGAATTCAATCCATTCCTGTACAACGACTTGTATTTGTGCAACACTCTCAGCCTCCAGCACCCATGGCTCACTTCTCAAGCTTCAGTTGCAGGACATCCGGGATATTCCTTCATACCAAACTTTAGGCAGGATTTTTAAAAACTTTGTATCAGTGATAAGGTCCGTGTACGAGTCCAATGTTGAGGCAGCTACTCTAACTGGAGTTAGTACCCTCCTGGCTGGAGTGCATTACACAATGGCAGGTTTGTGGTGCAGCGGTGGAGTTTCTGCCTCACAGCACCAGGCACTCGGGTTCAATCCCGACTGCGGGTGCTGACTGTACAGAGTTTGTACGTTCTCCCCATGACCATGTGGGTTTTCTCCGAGATCTTTGGTTTCCTCCCACACTCCAAAGACGTACAGGTTTATAGGCTATCAGCCTTGCTATAAATGTAAGTTGTCCCTAGTGTGTGTAGGATAGTGTTCATGTGCGGGGATCGCTGGTCGGCATGGACTCGGTGGGCTGAAGGGCCTGTTTCCATGCTGTATCTTTAAACTAAAATAAGGTGATTTTAATGTATTGTCAAATTAGTTTCATGAAATGCTTGAGCAATAAGCATGGAAGATAGCCCAAAGAAAACCACTTCACCTCCATTTCTCCCCCCACCATGTTTAGGTTTATTATTGTCTCGTGTACCAAGGTGCAGTGAAGAGCTTTGTTTTGCATGCTGTCCAATAAGATCAGATAATACCATACACAAACACAATCGAGTCAAACCAGCCTTTTTTGTAAACCTGCATCTGCAGTTCCTTTCACCATCCTGACTCGTGTGACGGGAAACCGGAGCAGCCGGAGAAAACCCAGACAATCACAAGGAGGACGTGCAAACTCCAGGCAGACAGCACCACAGGTCGGGATCGAACCTGGATCGGTGGAGCCGAGGCACAGGCTCTGCCAGCTACGCCACTGTGCCGTCCTATCAATGGATTATTTAATGGCAACATCAATTTATTCAGTATGTGTCTTAGATCAAAGTTTAGTTCGTTTTTTTAAGTTTCGAGATGGGGGTTTCGAGCGGAAACAGGCCCTTTGTTTGCCCCACCAAGTCTGCACCGACCAGCGATCCCCGCACACATTAACACTATCCCACACACACTTGGGACAATTTACAATTATACCAAGCCAATTAACCTACAAACCTGTACGTCCTGATTGGGGATGATCAGCCACGATCACATTGAATGGCGGTGCTGGCTCGAAGGGCCGAATGGCCTACTCCTGCACCTATTTTCTATGTTTCTATGCTTCTATGCAAACGCCTCTAAACCCCTCAACCCCTCTAAAGCCTCTATCCATTGTCCATTGTTCTTGGAGTGTGGGAGGAAACCGGAGATCTCGGAGAAAACCCACGCAGGTCGCGGGGAGAACGTACAAACTCCGTACAGACAGCACCTGTAAGTCAGGATTGAATCCGGATCTCCGGCGCTGTAAGGCAGGAGCTCTACCGCTGCGCCACTGTCCTGCCCCTCATTTCTTTCAGCCAGCTATGCTTTGAAAGGAGGGTTTAAAAATTCAGCAAGCAGATTAGCTGAGGCACCAGGAAGGTTGCAGAAGCATTGAAGCAGCAGGGAGCCTGCAGAGGAATACTTATGCCCATGCTGTTGGCTGAATAGCTGAATAGATACATTCTGCGCAGTAAAATACATAAATCCCTGGTTTGTATAAGAGTTTTTATACTTGTAAAGCAGCAATTCAATGTCACATATGATTTCATCAAATTAATCTGATGTGCAGCACTATTGTCGATAGTCTACGCAAGAAAGTCAGTTTACAATCTTTCCCAGCCACTTGAAGGAGAATCACTACAGAGCCATACATGGTGGACACGGGAGTGTAAAGGGCTAGTTGCACTTGGGCGTCATGCAGATGGCACGCAAAGATTTTGTACATCCCAAAATCCTGGGGCGCTGCGCGCGACCGCGCGTCACTGCCTACGTCAACACGCTCCATGCGCGCATCACGTGCGCGGGACAACTCCGTGACGCGTAAATGATGTCCCGTAAATTACGCGTAAATGGCGCCCAAGTGGGACAGGCCCCTATGGAACCACATTGCTCCTCCAAAGAGCTGGCACCGGTTCAATGGGCCAAGCAGCCGTCTTCCTCACTGCAATATTCAACACGTCAACTCAAATAAATCAGTCTGCTGTCAACCTGCTCTGCCTTCGAAAAGGTTCGGATGCAATGGGAATTCTATCGTGCGTTATCCCGCAATTATTAGAATCTGCAGGAGAAGGGAAATAAAGCCCCCTAAGCGGACAAGCTACTGGACTGCTTAAAGAAGCACCGCACAGCACTGAACACAAGTACGTGTCTCTGGCAGACGTGGCTTCAGAATAATTTGCCCGTCTCCTTCTCCAGACATTATCAGGCAGTGCGGATCGCTAAGAATAGAGGCTTTATATCCTGTGACAGTGGAAACAGAACAGCAGAGAGCTGGAACACTCTTGTTGATAGCCTTTGCAAGAGGGTCGTGATGATTAGTGCGGGTGGCAGGGGTTTATGTGGAGAAGGCAGGAGAATGGGGTGGAGGGGGAAAGACAGATCAGTCATGATTGAATGGTGGAGCAGACTTGATGGGCCGAATAGCCTCCTTCTGCTGCTATACATTATGAATTTATGAACTCATGAACAGGCCCTTCAGCCCACAACAACTATACCAAACATGGGGACCAGACCAACCCTTATCTATATAACCATATAACAATTACAGCACGGAAACAGGCCGTCTCGGCCCTACAAGTCCGTGCCGACACAACTTTTTTTCCCTTAGTCCCACCTGCCTGCACTCATACCATAACCCTCCATTCCCTTCTCATCCATATGCCTATCCAATTTATTTTTGAATGATACCAACGAACCTATATATCTGTCTGCACATAATCCATATCCCTCCATTCCCTGCATACCCATGTGTCTATCCAAAAGCCTCTTAAATGCCTCTATCCTATCTGTCTCCGCCACCACCCCTGGCAGCTCCGGTCCTCTGTGTAAAAAAAACTTGTCCCACATTCTCCTTTAAACTTTACTCCTCTCAATGCCAATCAAGTCTCTGATACTTCCATCCAGGAAATAAGGTTCTGACTGCATACCATGTCCATGTCTCTCATGACTGTGTTTACTTCTATCAGTGCATTTGTAATGGGACACTGTAATGCGTTCTTAAGAACAAAGGATATGAAGAGACTGAGTTGTAAGTACCTTGCAGTCCAATCCGCATTAACCGAGCTAGCTTCTACCTGATCTTCATGATAGGAATGCGATCAAGATCTAAACATCATTGATGTGTCAGTGTGATTGTGAGCCTTGCAGGGACAGTTTTAACCCTCGGAACTAAAGGTTGGTGGTTAAAACATCAACAATGCAAGAAACTGAACCCTGATGCCACTTCCAGTTTCAATCTCTCCAGGGGCAGCCCCGTGATTTAAACACTAAAGCGGTTCCATGTCTAAACTCAGCACACACATGTATGTATATTTAACGCCCTAACCTTTAGGGTGGCACAGTGGCGCAGCAGTGGAGTTGCTGCCTCACAGCGCCAGAGACCCGGGTTCACTCCTGGCTACGGGTGTTGTCCGTACGGAGTTTGTACGTTCTCCCAGTGACCGCATGAGTTCTCTCCAGGTGCTTCAGTTTCCTCCCACACTCCAAAGACGTACACGCTACCCAAAGATGTAGTTTAACTGGCTTTGGTAAAAACTGCAAATTGTCCCTCGTGTGTAGAGTAGTGCTTGTGTATGGGGTGATTGCTGCTCGACGCAGACTTGGTGGGCTGACGGGCCAGTTTCCGCGCTGTATCTCTAAAGTCTAAAGTACAGTTTAGTATCCCAGGCTTGGGTATAATGGCAGGTGAAAGGATACGAGGATAAGAGGTGAAAGGAGACATGAACTGTAGTCAATGCAAGAATATCACAGTGCGTTTGTATGTGAGGAGGGAGGGTGACCTTTGTGTTATCATAACCGTTTCCCTGGGGTCTGTCTCCTCCTCAAACAGGCCTGATCCATGCAATTTACAACAGAATGAAAGAAAAGCCACACAAAGCAAAGTACAACAGAAAAAAAAGATCATGATGAATGGAGAAAGGAGACCTGTTGTAAACACAGCTGGTTTAAACTGGGAACTAAAGAGGGCAGCAAAACCCAGCAGAGTGGCAAAGCTTTCCACAGCAGTCGGTGATCACAACATCACTTGTTTTGCCAGCAGTCAACTGCATTTCTAAATCACTCTAATCAGTACAATTAAGCACAGTCTGGACTTTGAACCTGGCGCCTCCTGCATGCAGTGGACTATTTCTGGACACTTTGCTAATCAGCAATTGTGTTTAGGCAATGGCAATACTTTACTGAACTGTGGGCAATACAAGAATTTCACAGTGCGTTTGTATGTGGCCATAAAACACCATTGACCATAGCGGATGGCAGCGGGGGGGATAATTGTTGCTGATTACAAACAGATTTTGAGACTCTGCAGCAGAACAAAACTTGGAAGAGAATGCACAAGTTATGGTTGGAGCACTTCCAGTGGAGATTCCACTGACGTTACTCCAGAAGGTATTGGCTGCGAGTTTAACTCATTCAAAGGGCACGTGGCAGGGCTGACCTGCAAATGCCTATGCAATTTATTGGTACAAAATGCTTTTAATATCAAGTTCAAGTGAGTTTATTGACATGTGTCCCTGTATAGGACAATGAAATTCTTGCTTTGCTTCAGCACACAGAACATAGTAGGCATTTACTACGAAATAGATAAGTGTGTCCATATACCATAAATATATACACACATGAATAAATAAACTGATCAAGTGCAAATAACAGATAATGGGTTATTAATAATCAGAGTTTTATCCGATCCAGGTTTAATAGCCTGATGGCTGTGGGGAAATAGCTATTCCTGAACCTGGTTGTTGCAGTCTTCAGGCTCCTGTACCTTCTACCTGAAGGTAGCAGGGAGATGAATGTGTGGCCAGGATGCCAGATATCTCTGACTTACTATGATTTACTTCACCTTAAAAAAAATGTTGTTCTCTTTTGTTGCAAGTCGAACATAAAATTAGGAAAGTAACATCATATAGATACCTCCAGACTTAGAGAGATAGATTTTAAACGCTGGCCCAGCGGTAGAGTTGCTGCCTTACAACGCCAGAGACCCAGGTTCAATCCTGACTACGGGTCTCTGTATGGAGTTTGTACGTTCTCCCTGTGACCACATGGGTTTTCTCTGGGTGCTCCGGTTTCCTCCCACACTCCAGAGACGTGCTGGTTTGTAGGGTAGTTTCTAGGATAAAACTAATGCAAGAGTGATCGATGGTCAGCATGGACTCGGTGGGCCGAAGGGCTTGCTTCCACGCTGCATCTCTAAAGTAAACTTAACTAAAGATCACTAGTGATCGGCCTCACGATAGTAACTCAATAGTGAATCACATTTGAGAATAACAAAGCCTATATTGGACTTGGATAGATTGGGAAAGTGGGCAGAGAAGTGGCAGATAGAATATAGTGCAGCAAAGTTTGGTCATGCATTTTGGCAGTAGGAATAAAGGTGTAGATTATTTTCTAAATGGGAGGAAAATCCAGAAATTGGAGGTGCAAAGGGATGCTGGAGTGGTATTCCCAAAACGTTAATCTACAAGTCGTAAACAAAGCAAGCGCAATGCTAGGATTTATTTTCAGAGGGCTTGTATACAAAAACAGGGATGTAATGCTGAGGCTCTATAAGGCGCTGGTCAGGCCACATTTGGAATATTGTGAACAATTTTGGGCACCATATCAGAAAAAGGATGTGCTGGCTCTGGAGAGGGTCCAGAGGAGGTTTACAAGAATAACGGCAAGAATGAGCAGGTTAAACATGATGAGAGTTTGTCGGCACTGGGCCTGTACTCGCTGGAGTTTAGAAGGATGAGAGGAGACATTGAAACATACAGAATAGTGAAAGGCTTGGATAGAGTGGATGTGGAGAGGATGTTTCCACCAGTGGGAGAGTCAAGAACAAGAGATCATAGCCTCAGAATTAAAGGACGTTTTTTTAGGAAGGAGATAAGGAAAAAATTCTATAAGGAGAGGATGGTGAATCTGTGGAATTCTTTCCACAGAAGGCTGCGGAGGCCAAGTCCGTGGATATACTTAAGGCAGAGATGGATAGATTCTTGATTAGTATGGGTAACAGAGGTTATGGGGAGAAGGCAGATGGAATGGGGTTAGGAGGGAGAGATAGATCAGCCGTGATTGAATGGTGGAGTAGACATGATGGGCCGAATGGCTCCTGTCGCTTATGATCTTATAATTTAAGACACAAATTGCTGGAGTAACTCAACAGGGTAAACAGCATCACTGGAAAACAGAGTCACTTGCCCATCGTGACCAACATGCCCCATCTACACTGGTCCCAGCTGCCTGTGTTGGCCCCTATCCTTCTAAACCTATCCTATCCATATACCTGTTTAAATGTTTCTTAAACGTTGCGATATTACCTGCCTCAACTTCCTCCTCTGGCAGCTCATTCCATACACCCACCATCGTTTGTGTAAAAAAAATTTACACCCGAGGTTCCTATCAAATCTTTCCCTCCCTCACCTTAAACCTATGTCCTCTGGTTCTTGATTCCCCCACTCTGGGTAAAAGACTAAGCATTTATCCTAACTATTCCATTTACCTGTCTATTTATTTTACTCTATCTATAGGTGGATAGGTGACATTTAGGGCCAGGAGCCGTGTTTCTACAAAGCCTATCAATGGCATGACATATATCTTGTTCACCAGATATACCTCAATAAGAACGTTTTCTTAAATTGGTTGTGTGGTCTGCAGCAAGTTACATTATGTTCAGAAGACCAAGCTCCCGAATGAATTGATGTCCAAAACGGCCATCCTAAATTGCCACTTTAGACGTAAGCTAAGCCTCGCAATTAACACAAATAGCCCTGATTAAGGGAACATTTCCTTCTACCACGGATCTGACTAGAAAGCTTCGGAGAAGGCTTCAGAGGCAATGGTTGTTAGTGCTTGACAAATTTCCAAGAATTCAAGATAAATGATGAAATGAAGTAAAATGACAGAATAATTTCATGGTCACAGCCTGGATTAATAGCGTGATACAAATTGTAACCAAAAGACCCATATGTAGCTAGTAGGTTTTCACAACAAATGAACAGTAATCAACTTTGTCAGTAGCAAGCAGAGTGGCTAGTGGCAGAAATAACAAAATAATTTAGACAATAGACAAAAGACAATAGACAATAGGTGCAGGAGTAGACCATTCGACCCTTCGAGCCAGCACCGCTATTCAATGTGATCATGGCTGATCATCCACTATCAGTACCCCGTTCCTGCCTTCTCCCTATATCCCCTGACTCCTCTATCTTTAAGAGCTCTATCTAACTCCCTCTTGAAAGTATCCAGAGAACCGGCCTCCACCACCCTCTGTTTAAATAATCTGTTTAAAATAATTTGCTTTGAGGGTTTGCTTGTGGAATGAACTTTAGCCAGGAACTAGAAACGTTGAACAGAATCACTCTCACGACTCCACCCTAAAATTGCTTTTTTAAGAACACTGTGGGGTTGCATCAAGGCTTGGTTTGGGAACTGCTCTGCCTAGGACCACAATCATTTACAGAGAGTTGTTGATGTAGCCCAGTCCATCAGACCTCCCAACATTGACTCCATCTACACTTCACTCTGTCTTGGAAACATAGCCAACATAAGGCCGATTTGGAAACTCCAAGCCGCTGAGAGTGGTCTTCCGTTCCGACGTCGGAGTTCCGATCATCCCGGCGAGAGGGCTCGAACATCGGGCTGGCGTAGCGGCGACTGCAGAGGGCTCAAAAGACCCCGACCACGGGTGAACGGAGAGGAAGATGACTGAACTTTGGTGCCTTCCCTCACAGTGGGAAACATTGATACCCCTGTGTGGGGATGTTCATGTTAAACTCTATCGTGTGTTGTGTTTCTTTTTATTCGTATGGCTGTATGGCGACTCAAATCTCACTGTACCAATTGGTGCATGTGACAATAAATGTAAACTTAAACTTATAATCAAAGACTTGTCCTACCCTGGTCATTCCTTCTTCTCCCAACCCCATTGGGCAGAAGGTACAGAAGCCTGATATCAAGCACCACCAGACTCACGGACTGCTTCGTCCCCTCTACTAACTGGCTTCTGAATGGTCCTTCCATAAGCTAAGGTACTATCCATTTAGCTCTACGCCATTGCAGACATCAGGCTTCATCTATGGAATAACCCGCTACAATGCTGAGAACTATGTTCTGCACTCTGTATCTTCTCCTATTGTACTTGCGTTTGTGTTGATGAATATTATTATCTGATCTGTTTGAATAGCACGCAAAACAAAGCTTGTCACTGTAGCTCAATACATGTGACAATAATGAACCTAAACTGTAATTGGTCCAAAAGCTGAAACTGAAGGGGCAGTGGCACAGAGGTAGAGTTACTGCCTTACAGCGCCAGAGACCCGGGTTCGATCCTGACCACAGGTGCTGTCTGTATAGAGTTTGTACGTTCTCCCTGTGACTGCATGGGCTTTCTCTGGTTTCCTCCCACACTCCAAAGTTGTACAGGTTTGTAGGTCAATAGGCCTTGATAAAATTGTAAATTGTCCCTAGTCTGTAGGGTAGTGTTAGTTAGTGTACGGGGTGATTGCTGTTCGGCGCAGACTCAGTGAGCCGAAGGGGCTGTTTCTGCACTGTAATCTCCGAGGTAAAGTGTTGCAATACGCTGACCTTTACAGGCGGCTCTGTGGTCATTTTACAGATAACACCTCTGCTCAGATGGTTACTGCAGAGAAACAGTGATGAAATCACTGGCGTGCTGCTTTAAACACTCAGTGTGTGAGAAGCTTGAAAGGACTCTGGTCTTCAGCTCATTTGTTGCACTTCTAACTGACCTTCCTCCAAACCCAGGACAGATGAGTGTGAAGATAAAGGGTTTGCCAGACAAAAGATCACAGTTGTTTATGTAGATGCACAGATACGCTGAGGCACAAGAGATTATAAATGTCACAGGTAACATTGGTTCTGCCATCAATGCCAGAAGAATAAAAGTTACAGGGAGGGGAGGAAACGAGGAACTGCAGATGCTGGTTTCCACAACAGAACACAAAGTGCTGGAGTAACTCAGTGGGTCATGAGGTACAAGGTTACAATTACAAGGTTAATTCCCAGGATGGCAGGGCTGTCATATGCTGAGAGAATGGAGCGGCTGGGCTTGTACATTCTGGAGTTTAGAAGGATGAGAGGCAATCTTATTGAAACATGTAAAATTATTAAAGGTTTGGACAAGCTGGAGGCAGGAAACATGTTGGGGGAGTCCAGAACCAGGGGCCACAGTTTAAGAATAAGGGGTAAGCCATTTAGAACAGAGACGAGGAAACACTATTTCACACAGAGAGTTGTGAGTCTGTGGAATTCTCTGCCTCAGAGGGTGGTGGAGGCCGGTTCGCTGGATACTTTCAAGAGAGAGCTAGATAGGGCCCTTAAAGATAGCGGAGTCAGGGGATATGGGGAGAAGGCTTGAACGGGGTACTGATTTTGGATGATCAGCCCTGATCACATTGAATGGCGGTGCTGGCTCAAAATTCACCACTAACTTCCATCCGGCACCATAGATGCTGCTTCACCCGCTGAGTTTCTCCAGCATTATTGCCTGCCTTCCATTTTCCCAGCATCTGCAGTTCTTTCTTAAACCTTAGAACGGAGACGAGGAAACACTTTTTCTCACAGAGAGTGGTGAGTCTGTGGAATTCACTGCCTCAGAGGGCGGTGGAGGCAGGTTCTCTGGATGCTTTTAATGGAGAGGAACGGTTTCCGCTCTTATCTCTAAACCAATCTAAGGTTCAAGTACCGACCATGCGGTGTTGAGAAAATTATCCACTTATTCGATATTATAGTTTCAATCCAAACCAATGCTTAAACTCCATCTCAATATAAATCACCAAAGCTGAAAAAAAGGCATACATTCCTGAGAAACCGTTTCAAATACATTTCATGCCCTCATGCTTGAAGCTACTGTGGTTCGCTTGGTCGAAATAAAAAGTTTCTTACAAGCTCCTCCAATTTACACCTTAGCACTCTCCCCAACACCATGATTACTATTGGACAATTGTAAGCTAATCCCACCAATTGTCTTCCCTCCTTTGTTATTTGCGTGATCCCACACGGACAAATTCAACGTCTGATTTTCTGGACCAGTTCATTGTCATCTCGTTTTTACACAGTTTACAGTGGTGGGTGTATGGAACGAGCTGCCAGAGGAGGTGGTTGAGGCTGGTGCTATAACAAGATTTATAAGTCACTTGGACAGATAGATGGATAGGAAAGGGTTTGAAGGATCTGGGCCAAACGTGGGCAGATGGGACTAACGTAAAGGTCGTCGAGGGTAGTTTGGGCCGTAGTGCCTGTTTCCGTGCTGTACTGCTATGACATTATTATCGCCACCTCCCCCACACTTCCTCTGCCTTTTTCCGTCTCTTCTTTAGAGTAGCCTCTGCTTCTTTTCTCCCTCTTCACCAAACACAATATTGAAAGACAATAGACAATAGGTGCAGGAGTAGGCCATTCGGCCCTTCGAGCACCGCCATTCAATATGATCATGGCTGATCATCCCCAATCAGTCCCCCGTTCCTGCCTTCGCCCCATATCCCCTGACTCCGCTATTTTTAAGAGCCCTATCTAGCTCTCTCTTGAAAGCATCCAGTGAACCTGCTTCCACCGCCCTCTGAGGCAGAGAATTCCACAGACTCACCACTCTCTGAGAGAAAAAGTGTTTCCTCGTCTCCGTTCTCAGGTTTAAGAAAGAACTGCAGATGCTGGGAAAATCGAAGACAGGCAGTAATGCTGGAGAAACTCAGCGGGTGAGGCAGCATCTATGGTGCCGGATGGAAGTTAGTGGTGAAATGTATAAAGTCAATGAGCTCTGCAAGGGTGCAGGAGGTAATGCTGCCTTAGATGCTGCCTCACCCACTGAGTTTCTCCAGCATTTTTGTCTACCGACAATATCGATAGGAATTTTCCCACTTGTAGTTCCTTCATCTTTTCAATAATTCCTCAGGAAACATAGCTTGACGCACGGCCCAGAGTGCCCGAGACATCTGGTGTGTCGGCATTTAGAACTGTGGTCTTTGCTGTGGCTCACCGTTCAGAAGCGTCTCGGAGCTGCAGGGGCTGCTGGTGCAGTGGCTTCAGTCATTCAGAAGCGAGAATGCACGGCTGGGCTTCCTGCCGAAGCAGGCAAGGCTGAATTTCTTAGTTACTGCCTCTGCCGTGTTCTCACACATTATATGGGGCGAGATTATATAGGGTGAGATATAGCACACTGGTCAACCCGAGGAGCACCTTCAACAACAGACTGGTTCCACCAAGATGCAGTACGGAACGCCACAGGAGATCCTTCTTCCCTGTGGCCATCAAACTGTACAACTCCTCCCCCTTCTGTCATGGGACGCACCTTTCAAGGAACTATGTACCTACACTCCTAGATCCCTGTAAACACCAGTAAAACATGTTTGAATGCTTCAATTAGAGGCAGCTGGTATATTGTCCATGCACACCTCAGTGTTAATATTGAAGTCACTCCATGTGCACAAGGAAATGCAGATGCCGGTTGACAAAGAAAGACACAAAGTGCTGGAGGAACTGAGCGGGTCAGGCAGAATTGCCGGAGAACATTGTTAGGTGACATTTCAGGTCGGGACCCTTCTTCAGCCTGATCAGTCTGAAGAAGTGTCCCAACCTGAAACGTCACCCATCCATGTTCTCCAGAGATGCTGCCTGAGCCACTGAGTTACTCCAGCACTTTGTGTCTTGCTTTGTCAACCGGCATCTGCATTTCCTTGTGCACATGGAGTGACTTCAATATCAGCACTGAAGTGTGCATGGACAATATACCAGCTGCCTCTAATTGAAGCATTCAAACATGTTTTAATTGAGTTTAATAATTCTGCAATATGTACAACATCTCTATTCATATGGAAATTCCACCATGGCAATTGACGTTCATCTGGCTCAATGCAAGTGGTTTTCCTTACATTTGCTCAACAGTACAAAAATAGACGTTAGTCAAGGTGGGATTTAATTTGTTGAAATGTTATATCATTCTATAGACAACCTTGTCTTGACAAAAGCAGCTCAAATATAAATCCTCTGCCCAGTTTCCTATTAACTGTGCTTTTATTCTTGAAAAACATGAAATCCAATTTTCAGCAGGGAAATGTTATTAGAGATGGGAGATGTAGAGAAGTCAGCGGAAGAAATAAGTGATATGAAACAAGGTTCATATTTGTTTCAACATGTTTCATCACAACAACATGGTATTGAAATGTTTGTTTTCAGATGAGGTTAGTGCTATTTTGAGTTGAGGAATGAGGAGAGGCAATAATGCATTATTTCAGCATTTCAGTATGCAATCTGACTGAGCTGCCAGGATTCAATAAGTTAGAGAATGTGCTGGAACATAAAACAAGATCACATTACTGGGCAATCAAATTCTTGGTTTGTGGTAACAATTGCATCTTATAAATCCTCACTAATTGCCATTTCTCCAAATCCCCCAGAAATGCTTATGTCCCATGTTTAGTTTTTTTTCTTCCGTTTTTAGAGATACAGTGTGGAAGCAGGCCCTTCAGCCCACCATGCCGACCACCAATCCCCGTACACTAGCCCTACCTACAGCACGGAAACAGGCCCTTCTGCCCACAGACTCCGCGCAGTCCACCGATCCCCGCACACTAGCACTATCCTACACACTACAATTTTTACCGAAGCCAATTAATCTACAAACTTGTATGTCTTTGGAGTGTGGGAGGAAACCGGAGCTCCTGGGGAAAACCCACGCCGTCACAGAGAGATTGTGCAAACTCTGTACAGACAGCACCTGTAGTCAGGGTTGAACCCGGGCCTCTGGCACTGTGAGGCAGCAACTCTACCGCTGTGACCCATGTAAACATTTTTCTTGAAGATTGATTTTGGAGTCATACAGTGTAGAAACAGGCCATTTGGCCCATGCCGACAAACATGCCCCATCTACACTAATCCCACCTGCCTGCATTTGTCCCATATCCCTCTAAACCCATCCTGTCCACGTACAAATGGTTTTTTTAAACGTTGTGAGTGATAGCACCTGCTGTCTGACATTCATATTTTTCTGAAGGTGTGTATAAAAAATAAATTCACCTTGAAGCTCCAGAATTTAAATTCTCAGACGAGAATTTAATACGAGGCAGAGCCTGGTGATCAATGGAAATGATAACCTTCCAAAATAAGGAAAGTTATCTCACACATTGCTCATTAGTGGTGCAGATAGAAAGCCCTGGATGAACCTGCAACTTTTAGTTTAGTTCAGAGGTACAGCATGGAAACAGGCCCTTCGGCCCACCGAGTCCGCACTGACCCGTGACACCCGCACATTAACACTATCCTGCACACACTAGGAACAATTTATACTCATAGAAAGCCAATTTACCTACAAACCTGCATCTCTTTGGAGTCTTAAGTAATAGGAGTAGAATTAAGCCATTCAAACCATCAAGTCTACCCCACCATGCAATCATGGCTGATCTATCTCTCCCTCCTAACCCCATTCTCCTGCCTTCTCCCCATAACCTCAGACACCTGTACTAATCAAGAATCTATCGCTGCATAACATTTCCACTGACGGCCTCCACAGCCTTCTGTGAGAAAGAATTCCACAGTTTCACCACTCTCTGACTAAAGAAATTTCTCCTCATCTCCTTCCTAAAAGAACGCCCTATAATTCTGAGGCTATGACCTCTAGTCCTAGACTCTCCCATTAGTGGAAGCGTCCTCTCCACATCCACTCTATCCAAGTCTTTCACTGTTCTGAGTGTGGGGGAAAAACCTTAAGATCTCAGAAAAAACCCACGCGATCACGAGGAGGATGTGCAAACTCCGTACAAACAGCACCCATAGTCGGGATCGAACCCGGGTCTCTGGTGCTGCAAGCGCTGTAAGGCAGCAACACTACCGCTGTGCCACCGTGCCGCCCAACTTAAAACATTCTTCTCTGAATTTTGTGTGTAACTATTTGCATGGCAGATAGAGGACATGTACACACGAGGGAGATCTTTCTCCAAACTCCTGCCCGGTTTCTGAAAAACATCTCAGGCCTCATTCAGTTCAGAGATGCAGCATGGAAACTGGCACCTCGGACCAGCGAGTCACGCCAACCATTGATTACCCATTCACATCAGCTCTATATTATCTCTCTTTTGCATTCACACATGATGGGCGATTTATCAATTCACCTTCAAACCTGGGGATGTGGGAGGAAACCGGAGCTCCCAGAGAGAAACCCACGCAGGTCACAGGGAGAACGCGCAAACTCCGCACAGACAGCACCCGAGGTCGGGATTGAACCTGGGTATCTGGCACTGTGAGGCAGCAACTCTACCGCTGCGACATGGTGCTGCCCCCAGCTCCAAGTTCAGCGTTGACCTCAGCATCCCCAGTCAAGACCAACAGAGGCAAAATCAGCCAGAGGTTGAAATCTTCACTTGCTGGAAGCTGCCCTTGTGTAAACCAAGTGGACACAGGACTGGTCTCGGCCTGTGCTTCTTCTGTGCTGGCACATGCCAGTACAACATACCAGCACCTCAAAAACGTTCAACACTAGATTTCCACATTTTTAGAATTTTTTATATTAATCTTCTGGTCTGAAGAAGGGTCTCGACCTGAAATGTTACCCATTCCTTCTCTCCAGACATGCTGCCTGTCCCGCTGAGTTACTCCGGCTTTTTGTGCCTATCTTCAGCAAGGAACAATATCTACTCATTGATAAAACAAGCATGGGTCTTGGCTATGGTGTTCTCCTGGGCTGAATGATCCATCATCTAGGATCAAGACGAATAAAAGAAGCATGACCACTTAGTCACAGCTCGGAAAATAAATTAGTGTCCATGAAACTGAAACCTTGTTAGATTCAGCGAGGTAAAAAGCCCCTTGCTCTCAATGCTCAGTGCAGTTCGTTTCTCGATACTTTCAATGTAATGGAATTTTAGATTGATCAAACACTACATTAGAACACTACATTAGTAACACTCATCTGAGCATCCCACTGCCTTCAAAACCGGGGCCAAAATTAACGAAGAATATTCAGAATTGTATTCTAGTCACAGGCTTCTGTTCGTGGTGGCACTCATCTTAGTCCGAGGTTGTGGATTCAAATTCAACTCGAGACAAACGGGTATTATTGAAGGAATTTCATACTGCTAGAGCTGTCGGATTAACATGTTACTCAAGATAAACAGAATTATTTGCACGGTGGTGCAGCGGTAGAGTCGCTACATTACGCCGCCATCCTGCCTCTGGGTGCTGTCAGTACTGAGTTTGTACGTTCTCCCTGTGACCGCGTGGGTTTTCTCCGGATGCTCCGTATTCCCCCCCCACACTCCAAAGATGTACATGTTTGTAGGTTCATTTGACTTCAGTAATAATTGTAAATTGTCCCCAGTATGTAGGATAGTGCTGGTGCACAGAGTGATCGCTGGTCGGCACCGACTCCGTGGGCTAAAGGGCCTGTTTCCGCACTTTATCTCTAAAGTAAACTAAACCAAGCATATGGCAGCCCAGTGGTGTGAACATTGTCAGAGTGAGGCTAAACCCAAATCGGAGGAACAGCATGTCATATTTCGCGTGGGCAGCTTACAGCCCAGTGGTATGAATGTTGATATCTCTCACTTCAGGTAGCCCCGGCATTCCCTCTCTCTCTATCACCCAAGTCACACTTGCTTCTTATTTACACCCTACAAACAATGGCCCATTTCCTTTATCAGCGTTTCCATTCTGCATATCTTTCATTCATTGTTCTTTATCTCTCTGCATCACCGTCTACATCGCTCGTTTCCCTTATCCCTAACCATTCTGAAGAAGGGTCTCCTCGACCCAAAACATCACCTGTTCCTTTTCTCCAGGGATGCTGCCTGACCTGCTGAGTTACTCCACCTTTTTGTGTCTCCCTTCGGTTCAAACCAGCACCTGCAGTTCCCACCTACACTGTTTGAAACACATTTGATTGCTTCAAGTGAAAACATGATTTTTACCTACCTTGAGAGGTTTACTTTTACCCTCGAGAAAGAGGACATTTTCGGAAAGGACCAGAGACCGTGTGGGGTTGCACAAATCCAGCGGCTGCCAAAGTAAGATGCAAACAGGTTGTAAAAAAACTTGAGACCTTTGATTTACATCTGTTATCATAACTTAAGCCGTCACTTACTAATAGATGAGCAAAAGGAACCTCCATGTCTATATTTTCCAGAAAATAATCCAGGCAACACCCAAGTACGCTGGTGACTTTAGCAAAGAATAAGTTCTGGTGACTTTCGCAGCTACTGTAGCGCGTATAAGCCTATGAGGCACTGGAACTGTTTCCCCTGTCCGTAGTCTTGATACGTTCTCGGTTACGATTTGCATATGAAGTTTAAGAGGATGTGAAGTGTAGTTGCCCACTGTAGCCAGTGCAGCTAACCTCAGAGTGCGTGGGTGTAGTTCCCAAAAAAGCATTGAAGTTACTTTAAAGGCAGCACAGAGTCTGCAAAAGGGCAGTCATATGCGTGTAGGAAGGAACTGCAGATACTGGTTTAAACCGAAGATAGACACAAAATGATGGAGTAACTCAGCGGGGACAGGCAGCACCTCTGGAGAACGATAGAGATGCAGCGTGGAAACAGGCCCTTCGGCCCACCGAGTCCACGCCAAGAATTCAATGTTCGTGCAGTTGGGCTGTAACGAGGTTGGCAACTTTCTGGGAAGTGCAACCTGGTACAATACGTGGAATAAAGAATTTCTATGGTCACGTTAAAATTTTACCACAGTTCCCTTGAGGTACATCACGAAAAACATCCAAATGGATGGGGGGGGGGTGAGGACCAAGGCTGACAAGTGATTCATCCTCCTAATTCAATTCTCCTCTGTCCTTATTTCACACCCTCTCGTCTCCTTTCCATCTAACCATCTTCAATCAACCCCTCCCCACGTTATGTGTAGGAAAGAACTGCAGATGCTGGTTTCAATCAAAGGTAGACACAAAATGCCGGAGTAACTCAGCGGGACACGCAGCATCTCTGGAGAGAAGGAACGGGTGAGGTTTCGGGTCAAGACCCTTCTTCAGACTCTGAAATTAACACAGAGTCTCGACCCGAAACGTCACCCATTCCTTCTCGCCAGAGATGCTGCCTGTCCCGCTGAGCCCTCCCCACCTTACCTGTATCCACCCATTACTTGCCAGGCTTTGTCCCACACCCCCCACCCCTCTCTTCCAGCTTTCTCCCCCCTACTACAATCAGTCTGAAGAAGGGTCTCGACCAGAAACGTCACCTACCCATGTCCTCCAGAGATGCTGCCTGACCCGCTGAGTTATTCCAGCACTGTGTGTTTTTAACTCAAATATTTCAATGCCTTTACTGGAACCTGTTTTCAATAAATGTTACCTGTACAAAGAGAGGGAAAACCAGGATCTTTGGAGCCAGGGGTAAGCAGGTGCCGTAGTTTGCACGGGGAACATGCGATCTGACAATGGTGCAGTTCATGTAGTTCCCTTGGCTCTTCATTGCTTGCACGGTGGTTTTCAAGATGTCTGCTGAGGTCCCTATCAGGGACTGCTTCCTCTCTGGGCCGTTCTGGACTCTGCCTTTGCTTACATTTGCTGTCAGAGAAAGCAGTAACAGCATTGGTACACTCACCACCTGTCAGGTCTTGGACTTCACATCCAAAGCTACAGCTGTAATACGAACACAATCAATGAGCAGGCAGGAGGTACATTTCCACATAGTTGATGTCATCTTGCACCACATCTGACGCAACTCATCACAGGCTTACAATAATAAGATACATCATTTTGGTCTCATGTTATTCCACTTTCCCATCCACTCCCGGCAACACACTACAGGCAATTTACAGAGGATAATTAACCTACAAACCCGCATGTCTTTAGGATGCGGGAGGAAACCGGGGCACCCTGAGGAAACCCATGGGGCACATAGGGAGAACGCGCAAACTCCACACAGGCAGCACCCGAGGTCAGGATTGAACCCGGGTCTCCAGTGCTGTGAGGCAGCAGCTCCACCATTGTTCCGTCTCTTGTTTCACAAGTGTTAATATTTATATTTGAGCAACAATCAACATGTGATTTAATTTTGGGGGGCATATGCCTCCACGCCCAGTTGCATTGTTTGAATAAATACCTTGTTACTAGTGTTTTTTAACATTTCTTCATAACTGGTTTCAATCACAATAATAGCAAGATCGCAGTGATATTCTCATATTGTTTAGGTTCCATGTTTGAATGACAATTTAACACTTTGACAATTATTGATTAAAAAATGCCCCCTTAATCCGTGTGATATTACCAGGTTTTGGCAGGTTATTTGGTCGTGTGATATTACCAGGTTACCCATTAATTTAGTCATGAAGTATGAAGATTACAGGAGATTATTCAATTCATACACCCTGCCCAATCATTTCTGGTATCCTCAAGCTCCACCTCCCGATTCAAGTAACATCCTTTGTGAATGCGTGTGTGTAGGATTAATGTTCTTCAGCAGTTTACAAAATTTACACATTGCAGTAAAAATCTATTGAAAATACACCCAAAAATTTGAATCAGGTTCAAACCTATTTTAATTCTATGATTGTTGTGTGCTATCTACCATAGTACTGTCATATTTTCCCATTCATTACCAAGATATGTAGAACTTTTGATAGAATGGAACCCAAAACGGAATGGATTATATTTGGAATAATAGGAGAAGATACCAATTTAAATAAAGATCAAAATGTTTTTTTTTAATTATGGGTTAATAATTGGAAAGAAATTGATACTTAAATTTTGGAAAAATACAACCATACCAACTGTTCAAATGTGGATTAGGAATATGATGGACATAGCACGCCTTGAAGAAATGAGACTCCGACTAATAGATAAATATGACCAATTCTTAAGGAGTTGGTCTCCTTTCATCGACTTTTTGGAATCATGTGATGCAGCGGTACCGTAAAGATTGCTGATTTCAGTTCATGACGCGGATAGATCTACATCTCCGAATACAGATTTGAAAAATTCTCTTTTAAGGGGCCTTCTCTTCTATTTTTACTTTCCACTTTCTCTCTTCCTTTTTTATTTTTTATATACACACTTCACGTTTTTCTACTCTCTACCATCTATTTTTCCACTTTTTCCTCTTTCTATTGTTTTCTTTTTCTTGTCTTGCTTACTTCCTTCTCATAACATAAAATTAGAGGTTGTACATAGAATGGATTACGGTATTACATAGTTGGCACCTAAAATTAGGTTCCACTGTACTGTTTTGTGCTGTATTAACTTCTAATAAAATAAACAAAAAAAAAAAAAAAAAACTTTTGATCAATACATTGCAGAGAATGAGCTTTACATCTAGATTTGCAAAAGGGCAAATATGTGCTGGTTTAGAGTATTGGTAGTAAAGCATACTCTCCTCAATATGCCTCACATTGCACTGTCTCTACAACATCCAAAACTCCTGCGATTCTCATCTTCCAGACCGAGCAATGTCACTTGTTTCATCTGGGTGGGTTAATTAACACACATTGTCTCAATACCACGCCTAATCTAGTATAAGCATGTCCAGAAATTGGATCACCATTTCAATTTTTTTTTTCCACCCCAGTCATTCCTTCTTCTCTCTGTTCCCGTCCGGCAGAAGGTATGGAAGCTTGAAAGCATGCACCACTTAGGAACAGCATCTTCCTCTCTGTTATCAAGTTCCTGAACTGTCCTACATCACCTCTACCCCACAGTGCACATTGGACTTTGTCTATGGAACTTGTGTGCTACAATGCTGAGAACTATTTTCTGCACTCTGTATTGTCTACTTCCTATTTGGATGGGAAAGGTTTAGATGGTATGGGTCAAACATGGGCAGGTGGGACTAATGTAGATGAGGCATCTTGGTCAGGATGGGCAAGTTAGGCCTCAAGACTTGTTTCCATGCTGTATGACTCTATTGTACTTGAATTTGACTTGATTGTCTTTATGTATGGCATTATCTGATCTGAGAGGATAGCATGCAAGACAAAGCTTTTCACTGTACCTCGATACATGCGACAATAATAAACCTAAACTCCTCTGGCTCAGCAGCAGTGATTAATTGATTACCAGGGAAATTACTATGTCCCACACTCTGAGGGTTACTGCAGGAAGCTGGGCCTAGTGCTTCAGGCTCTATGGTAATTCTTTTTATTCTAAGCAACATTAGCCTTAGCTCGACATCTTCCTATATGAATAGGAAAGGTTTCGATGGATGTGGGCCAAACGTGGGCAAATGGGGCATCTTGGTCGGCATTGGTAAGTTGGGCCAAAGGACTTGTTTCCATGCTGTGGTGATTCTATGACTATTGTACTTGAGTTTGACTTGATTGCATTATCTGATGTGAATGGATAGCATTGGATAGAACTGGATTGTGGTTAGAAAGCAACCCAGGGAACTAACTATATCCCAGGCTCTAAGGGTTAGTGCAGGAAGCTGGGCCTAGTGTTTCAGGCTCCTTGGTGATTGTTTTTATTCTGTGCAACATTTGCACCTTTGCACATAACCATCTCCATTGAAAGTGAGGACTGCATTCACCCACCAACGCTTCCTCCCCCCACCCCCCTTCCCCCGCCCAGCAAAGCTTTTAAATGCTTCAGATGGGAAATTTGCCTCCTGCTGTTAAATGGAATTTAAAGCATGAGTAAGAGGAAGTTAAATTCCAAACCCCACTGTAGACCGGCAAATTAACAACTGAGAGGAAGGAAATCTAAAACGCAGTCATTTTTTTTATTCAAAGTACTTCTGCATTTTTTTTAGTGGAAGAAAATATTAGCTTTTGAAGAATGCCGTCTTTTTTAAAAAGACAACAAATGTTATTAACTGCGCTCCGGCCCACAAGCCAGAGCTCCTGCATTTGCTCAGACACTGGACATTTCAACAGTGAGAGAGAGTGAGAGTTGCTCTGGTTACAGAAGTTCACTTTAGTTTAGGCTAGAGTTCCACGCCGACCATCGATCACCCGTCAATGCACGCTAGTTCTATGTTATCCCATTTTCGCATCCGCTCCCTGAAAACCTGTGGCAATTTTACAGAGACGGCCAATTGATTCGACAAACCCGCACGTTATTGGAATGAGGGATGAAACTGTAGCAATGCATTTTCTGTGATGCGTCTGGTTTTTCCAGAAGATTTATGATGATGAACCACTACTCAAAAAGTCAAAGGCCAGAGGATCCTGTGAATAAAAAAAATTGGATCCTAAAATTGACAAAGGCTTACGGTTGATGAGATGTTTCTGTGACTGGTGAGCTTCTATCAGTGGGGTTACACCAGGCTCAGTACATGGGGTGATGCATGTTTGCAGTAACTTTCATAACATAGAAACATAGAAAATAGGTGCAGGAGCAGGCCATTTGGCCCTTCGAGCCAGCATCGCCATTCAACATGATCATGGTTTGATCAGTACCCCGTGCCTGCTTTTCTCCCAATATCCCTTGATTCCTCTAGCCCAAAGAATCTAACTCTCTCTTTAAACTTATAAACCCATGCGGTCACGGAGAGAACGTGCAAACTCCACGCAGGCAGCTCCCAGTGACGGGATCCAACACAGTGAGGCAGTAGCTCTAACAGCTACACCACTGTGCCACACTTGTGATTCTAATATCCATACGGCTAAATAGCTATTAAATCACATTCAAATCAGTGATCAGCAGACTTTGATAAGAAATCTCCTCATATTTAACTAACTAGTTTTTTTCAGTGGAACAGTGCAAACAAACAGAAATGCGTGCAGATCACACTGCAGAGCAAGCTCGTCACTGTTCTCTGAAGGTGCTCCTTTTAATAACAATAATTTATCTTTGGTTTACTTGAGTTTATTGTCACATGTACTGAGGTACAGTAAAAAGCTTTCTTGTTGGGTGTTATCCAGTGAGCGGAAAGACCATCTTATATAAAAGTGTACTTCATAGTGCTCTGGCTTATATATGCAGTTAGTTAAGTGTACATTTAGTATATTGTCACGCGTACAAACCTACAGTGAAAGGCTTTTGTTGCGTGCTAACCATTACATAGGTAAATTTTGCATAAGTTTCATTTGGTAAGTTCATCGCAGAAACTGGTAAATACGTGGGCCTTGTGTCTCTGCTGGTAAAGCCTTGGGAAATTTAGTGGCAATGTTGTGTCCCTGCACCTCAGCCTGCACCTCCCCCTACTGACACAAAGCGGCAGCACCTCACTAAATTCCAGATACTTTTCTGCATGGAACAAAGACCATAGAACACAGGCCCTTCGGCCCACAATGTCTGTGTTGAACATGATGCCCAGACAAACTCTTATCTGCCTGCACATAATCCATATCCCTCCATTCCCTACATATACATGAGCCTATCCAAAAGTCTCTTAAATCCCACTATTGCTTCTGCCTCCACCACCACCCCAGGCAGCACGTTCCAGGCACCCACCACCCTCTGTATAAAAAAACTTGTCCTGCTCACCCGAAAACTAAGCCCGCTAGAGACGTGTCGAGTTACTCCGGCGTTTTGTGTCTTTTTTTAGTAAACTAGCATCTCCTTGCACCTTGTTCATAGTATTGGGTTGTAAGCTACCCTAGCAGAATATGAGGTGTTGTTCCTCCATTTTGCATGTGTCCTCACTCTGGCAATGGAGGAGGCCCAGGACAGAAAGGTCAGTATGGGAATGGGAAGGGGAGTCAAAATGGTTAGGAACCAGAAGATCCAGCAGGTCTTGGAGTGTTTGGTGAAGTTTGGTCTCTCACAATTTCACAAGTTATCGGAGTAGAATTAGGCCATTCGGCCCATCGAGTCTACTCTGCCATTCAATCATGGCTGATCTATGCCTCCTAATCCCATTTTCCTGCTTTCCCCCCCATAACCCTTGCACCAAATGCAGCAGACAATGTTGGAGGGGGTGTATCTGAACCTCTGTCTCACCTGGATGGGCTGCTCAGATCCCTAAATGGAAGTGAGGCAGGAGGTGCAGGGACAGTTTTCACATCAAGCATAATCAAGGGCGACTCTCACCCCAGCCACTCCCTCTTCTCCCCTCTCCCATCAGGCACGAGGTACAGAAGTGCGAAAACACACAGGGACAGTATCTACCCAGCAGTTATCAGGCTGCTGAACCGTCCTATCACCAACTAGGGAGAGATCCTGACCTCCCATCTACCTCATTGGAGACCATCGGATTATCTTTAATTGGGCTTTACTGGACTTTATCTTGCACTAAAAAGTTTTTTCCTTTATCCTGTATCTGTACACTGTGGATGGCTAGATTGTAATCATACACAGTCTTTCCTCTGACTGAATAGCGTGCGACAAAAAAGCTTTTCACTGTACCTCGGTACACATGACAATAAACTAAATAAAGTGAAATCTTCTGCCATTGCCGGGGAAAGTGCCTGGGGAGGGGTGAACAAACTCAAAGACTTTCAAACCGAAGTGATCCGTGTGTCCAAAGCTTCCGATACATTCTAATGGGCGGTACAAGAAACTATTGCAGATCAGGATAACATTAATAACTAATATGAAGCACTTACCATAAATGATATGGTTATCTTGCGGTATTGGCCTCAGAATCTGAAAGTTAACAGAATTGGGAGACGAATGAGTGGATTTTACATTGATGATGTGACTCAGTAAACATTCAATAGGACACGAGCCTCTGGGAATGGAGCGACTGACAGAAAGGGAAGATAAAGCCAACTCTGGCCAATTCCTACTGCAGGCCGGGCGGCTGGACAGTGGGTCAATCACCAGTACTGTCGGTCAGGACAACAAGTGCAAGGAGCTCCCGGGACACAGAGGCGAGGAGAGGGATGTTGGTTGGTAGGCCGAGCTAGTCGAGGGCGACAGAGGAGGCCCTGTAGCAACCTGGGGCTGACCTGGATCGGGAACCGCGCCAGTGCAGCCAGTGTGGACTTTTTCTTTTGTAAATGGCGCCAAGATATGGCAAGGTGTACATGTGCGAGGCACGCAGAATGAGTAGCAGAATCAAGAACCAGAGGACATAGGTTTAAGGCGAGAGGGGAAAAGATTTAATAGGAACCTTTTAGCTCAGAGGGAGGAGGGTGTATGGAACGAGCTGCCAGAGGAGGTAGTTGAGGCAGGTACTAGAACGGCATTTAAAATACATTTGGACGGGTACATGGATAGGAAATGTTTAGAGGGACATGGGCAAAATGTGGGAAAATGGATCTAGCTTAGACGGGACATCTTGGTCGGCATGGATGAGTTCGGCCGAAGGGCCTGTTTCCGTGCTGTATGAATCTAGATTCACCTCTCCCAATGTCTCACTCATGGTAACATGATTACATTTCCATGAAACTGGTCGGCAGCCACTGCTCATCTAAGTGTGGTTATATTCTGGAATATAACCACAATCTAATAGTAAAATAAAGACACTATGCTGAGGAGTAACTCAGCGGGTCAGGCAGCATCTCTGGAGAACATGGATAGGTGACGTTTGTGGTCAGAACCCTTCAAAGTCCCAATCCCAAATGTCACCTGTCCATGTTCTCCTCTCCAGAGATGCTGCCTGACCCGCTCAGTTACTCCAGCATTGTGTCTTTTTTTTGTAAACTAGCATCTTCAGTTCCTTGTGCCTCCTTCTCTGGAGAACATGGACAGGCGATGTTTCTTTGTTTTGCAAAGATTCCAATATCACAGATATCGATGAGCCCCCACAAGGTCTGAAGAAGGGTCTCGACCAGAAACGTCACCCATTCCTTCTCTCCAGAGATGCTGCCTGTCCCGCTGAGTTACTCCAGCATCGTGTGTCTATCTTCGGTGTAAACCAGGATCTGCAGTTCCTTCCCGCACACTAGCTGCGTACCTGGGTGCCGTGCTTTATTGGGGAGAGAATGAGAACGTTGTCCCCCTCGGCTGTAGTGTTGGGTACCAAGCCTCCATTCAGCAGGCACTTGTCGAACTGCTCCCGCCGCTCCCAGCTGTTCAGTACCACTCCGTCCGTACCGTCGTACACGACATGGCAACTCTCCCGGTGCTCCTGGAATCCCGCCGGGTTACTGCAGTTCTTCTCCCGCTTGTGGGGCGGGGACTGCCAATCCTGACTCGACTTGCTGGAGGGTCTTCGAATCGAGCGCTCGAAGCTGGGTTTCCAGCGGGGAACCAGCCGCCAGATCAGAACAATAATCTGACTGTGGCAATTTCTGCAAAGAGACAAATGGTGTAGCATTTAAAGTAAGTACCTGACCCTGCTTAAAGGGCATGTGGGAGCAGGTCTCAGTGGCCTGGTCAAGGCTATTGAGATGTTGAATACACTCATCTCACCATTGTCCAAACTGCACAACCCCAACTATGGAACAGAAAAGCATTACCATGGCCTTGTTTATTTTTCTATTTATGTTTTGTACCAATGTCTTGTTTTGTTGTGCATTCATCCATTCATTCTTTTTTTGTTTTACAATTTTGTGTGTAATTTATGTTTGGTTCAGTTTAGTTTAGAGATACAGTGTGGAAACAGGCCCTTCGGCCCACTGAGTCCATGCCGACCAGCAATCACCTCGTACACTAACTAGTACTATCCTACACACCAGGGACAATTTTACAATCTTTGTAAAATTAACCTACAAACCTGCATGTTGTTGGGATGTGGGAGGAAACCGGGGCACCCGATGAAAACCCACACGGTCACAGGGAGAACTGCAAACACACAGCACTCATAGTCAGGATCGAACCCAGGTCTCTGGTGCTGTAAGGCGCAACTCTACTGTTACGCCACCATGCTGCCTTAAATTATGTCATCAGACAACTGAACCATCCCATCATCAACTAAAGAGCAGTCCTGAGCTACCCTCTACTTCATTGGTGAGGAGGGGGCTGTGGACCCCCAGCGGGACCTAAAACAAGACCAGTCAAAGAGCAGATGAGCTTCTAGCGAGCCAACGGTCATCCACTCTTCAGTAGAAGTTGCGATCACTGTCATACATAGCACTGTAAGGAACGATGATAAAGCACACACACCAAAATCCTATACTTCCAGTGGCGTAAGTCCGCAGGAACTTGAGGACAGGGAAGTGTGGTGCATCTGTCACCGTTCCTGTCGGAAACCAGCACCATTGCATCGCTAATGTTTTCAACAATGATGAATGACCAATGTCTTGCTTTTTTCGCACATTTCTCTCTTTTACAATTTAACGTGGAATTTACATATAATTTATGCATAATATGTTTAGATTAATAGGTTTAGGTTTGTTACAGTCACGTGTACTGAGGTACAGAGAAAAGCTTTGTTTTGCCCGCTATCCATACAGATCAGATAATACCGTTCATAAATACAATGAAGTCAAACTCAAGCACAGTAGATAGAGCAAGCGCACAGAGTGCAAAATATACGTAGCTTTCTCCATTGTAGTACTTTGTTTACAGATACAGCATGGAGACCGGCCCTGCGGCTCGCTGAGTCCATGCCGATCACCTATTCGCGCTAGTTCCGTATTATCCCACTTTCTCATCTACTCCCCACACACTGGGGGCAATTTACAGAGGCCAATTAACCTAGAAATCTGCACGTCTTTGGGATGATGGGAGGAAATCGGAGCACCCGGAGGAAATTCACCCGGTCACAGGGAGAACGTGCAAACTCCACACACAAACAGCACCCGAGGTCAGGATCGAACCCGGGTCGCTGGCACTGTGAGTCAGTAGTCTACTCACTGTGCCACCCGACACTTGATCCTTAAAATAATCATCAGATCTTCGTATGATAAATTCACGAAAACATTAAATCATACATAAAGCCAAATAAACACACTACCTGAAGGCACTGACCACAAACTACGCAGCATGTGTGTATACCAAGGTTTAGAAATACACATTTAAAATGCACAAGCCTGAATAATATAAGACCAACTCTAGTGAGATAACTGTGGATAACAAAGTGCAAAGAAGGGAAAGAGAATAGTGATCGAAAGTACCAGGCATTTGTAAGACGTGTAAAATGGGGGACTAAGTGGTAAAGTGGGAATTAGCAATGAGTAGCATAACAAAACCAACACAACATGCAGCAACATTCCCAACACGACAACAGTGAATAAATGTTACCAGTGAATTGCGGTCACATCACATTAAAGGAGATTAAAACTGATTTCATGGATTACTTTTTGGAAGTTCTCAACAGAATAAAAAATGAGCACTGTAGTGTGGTATTCATTGCAAGAAGTTCCATAATCGAGCTCAGTGAACTAGACTGTCAGACTTTAAAGATACAGCGTGGAAACAGGCCCTTCGGCCCACCGAGTCCGTGCCGACCAGCGATAATTCCATACCTTACACACACTGGGGACAATTTACAAATTACAGCAGCCAATTAACCTACAAGTCTGCACGGCTTTGGAGTGTGGGAGGAAACCAGAACACCCGGAATAAACACACACGGTCACAGGGAGAAGGTATGAACTCTGTACAGACAGCACCCGAGGTCAGGATCAAACCCAGGTCACTGGCGCTGTAAGGCTGCAACTGTACGGCTCTGGATGTTCCCAGGGGCGGGGGAAGATTGCTGCTGTCAGCTCATTGTGAGTCAGGCATGGATGCAGCCCTCATTGCAGTCCAGTCCACTTTATTGTCATCGGCACAAGTATGCTGAGGTACAGGTATAATTAAAATCTAGACTGCAGCAGAATCATAAGCATGTAGACACACACTCACGCACACACACACACACACACACACAAACATACATGATACATAAATAATACAAGACAATGAAACAAAAAACTGCCCTACTGTGCAACAAAACCGCCCTATTCGTTAGATTTGCTCCTGATTGAACGGGAACCTGAGGGGCAACTGTTTCACTCTGAGGGTGGAGAGTATATGGAACGAGCTTCCAGATGAGGTAGTTGAGGCTGGTACTACCACAACATTTATTTTAAATGGACTGGAAGAGTTTAAAGGCCAGCTTGGTCGTACGTACGCACAATGCGGCCTGTTTGTGTCGCTCTATGACTCTACACTTGGATAAGCACATGGATAGGAAAGGTTTAGAAAGATTTGGGTCAGGTGTGGGCAAATGGAACCGCATTAACTGTGGTTTCTTGGTCACCATGGACGAGTTGGGTCGAAGGGCCTGTGTTGGTGCTGATCGAATGAAATTGGCCATTTGTACTGTGTTTAGCGTTACCTTATTGCATGCGCCAGCTCCACACACTTCCATTGCTCCACTTGTTGCCCATTCAGCTGCAGCAGAGTGTCCAAGGACTGTAGACCAGACTGGTCCGCTGGGCCACCTGAGAACACACAACGTTACGCTGATCAATCAATCAACATTATGTGCATGCACATTCTAAACACAAATTTCAACGTTCTTTTAGCTGAAAGATAAAGTTACCTAAAATTAGAGAATGCAATGTTCATACCGTGGTACCATATGGTGTGTATATCTGATCTGTTTAGAAGGCTGTGGAGCCCAAGTCAATGGATATTTTTAAGGCAAAGACAGATAGATTCTTGGTTAGTACATGTGTCAGGGGTTATGGGGAGAAGGCAGTAGAATGGGGTTAGGTGGTAGAGATAGATCAGCTATGATTCAATGGCAGAGTGGACGTGATGGGCCGAATGGCCTAATTCTACTCCTATCACTTCCTTACTTAGATAGCATGCACTGCAAAGCTTTTCAACTGTACCTCAGCACGTGACAATACTAAACCTAAACCTAGATAGGCAGCATAGAGTCAGGAGCAAGGACTCCATGGACTGGCCTTGTGAGACCGCACATGGAATGTTGTGTAGTTTTCTCCCCTGACCTACAGAAGTTAAATTTACCACAAAGTGAAATAAAGGTCTACCTGACCGAATCCTGGAATGGCAGGACTATCACAGGAGGAGAGACCAAGCTTGAACTCATGGGAGTTGAGATGAATGAGAGGAGATTTAAGGGCTGCACAGTGGCGCAGTGGTAGAGTTGCTACCTTACAGCGATAGAGGCTCAGGTTCGATCCTGACCACGGGTGATGTCTATACCGAGTGTGTACGTCCTCCCCATGACCTGCGTGGGGTTTCCCCAGGTACTCCAGTTTCCTCCCACGCTCCATAGATGTAGAGGATTGTAGGCTAATTTGCTGGGTGTAATTACAAATTGTCCTGGTGTGAAGGATAGTGTGACGATCGCTGATCGGTGCGGACTCTGTGGGCCGAAGGGCCTGTTTCCATGCTGTATCTCTAGTTTACTGAACTCATCTCTTTGAAATGCACAAAGTTCTGACTGTCATTGAAAGCCGGATGCTAGGATGAGGTTACCCCTGGCTCAGGATACAGAGAGCAGTGTGGAGTTCTCGAACACTCAGTTGGGAGTCCTGTGGGACCCTCTCTCACTCCTCCCCTTCTGAGATTCCTGCTACTCGCCTGCTCTTTGACCATGTTATCCACCTATCACTCTCCAGGCTCCGTTCTACCTCACTGCTCCTCTAGTGTTCCAGATATCTAGAGAGATTGGGCAGTATGGGTCTTCTTCTTCTTAGGTCCCCCTCAGTGATGGCCAACCATGGGTGTCTCCAGGGTTGGAGGACACTTGTGCGTGACTTTGTTTAACGAGGGGAGACTGGTGCACAGACAGCCACCACAAGGTCCTTGACAGATCTGGGTCAGGATCCAGTGGCATGGAGTCCAAGACGACCGGAGACCCTTTTCTGCTGCAACCTTCATCCACCTTCCCAGCCGTTGTGACGCTCCACTAAGGTCAGCCATCATCCTCCGCCTGTTCCACCGTTGAGGTCTTGGTTGGATTGCTCTTTGTCAGAGTCCTCCCCCTCGACCTTACCGCCATGGGTGGCCCCGCCAGGAGCACAGCTCCAGACAGCATCGCTATCAGGATCTCAGGACCACACAAGCTTCTCCACCACGACAAGGTGACAAGGGCAGAATTGGCAACGAGACAATTACAACATTCAAAAGACATTTGGATACATTTCAGCAGGTGATGCACATCCGGAACCAGCTGCCACAGGAGGTAGTTGAGGCAGGCACTATAACAGGATTTAAAAGGTGGAACTGGCATTGATGGGATCAGGTTGGGTCGGAGGACGTTTCCAAGCTGTGTGATTCTTCAAGGCTTATGACAACCATTCCTGGCTTGTATTTGTTTTTACAGCTGCAATTTCAGAATTCATTCCTTTCATTTCTACCTCTGCATCGGACATACCTTTTCTTATCCCCGAGTATTTATTACCTTCTTTTCAAGTGGGATCACCATCACTTCTGTCGTTAAATGTCTCATGGTCTCCAAACCATCGGAGATCTTCCCTTTTATTTTTTCTATATCCACCTTTCTCTGAAAACTAAAACTAAATGAATCTCTAACTTTTCCTAGTTTTGACAAAAGGTCACTTCCTGAAACGAGAAACTCTATTTCTCTCTCCACCTGCTCCTTGCCCTGATTTACGACATCTTCCATTTTTATTTACAAGTACTGCCGCGATTATTTTACATCGGTACATTTCAAATTATTTCACAGTCATCAGTCTGAAGAAGGGTCTCAACCCGAAACGTCACCTATTCCTTCACTCCATAGATGCTGCCTCACCCGCTGAGTTTCTCCAGATAAAAGAGGGTGGTAGGTTCCTGGAACACTGGAGGCAGTTATGACAGTGGTGTTTAAGAGGCTTTTGCATTAACACATGAATATGCAGGTCAGGGAGGAATATGGATCACTTGCGGACAGAAGAGATTATTTAATTTAGCAACATGTACACCATAGACAATGTGGGCCAAAGGGCCTGTTCCCATGCTATACTGTTCTATGTTCTAAAACACAAAATATTTCTATTTGAATTGAAAGATATAAAACAACGGCTGAAAATGCAAGATGTAGAAACAAGGAACTGCAGATGCTGGTTTATACCGAAGATAGACACAAAGTGCTGGAGTAACTCAGCGGGACAGGCAGCATCTCCTGAGAGAAGGAATGGGTGACGTTTCGGGTTGGGATGCTTCTTCAGACTCATAAAAGGTCCAGTGACCGTGCCCAGGTTAAATGTAAGATAGACACAAAAAGCAGGAGTAACTCAGCTGAACAGGCAGCATTTCGGGAGAGAAGGAATGGGTGACGTTTCGGTTCGAGACCCTTGTATTGGTATTGTCCAGCTTCCCTGGAAAGCTGAAGATGTGACTTCCTGGAATGACCAATGTTGTTGTGATGATGCTCCAAACACAATGAGGAACACCAGAAAGGTCTGCAAAAAGATCTCGACCCAGAAACGTCACCTATTCCAATTCTCCAGCGATGCTGCCCGTCCCGCTGAGTTACTCCAGCGTCCCGCTGAGTTACTCCAGCGATGCTGCCTGTCCTGCTGAGTTACTCCAGCACAACCTTGTGCCAATCTTTGGCTGGAAGTGCAACTTTGAAATCAGAGTCCCCACAGCTTATTCAGGCGAACGAGCAAGTGGAGACGCCAAAACGACCAGTGAACAAGGAATGTCTTGCCTGGGTCCACAGCCTGTACACGAACAGGAGCGTCGCAGCAGATCGTGAAGCCAAAGCCGTCTCTGCCTCGCGGGATGGTGACCTGAAACACAGCACGATAAAACAAATCACACTCATCCTCAGGACCTGCTCAGGAACAGTATAACTCACATGAACTCTCTCACTAGCCTAACTACAACATTATCAATAAACACACTGGCACAGTGGTGCAACGGTAGAGTTACTGCCTACCAGCGCCTGAGACCCAGGTTCGATCCTGACTGCGGGTGCTGTCCGTACAGAGTTTGTACCTTCTCCCTGTGATCACGTGGGTTTTCTCCAGTTTGCTCCCACACTCCAAAGATGTACAGGTTTTGTACGTTAATTGGCTTCCATATATTGTAAGTTACCCCTTGTGTGTAGGATAGTGCTGGTGTACAGGGTGATCGCTGGTTGGCATGGACTCGGTGGGCTGAAGGCCCGAGTCCCCGCTGTATCTCTAAAGTCTAAATGCAAGAATATTTTAGTCTGCGGTAGTTTCCAATATTCTGATATAACTTGGGTGATGTTGAATGGAAAATGGATCTGGATTTATTTTCTGGCCAGAAGCTGAAGGACATAGAAATGTGCCATCTGAAACAGAGGGTTCATTGTAGGTTTCATGTTATTATTGTTACGTACCACGTATTGGGTTTTCAACATTGATTGGAAAACAATGTTTTTCATGTTTTCCAATCAAATCAGATAATGCTCTACATAAATATAATCAAATCAAACTCAAGTACAATAGGTAGAGCAATGGGGAAGATACAAAGTGGAGAATATATTGAGGTCCTCACTCCATCATTTGAATTCCATGTATATCCAAAAATCATCTACATTGTATGAGGAAGGATAAGCCCACATTAATCTTAGTTTGAAGAAGGGTCTCGTCCCGAAACGTCACCCATTCATTTTCTCCAGAGATACTGCCTGTCCCGCTGAGTTACTCCAGTTTTTTGTGTCTATCCTCTGTTTAAACCAGCATCTGCAGTTCTTTCCTATGCATTTGATCTTAGTTTAGTTTAGAGATATAGCCTCAAAACAGGCCCTTCAGCCCATCGAGTCTGCGCCGACCTGCAACCCCCCCCCCCCCCCCCCGCACACCAACGCTTACCTACACACACTCGGGACAATTTACAATTTCTACTGGAGCCAATCAACCTGCAAACCTGTACGACTTTGGATGTGTGGGAGGAAACCGAAGATCTCGGAGAAAACCCACGCAAGTCACAGGGAGAACGTACAAACTCCGCACAGACAGCACCCGTAGTCAGGATCGAACCTGGGTCTCTGGTGCTGTAAGGCAGCAGCTCGACCTGGTGCCCCTCTTTCAACTCCTAACGCTACCTCTGTCACAATGTAAATGTTGAAAATAGCCTCCCTGGATTTAGTTCTCCTCCCTTCGGCTGAGTCCATGAATGGGACTGGTTTCTAACAAAGGCCGTCGCTATAAGCATAAGCAACTTGGCACAATACACCATCTACCACATGTATGCTTTGATGTAGGTTGGTGACAACGTTTAGAGATAAGAACACCCTCTCCCCATACACGGTACATCTGCTCTTGGCACACACACCACGCTCGCACATTTTAAATTTAGTTTAGTTTTGAGATTCAGCGCAAAAACAGGCCCTTCAGCCCACCGAGTCCGCACAGACCAGCACTCTAACACCAAAGCGACAATTTTACACATATACATTTATTCCAAGCCAATGAACCTACAAACCTGTACGTCTTTGCAATGTGGGAGGAAACCGGACCTCCCAGAGAAAACCCATGCAGGTCATGGAGAGAACGTACAAACTCTGTACAGACAGCACCCGTGGTCAGGATTGAACCTGGGTCTCAGGCGTTGTACGGCTGCAGCACTACCGCTGTGCCACCGTGCCGCCCAAGGTGACATCTTACACAAATTGATCCTACACAAATCTGAACTTCCGGATGTCACATAAATCCCACAATCTCCACACATTTAGTTTAGAGGTACAGCATGAAAACGTGCTCACAAAAATATTTTATATCTATGAATATTCAATACATTAAATGCATCCTTCAGCATTTAAAAAAATAATATTGCAGAGGCAATAATACCAAACTAGAACACTTTAAATTACATAAATAGAAATATCAGGATTTAAGCTCGTTGAAAAATAATCAGGTTCTTTCTATTTTGCTCATTTTATGGCACGTTAACTGTACATCCAATTTGACTCTAAAAAGAATTAAATAGTAACGACAACCATAAAAAAAACAAATTCACTCTTGATTTAGGAGGATGACATACTGTTCAAATTTCCTTAACAATATTAATATCAATAGCAATATTCCTTACGAAAACGTGCATTTAATATATTGTTGATAAACAGTTTACCTGGTGCCCAATTGCCTGAAGCATTGCTGAAAATAATTCTTCTCTCTCTCTCTCTCGCTAGTTGGATGGATCCTTCCACCCTGTGGTTGCTGCTTTTCTACAACAAGGACCTCAGTTTGCAGGGCAGCACAGTTTGTGCAGGGCAGTCCACTTTGTGGAAAGTCCTGGCTTTCTCAAAGACCGAAGGCGCACTTAGCATTCTCTATGAAACGCCGCACATGTACAACGAGCGCCTCTCCCAAAGTGGTGTGGTGCTCCTCGAGAGGTTTCAGAGAGGGCTGCAGCAACTTTGTTGGCAAAGTCACCCATGGGAACCCAGATTGAGAAGAATAGCAGGAAGCAACCTTTCACCTCCCAAGCCATGGTCTGCACGATAAGCCTGAAGGCTTCCTGAAAATTTCACTCAGCCACAACCAGACTTAGTCTTATATCAAATTGGTTCCCGTAAAGTGCTTGGTATTCCATTGGTTCCTCCTTATCTATTGTTGCCTTCTTTTGTTTACATGTTGATGAGAAAATGTTTATTACATGAATCCTAATAATGCAGGGGAAAATAATTCACCCACCAGCAGTGACAAGGTAACTAGGGTTACGCTAAAAAGCCTAAGTCTGAAGAAGGGTCTCGACCCGAAACGTCACCCATTCTTTCTCTCCAGGGATGCTGCCTGTCCCGCTGAGTTACTCCAGCATTTTGTGCCTGTCTAGGGTTACGTGAATATCAATTATGGACTTGCAACAACTTCACCCCCGATAGTTAGCAGGGTTTGCACGTCAGTGGATTAAGATGCATTAAGCTGAAGCAACTCCTTTTAAAAGATTTCAAACTCCAACGCATTGAAAATTTTTTTTTTTTTAAATCAGTTTTGCTCCTCATTGTGTCTCAACCTCGTTTCATGATTAATGCAATCATGATTCAGGCAGGGAAAGGCCAAACGCACAGTCACACTACTTGGTGGGAAGGGATGTCGACAATACTCCTTTGAACAATAATTACTATGATTAATACCATAAAATTCCCCAATGTGAATATTATAAAAACCCAAACATAGAGGGTTGCACAAGAAAGTTTAATCCTTATACAGGGACAGAGCGTAAACACCGTTAAATCAAGCTTCCTATTTCAAATACAATGTTTACTTTATTATTTCCTATCTTTGTCTCACACATAAATCATAAGCAAAACATTTCTTTGGTATAACAATCTTTAATTTAAAAAAAAATTGGGAACCTTTCATAAAATGGGCTGTTTAGTATTTACGCAATACAGCATTTCCCAACTCCAGCGTGAAGCTGAAGCATTTCAAATGAAAACATGGAAATCATTATAAGATCATTATTTTAAGCTGCATATTTACGCAAGTAGTGCAGTCTCCTTAGTGCCGAGAAAATTAAATGCACCATTTCCGGTGTACTGCCATCATGACCCGAGAACCAGGGTTAATAATCTCTAGCGACGCAACTAAACCAGCTAAGTAGTTGGTTTAAAGCTTTCTATCGCAAGCTGCGGATCACAACAGGAGCTGCTCGCTGTAGCGCAGTTTCCACTGCTCATCTGTACAGTTGTCAAAACATGATAGTCAGCCTTTAACGAAACAAATGCCATGGCAGCCAGTCACGGGCTGCACCAGGCTGCCAGGGAAGAGAGGCGGCTGTGAGCCAGAGGGTCTTGTGCATTCCTGTGCCCCCTCCACAAGGGTTCACCTACTTTCCTGGTATCACCTTCCACTCTCAAGTCAAAAGATCTTAAGAGATAGGAGTAGAATTAGGCCATTCGGCCCATTAAGTCGACTCCGCCATTCAATCATGGCTGATCTAAAGGGCCTGATCCACTTAGGTGATGTTTTAGGCAAGTGCAGGAGACTCTGGGAACTAGTCGCTGCCTCAGTATGGTCGCCACATATTTTTCAACATGATGAAAAATGTTCAGCAACCAAAAATTGATCGTCATGGAGAAAATCGCCAATCCTGTAGTCGTGGGTGCAGTTGTAGTCGGGTCGCCAGGTCGTTGTAGGTAATTGAGGTAGTTTTAATTGAGGTAGCTTTAATTAATCGCCTTTGCTGACTGGTCATTTTCATTGGCTCATTGGAGAAAAAAAACATAAGCAGTAGTTTTCAGAACCAAGGATATCCGACCGGTAATGTTAAATGTCCACTGAACTTCACAGCCGTGGATCTCTGGCTTCTTAAAAGTTGTCTGGCTTCTTAAAAGTTGTCTCCACTCCTTCTCCCCCCCCTTCTCCCCCCCTTCTGTCCCCCCCCCCCCTCTCTTTTAAAGGGCTTACCGTACACTGTGCTTTAGCTGTCTTAATTACAGCGCCAACCTTCCTGCATCACCTGTATGTGTGTCTGTATCACCTTGGCCTTGCACCATGTGAATTTCAGACAGCGCTCCCCCCACTTGTCCAGGCTCCCACCTTTGCGATGTGTTTGTGTGTGTGATCCACTCTGACAGTCGCCATTCCAGTGCCCGGTTTTGCAAGCGACTGCCGGCAACTTGAGTCACCAGTAGTCTGCTGAAAAATCACCTAAGTGGGACAGGCCCATATCTCTCCCTCCTAAACCCATTCTCCTGCCTTCTCCCTATAACCTCTGGCACCCGTACTAATCAAGAATCTATCTATCTCTGCCATAAATATATCCACTGACTTGGCCGCCACAGCATTTTGTGGCATAGAATTCAACAGATTCACCACCCTCTGACTAAAGAAATTCAACCTCATCTCCTCATCTTCAACCTCTAAAGGAACGTCCTTTAATTCTGAGGCTACACAGAACTAGGACCTTGAGTCCTAGACTCTCCCACTAGTGGAAACATCCACTCCACATCCATTCAATCCAAGCCTTTCACTATTGTGTATATTTCAACGAGGTCCCCCCTCATTCTTCTAAACTCCAGCGACTACAGGCCCAGTGCCATTAAGCGCTACCTTTAATGTCCACGCTTTAATGGTGAACATGGCGCCACGTGCATCAGTGGACTATTTCCGTATACTTTACTAATCGGGGATTATGTTTATGTGTGGCAATACTTTACTGAACTGCATGCAAGTAGAGAGTTTCACTGTGCATTCCCACATGTGACAATAAAGCACCGTTGAATCATTGACCAGAGAGACTAACATAACTTTGTGTTCCTAATGTGTCTGGCAGCATCTGCGGAGAGAATGGATAGTCGCTTGGGGTCAGGATCTTTATTCAGTCTGAAGAAGGCTCCTGACCTGAAGCATTACCAATCCAATTTGTTCCCTCAATTGTAAATCTAAATGGGTGGACAATGGCAAAGGAAAGAATCACATAAAACACATGACATTGGTTATTCCATTTGAAAGCGAGCTACGGAGGAGGTAGTTGAGGCAGTGACTATTGCGATGTTTAAGAATTAATTGGACAGGTACATGGATAGGACAAGATTTAGAGGGATACGGGCCAAACAGAGGCAGATGGGACTATCGTAGATGGGACACGTTGGTCGGTGTGGGCAAGTTGGGCCTTTGGGCCTGTACTCATACATGCTGTATGACTGTCCAATCATAGAGCATGGACCAGTACACTACATGCCCTTTGACCCACATGTCCGTGCCAAATATGATGCCAAGTTAAACAGATCTCCTCAGTCCTGACATGATCCATATCTCTCCACGTTTATCCGTGTGGCCTCATTGAAAGACTCTTTACTGCACAATCGTATCTACCTCCCCCACCATCGCAGGCAGTGTATATTTCAGGCACCCACCACTGTGTACAAAAAGCCTGCTCCACACACTTCAGCAACAGACTGGTCTCACCAAGATGCAGCACAGAACGCCACAGGAGATCCTTCTTCCCTGTGGCTACCAAGCTGTACAACTCCTCCCCCTTCTGCCATGGGGCAGACCGACTCCCCTCCCCTCAGAGATTTACGGTAAATGGCCGCCCCGGGGCTCTCCCCCCCCCCCCCCCGAAATCTTTGCACATCCCCAATCCTTTCCACTCATCACTTTAATCTTTTCATGGATCTTGTGCTTTTATGACTGTTGGCAGATCAATTTCCCTCCTGGGATAAAGTTGTATCGTTTCGTATTGTATCGTATCGTATCGTTAAGACCCTCATAATTGTATGCATCTCACTGAAGTCTTTCCTCAGCCTCTTCTGAAGAAAGTGCCTCACATTACCCCATCTTTCTTCATCGCTATCATTTCCCAGTCCTGGCACAGGCTCATGGTCTCCTCTTCATCCGATCCAGTCACATCTTGTCAGTAATGAGACGTCAAGAACTCAAGGTGCGGCTTTACGAACAGAGCCAACTCCAGTCTAACTTCCTTCCTCTTGTCTTGATGCCTCAGCTAATAAAAGGAAGCAAACCCTGTACCTTTTATTAACCCTCTCCTGACCTGTCCTGCTACCTTCAACAATCTGTGCGCTTCATAAGTGATAGGTGCAGAATTAGGCCATTCAGCCCTTCAAGTCTGTCTACTTGATACGATACAACTTTATTTATTACTCCGCCATTCAATCATGGCTGATCTCTCTCCCGCCCAACCCCAGTCTCCTGCCTTCTCCCCATAACCCGACACCCGTACTAATCCAAGATAGATTGCAAGGTCCCCATGTTCCTCCATACACTGAATATGCAATATTATTGTCCATTTCTATACTTGTTGCGACTCCCCAAATGAATTAATTCACATTTATTTGGGTTTAATTCTATTTGCTACTTTTCTATCCAAATGGCCAGACTCTGTTTGTCCTTGCTGTTGACCACAGGGACACTTCCTTGTCGCACTCCCAACATTCAAGTCTCAATCATTGATATAAATTACAAAAAGCAAGCAGCTGAATACGGAGGACTCCACCCCTATAGTAACAGCATTTCTGTCACAAAACCATCCTGTGTTTCCCACCACTGGCCAATTTTGGAACCAGGAAACAAACTGAGCCGAGAACAGTACAGCACAGGATTATCGTGAGATGATGATCACGGTCGTGAGAAGCTCATTATGCCCGTGAGAGGTCACCCGCGACATGTCGCCAGGGGGGTCGCATGTACGGTCGTGAGAGGTCTCCGAAGAGTCGCAGCGTCTTTCTGGTCGCCGCTGAATTTTCAACATGTTGAAGATTTCGGCGACCTATCACGGGTGCCAGCAGTCGCCTGTAAAGGTCACGAAAGTGGGACAGGCTCTTAAGGCAGCAACTCTACCACTGTGCAACTATGCAGCACTGTCAGGAATTTAGATATTACAATTTCTAATCCATGAAGGGAGACTTGCTCATAATAACAACATAATTACACGTAGAAACCCTGAAAATTATAAGATAAATACATATTATTCGCAGCAAGCAAAACGACCGCAACATTTCACCAAGCTTACTTTCAATTGCAGCATATCTTCAGTGCCTCGATTCTCATTTTCTGCCAGAGAATTCTTCATGGCAGGACCTTAAAGACACAAACACAATTTCAGATTGTGATTAGTTTATGTAACGTACGTCAGGGTGCAGGGAATTTCTCATTCACATGAAGCTCAGAGTAAACACAGTCTACATGGTCGTGATAAATACAGCAAATAAACAGCACGCCTGCAAAACCACAGCATGTGCAAGACTGTAATGCAATCTGAAGTGGAACAGCAGAACAACTAGCAGAGGTAGAGTGAAGTGAAAGAGTGCTTAGCAAGAATGGGGTGTGAAATGCTGGAGTAACACAGCGGGTCAGGCAGCATCTCAGGAGAAGAGGAATAGGTGACATTTCGGGTCAAGAACCTTCTTCGGAATGTGAGTCGAGGGAGAGGGAAACTAGAGGAATGGGTGGTTTAAAGAAAAAAGGGCAACTGGTATTCCAATATCGAAAGCAATCAAGTGTGCTGGAGGAACTCAATGGGGCAAGCAGCACCTGTGGAGGTAAATGAACAAGACAGCGTTTCAAGTTGGCTCAAGATTCCAGCATCTGCAATCTCGCGCGACTCCACCCTAATACAGAAGCTTTAGTTTAAAGAATACATTCACACCTGACATTAAGGAGCAGTGTGAACTGCTTCATAATCCATACCTTGGGTGGGTTTAAGGCGACGTGTGGCGACCTTCAAGTGCTTAGTTCTTCCTAGATCCTCTCCAAGCAGATAGTACCAACCATTGATCTCCTGAAAGTTGTTAAAAAAAAATTTATTTTTAAATCAAGAAACAGTCCAAATGGCAGAACTGGTGCGGCACGGTGGCGCAGCGGTAGAGTTGCTGCTTTACAGCGAATGCAGCGCAAGAGACCCGCGCTCGATCCCGACTATAGGTGCTGTCTGTACGGAGTTTGTACGTTCTCCCCATGACCGCGTGGGTTTTGTCCGAGATCTTCGGTTTCCTCCCACACTCCAAAGCCACAAAGGTTTGTAGGTTAATTGGCTATGGTAAAATTGTAAAATGTCCCTAGCGTGTGTAGGATAGTGCATGTGTGTAGGGATCACGGTCGGCACAGACTAGGTGGGCGGAAGGGCCTGTTTCCGAGCTGTATCTCTAAACTAAACAAACATGTAAGGTTCACATGCACAATCGTGCAACTTAAAACAATGGTGAAATTAGTTATGGTAGAATTTTTTCTTGAGTAATCCAGTATATCTTTTTTCTCAAGTTAGAAGATGACGCAAAACCCACACAACTATTTATTTATTTACTTAAAATACGGACAGGAAATGATGGCAACTGTCAGTAGACAAGGTGCCATCTCTTTTTATGTTGAAAATTAGTTAAGTGAACAAAGTCACAGCACCCAAGGCCCGGATTCGATCTTGACCATGGGTGCTGTCTGTGTGGAGTTTGCACGTTCTCCCTGTCACCACGTGGGTTTCATCTACTGTGGGTGCTCCGGTTTCGTTGCTGGTTGCCTGCATGAAACGCTACACTGGGGCTCTATCAATTTTCCCAGGATGATGTGAAAACCTCACAGCTGCTATCTTGAAAGAACAGGGGCCACAAGCAGACTATTACAGGCATCATCTCCACCTCTTGGTGGGAATTTGCTGAATGCAAATAAATTGTTTCCTCCTGTTATATCTGGCATGACCTTGGTTCCCGATAAGGGCTGTATAAACTCAATTACTTTTTGCCTGCAAATTTCCCATGCATGGACAGGAAAGATTTGGAAGGATATGGGGCCAAGCGTAGGCAAGTAGGGCCAGCTCAGTTAAGCAACCTGGTTGGCATGGACGAGTGGGGCCGAAGGGCTTGTTTCCGCGTTGCAACGTTCTGTGACACTAGCAATGTGTTGGACAATCTGCCTGTCCAATTACATACCTGGTTAGGTAGACAAAACTGCTGGAGAAACTCGGCGGGTGCGGCAGCACCTATGGAGAGAAGGAAATAGGCAACGTTTCGTCCCGAAACGTTGCCTATTTCCTTCGCTCCATAGATGCTGCCGCACCCGCCGAGTTTCTCCAGCACTTTTGTCTACCTTCGATTTTCCAGCATCTGCAGTTCCTTCTTGAACATTTCATATACCTGCTTGGATCCAGCACAGGGTCTGAGACAACATTACACAGAGTGGCCGGAGGTCATCGAGGTCACTTTGAGTAACACAGAAAAAACGTGATGCTACATGGTCCAATTTTGGGGGCAACTAGTTTTTTTTAAATGAACCTCAAACGTGCAGATTAACTCAGCGGGTCGGGCAGTATCTCTGGAGAACGTGGATAGATGATGTTTTGGGTCAGTTTTTAGTTTAGTTTAGAGATACAGCATGGAAACAACCCTTTCAGCCAACTGGGTCCCCACTGACCACCGATCACGTGTGAAAACTTATTCTATGTTATCCCACATTCACATCAATACAAGAGGGGCAATGATCAGAGGCCAATTAACCTGCAAACCTATACATCTTTTGGGTAGGTGACGTACAGGGTTGGACCCTTCTTCAGATCGAAACATCGCCTATCCATGTTCTCCAGAGTTGCTGCCTGACCCGCTGAGTTACTCCAGCACTCTGAAACGCCGCCTATCCATGTTCTCCAGAGATACGGCCTGACCCACTGAGTTACCCCAACACTTTGAGATTTTTTGCTCAAGATTTCAGCATTTGCGGGTCCTTGTGCCTCAAGTTTTTAATAAATCCATTGAAAAGTCTTAATTCATTATGTGTAGGAAGGAGCTGCAGGTGCTGGTTTACACTGAAGACAGACACAAAATGCTGGAGTAACTCAGCGGGATAGGCAGCATCTCTGGAGAGAAGGAGTGGGTGACGGATCAGGTCGAGATCCTTCTTCAGGCCGAGTTGAAGAAGAGTCTCGACCTGAAAGGTCACCCATTCCTTCCATCCAGAGATGCTCCCTGTCCCGCTGAGTTACTCCAGCATTTTGTGTCTGTCTCAATTTATTATGTTATACATTTAAATACACTTTGGAAGTTTTCATTCCGAGGCTATAAATTAAATAAAAATAAATAAACATTCCCCAAAATCTACATGTTCCCTTATTAATAAAATGATTATTTAAAACTAGGGCTCTGCTCTTGCCATTCTCTGATCTTGATGACAGTTCGCTGATTACCTGATAACATGAGTCGCGAGGAACTAATTAGTACACTCATTACTAAACATTTGGGAAATAAATAATCTTCATATTTCTACTGTGATTTAATCTGTGAAGATAAGGCAGGTTTGCAAAATTGATAAATTCTGCACCGTGACTGTACCACGGGAGAAATGCCTGTGGCTGAATGAGCCCCTGCTGGTCATTGACAAATTACATTTAATTATGCTGATATAATTAACTTCTGCATCTCCCGTCAGAGGCCGTCATGGAGTGCAGATCCTGTTTGCGTTTGTTCGTCTAGTGATCACAGCTCCGTGATTGTTTCATTGAGCAGTATTTGCCTTTGCTGATAATCATCAACTTTTTCCTGCAATTTGTTTTCTTTTTCAGACTCCCACGCTTTCGCCTCCAACACCAGACGCAGTGTGCCAACTTTTTCCTCAAATCAATATGCAAAGAAATGGGAATTTTCCCAAAGGAGGCATTCATATAGATCGGTCAGTGAGATTACTTGTTTGGTTTTGTTTAGTTTACAGATACAGCGCGAAAGCAGGCCCTTCGGCTCACCGAGTCCGCGCCGACTAGTAATCCCCGTACACTGACACTATCCTACACGCATCAGGGACAATTTCCATTTTTTTACCAAATCCAATTAGCCTACAAACCTGTATGTCTTTGGAATGTGGGAGGAAACCGGAGCGCCCGGAGAAAACCCACACAGGTCACGGTGAGAAGGTATAAACTCTGTACAGACAGCACCTGTAGTCAAGATCGAACCCAGGTCTCTGGTGCTGTAAAGCAGCAACTCTACCACTGTGCCACCATGCTGCCCTTAGTTAGGATTCTGTCCAGTTTCATTCTTAGGTGTAACATATTATTGAGTTCTTTAGAAAGGAACATCATGAAATTGATTCCGATATTAACGGTTTTTGTTAGCTAGATTGAACAACCCAATCTATATACATTGCAAGGGATGAGATTTTGTTTCAGTCCACTATAGAAGTTTATAAGCTAATGAAAAGACTACAAATGTATGTGCAGACAAATTGTTTCAAATGAATAGGTTAAATTGAATTGAATTGAATTTTATTTTGACATTCAGACCTTTCGGTGTGAACAAAATTCTGTTGTTAAAGTCATACATATAATAAAAATGACAATGACACACAATGACACACAACGGGCCGGTTCAAACTCCGCGGCCCGGGGTGGTCGAAGCCGCCAAAGCTGCCGCCCTCCAGTCCAGTGGACGCAGCTGTTGTTGCGGGAGCTCCGAAAAAACAGGTCACCGACCTGTGACCTGCGAGCTCTCGACGATGTCGACCACTGGGCCCGCGGCCGAGGTCCACCGAACCCGCGGTCGAGCCTCCGAGGTCAGGCCACCGCTGGAACGCTGCAACGCTGCCACAGCTCCGAGGTCGGGTCGCCTCTTGCCGCCGGAACGCCGCCACAGTCCCGAGGTCGGGTCGGATCGCCGCTGCCTCCGGAACGCTGCCACAGCTCCGAGGCCGAGTCGCCTCTTGCCGTCGGAACGCCGCCACAGTCCCGAGGCCGCAAGCTCCGCCGTTAGGCCAAATGGTCAAAAGAGACCCAATATGCTGATTCATCCATGCAAAATAAATTCACTGCACTTGTTCCAAATTTGCTGTACTAGGACACTTTGAGAGGACTGGAGCTGTATTCACTATAGTTTAGAAGAATAAGCTGAAAAAATAAACAAATCTTTAAAAGATTGGCAGGCTAGATGCAAGGAGAGGTCAAGGAGCAGAGTGTCAAGTTTGACAGTAATATGTCAGCCTTTTAGAACCTAGATGTGGGTAAATTTCTTCACTCAGATAGTAGCGAACCTTCGGAATTTAGTTTTTATGTTTAGAGATACAGCACGGAAACAGTCCCTTCGGCCCACCGAGTCCGTACCGAACATCGATCCTCGCACATTAACACTATCCTACACACACTAGGGACAATTTACACTTACACCAAGCCAATTAACCTGCAAACCTGTACATCTTTGGAGTGTGGGAGGAAGCTGAAGATCGCGGTGAAAACCCACGTGGTCTTGGGGAGAACATACAAACTCCGTACAGACAGCACCCGTAGTCGGGGTCGAACCCGGATCTCCGGAGCTGCAAGCGCTGTAAGTTAGCAACTCCACCGCTGCGCCACCGCTGCGCCACTCAATTTCTCAGCTAAAGGAATTCCCTACGCCAAAGGGCTGTAGAGGTTCAATCCCTGAGATCATTAAAAACAGAGGTCAATAGATTTCTGGAAATTATTGGAAATTCCGATTAGCAACATTTCAGACAGCTAAATAATTGCATACTTTATTTGAATGTGAAAAATCTTCTACATCAATAGCCAGAACCGTCATTTAAAATTGTTCAGTATCCTGACTAGCTTCTTCAGACTGAAGAAGGGCCTCGACCCGAAACGTCGCCATTCCTCCTCGCCAGAGATGCTGCCTCACCCGCTGAGTTACTTCAGCATTTTGTGTCTACCTTCGATTTAAACCAGCATCTGTAGTTCTTTCTTACACACCCTCAATAGCTCAGTATTTTCTGTACATACCAAAGACCAGAAGGCACAGCAGCAGATTTTCCAGAGCAAACCTTTGGGGCAGAGAATTCCAAAGGTTTGCCACTATCTGAGTGAAGAGATTTCTTCACATCAGCCAAGAGTTATTTTGCTTTAGTGCATGCAGATTCCATGGGTATCCAGGAAGAAAGAGGATGGTCAGAGAACAAGAGTCGTTTTACTTTCTCCAGTCTAATGTTACCCAGGCACCTGTCAGGTCTTGCCCCGGTACTGACAATCACCCACTGTGTCTGGCAGCTTGCTGCAGCTGAAGGTGGTGGAAGTGAAGGCAGTAGTAATTAGTTGTTGGAGCAGCAGCTGAGAATAGCCTTTTTAATTGGCAGCAAGGTCACTGGGTCTGCACCACTGAGACTGCATTTACAGCAATAAGGGGGCGCTGAGAACAAGTCTGTCACTCCATCTAGTGCCTGTTGCAAGGACTGAACAGTTGCTGCCAATATTAACACCGGTCTAATACTAGCATATGGGACTGGATGAGCAGAAATGTCCTCCAACAAATATTGGCAGGACCAGGCTTACTGTCCTCAGTCTTTGCCATAAGCTCTGTCCACACCTGTTGCCAAGATTCTTTGGTTATTTCTCAAGCTGCTTTCCTGACCATCTCAGGACTATGATGGTCAAGAATAACTACCACCGCCTCCGCACAAACAAAAGGGTTTGCGAGGAGATTTCCATCACCCCCAGCAAGAAACTCGCACACTAGACTGCAGGGTACGTCAGGCGTACAAAGGGACTGGCAGGGCCATCTCCGTCCAAATGCAGGAAGAGGCACGAGTTAAAATGTATAACCATGTCCCAGACGTCCTCTGCTCTGGACCAGGAAATAATTGAGGTGGACCCAGCCACCAAGGAGATTTAGTTTGGCTTAGTTTAGAGATACAGCGTGGAAACTGGTGCTTTGGCCCACCGAGTCCGTGCCAACCAAAAATCACCCAGAACACTAGTTATATCCTACACTCTGGGGGCAATTTACAGGTCAATTAACCTACAAATCTGTACATATTTGGAGTGTGGGAAGAAATCGGACCACCGGAGAAAACTCACGCAGTCACAGGGAGAACGTGCAAACTCCACACAGACGGCTCCCATAGTCAGGATTGAACCCGTGCTGCCCAAGATGCTGAAGCTACTGGACTTTAGCAGCTTCTCCAATCTTTGGGACAACTGGCCATCAGTGAACATGACGTTCAGGACTCCAAGCATCCAAAGTTCAATAGTCAAGGGTCAAGAGTGTTTGTTGTCATATGTACTGGTACAGAAGAATGACATTCTTACTTGCAGCAGCTCAACAGGCTTGTGGACACCGTACCCCATAGATCATATTATGCAAAAAAAATCAATAAATATTTAAAAGATCAATTTGTGCAAAAAACAAAACAACGCCCCTCGTACAACCAAGGTAGTTCACGACTCAGAGTTTAGTTGGAGACGGTAGCGTTCAATAGTCTGATGGTTGTTGGGAAGATGCTGTTACTGTTCTTAATGCATTTTAGCATTATTTTTTAAATAATAGAACGACAAAGTCAATATTGACTACGGGTGCTGTCTGTATGGAGTTTGTACATTCCCCCCATAACCTGCGTGGGTTTTCTCCGAGATCTTCTGTTTCCTCCCACACTCCAAAAAGGTTTGCAGGTTAATTGCTTGGTAAATGTAAAAATTGTCCCTAGTGGGTGTAGGACAGTGTTAATGTGCGGGGATCGCTGGTCAGTGCGGACCCGGTGGGCTGAAGGGCTTGTCTTTGCGCTGTATCTCCAAACTAAACTAAATGGAAAAAAACCTTCACCCTCCCCTCTGCTTCTGTCCAAAACAGAACTGGACAATCCACAACTTTGTTGTTTTTCCTGACCGCAAGGCATATCCGTATCATTAGGACAGTTTACTTCCTTTGCCCGAGCATGCACCTGCTTTTGTTCTTTAGCTGTTGAAACCTCAGTTATGCCTTGGCTATAACAATGATCGATTTGATCTTTCCAAATCTTTCAAGTTTCACCTTCTATGAACAACCCAGCTAAACGTCACTGCTGGAGGAACTCAGCGGGTCAGGCAGCATCTGCAGAGGAAATTGGATCAGCTATGCTTTGGATTGGGACCTGGAGGAACTCAGCGGGTCAGGCAGCATCTGTGGTGGGAAATGGGCAAGAAGGCGTTACAGGTTGGGAACCCTCTTCAGCCCGAAAAAGGGTCCCAACCCGAAATACCGACTCTCCATTCCCTCCACAGATGGTGCCTGACCCGTTGAGTTATTCCAGCACTTTGTTTTTTTTTTTTCCCCTCAAGATTCCAGCATCTGCAGTTTCTTGTGACTTCAGCTAAAACTCTGCCTTAATTTTATTGTTTACAAGATCTGGTTTCCCCCAATCCTATGCACCTCATCCCTCCTTTAATTTAATTTTATAGCCGCACCTCCTCCACGGTATTTTTTTCATTTGCCGGTATAATGGATCTAGTTTCATTGTTCAGAGGGTTTTAGCTCAATGCTGTGATTACATAAGTTCAGAAGTGTAAAGAAAGAGATCTACTAATTTCAAAATGACTTACCTTCTCGAATTCAATCAGTGACTTCACTCCAAAACTCATACACCCAAGTAGCTCACTGCATCTGCAAGGATTAAAGAAATCCTATCAGTTAGATCAAGCATCAATGAACAATTTAGGAAATGCCCACAGGATATAAAACCGGTTTTAAGTTCTCAAATAATCGATTGATCGCAAGAAGACCTTTGATTATCAGAGACACAATACAATGAAAGATCACACTCATTGTCATAGCTACTTTACGCTATGCACAAAATGGATTCCAGAGGGAGAAATGAACGACTGCTTTGAGGCCAATTTAAGCAGCAATATTATCTGTAATCACTTATTTCATAGATAGTCACAATAACTAACTCACACACAGCCGGGCCCCACAGATAACGTCATTAGACCATAAGACACAGGAGCAGAATTAGACCATTTAGTCCATCGAGGTTGCTCCTCCATTTTTCTATCTGATCTATTCTTCCTTCTAAATTTATGACTATTTACAGAAGTCAATTAACCTACAAACCTACACATCTTTCGAGTGTGGAGGGAAACCGGAGCACCACGAGAAAACCCACACGGTCACAGGGAGAACATACAAACTCTGTATAGACCAGTGGTTCCCAACGTGGGGCGTGGGGCAATTTGATTTTTAAGGGGGGCAATTGAGCGCGACTGAGGAGGTCTGGGTCCAAATTTTCGATTTTTATTTTTTTGGATTTTCCATCAGGTAAACATATGTAGTTTATGTTTTAGATGTTATTTTGAGTAAATAATTTTTTGGGGGTAAAAAAGGTCTTTATTGTGTAGTTATTACATAATCACCGCGCCATCGCTCTTCATGCACGTCGCACGAAGCGCGCGAGGTCATGGGAGAACCTTATTTATTGAATTGGATTTAGAAATGCGATTCAAAGAGCTTTTGCTAAGTTACCCTTATAATATCTATTTCCTCCGTTTTCTCTCAAGGGAAAGCAAGGTGGGGGGGCATCAGGATTTTAGAGGTGATTAGGTGGGGCATGGCCAGAAAAAGGTTGGGAACCACTGGTATAGACAGCACCTGTAGTCAGGATCGAACCCGGGGTCTCTGGCGGCAACTCTACACTGCAACACTCTGCCACCCATTTCACTGTACCCATTATCACATCAATACTCCAACTTGGAACACAAAGTGCTGCAGTAACTCAGGTGGTCTGACAGCATCTCTGGAGGACGTAGATTGGCAACTCTATCACTGTGCCACTGTGCCCAAATTAAAGGAACAAACATTTATCTTAAACGACCTTACCTTGAATTTTTATCTCTATTCCAAACTGTGACAAGTAGTCTCTTTTGTTCATCCGACTCCTGCAGTGGGCTATAAAATAAGAACAAAACGATTAGATTTTGACATTCCCTTCCATAATTCAGGTGACAATTTCAAACACTCATTCATGGCCTTCAGCTCGTAACAATGACTGATACTTTAATAAAGTACCAGGTTTACTGTCAAACGTGAAACATATTGGTTGATTTATTGAACAGAAGACTTTCTGCTTATATACATTCTTTCTGCTTAAACCGATCCATTGGATAGATCCCGATTCAACATTTGAAGCTAACTGTTTAAAGAGTCTGAAGAAGGGTTTTGGCCCAAAACGTTGCCTATTTCCTTCGCTCCATAGATGCTGCCTCACCCGTTGAGTTTCTCCAGCATTTTTGTCTACCTTTAAAGGCGATTCTGGCTAATATCCCTCGACCAACGCTGAGAAGACCGACTGACTGATACTTTCACATCACTGAAGATAGACACAAAATGCTGGAGAAACTAAGCAGGTCAGGCAGCAACTCTGGAGAAAAGGAATAGGTTGGGATTGAGACCCTTCTTCCGACTGGAGTCGGATGAAGGGTCCCGACACCAAACGCCACCTATTCATTTTCTCCAGAGATGCTGCCTGGCCCGCTGAGTTTCTCCAGCTATCTGTGTCCACCTTTGGTGTAAACCAGCATCTGCAGTTCATCTTACTCACGTTTATATCAATGCTGTGGGACCATGACGTGCAAACTAGGTAACACTGACAACACCTCAGCTGTAACAACAAGAGCTGCGAAGAATGTTAGAACACTTACAGATAGCGATAGGTGCCATGGAAACATAAGTTCCGTCAAATCGATTGGAGTAATAAAATTAATGGGACATCCATTTGTTGACGTAACTAAACCAACTGTGCTAAACAAAGCAAAAGTTGCAAGATTTAATTTCTGCATTAAGTATTAAGTTTAGTTTAGTTTAGAGATACAGCGTGGAAACAGACTCTTCGACCCACCATCCACACCGACCATCGATCACCCGTACATTAGGCGATTTACAGAAGTCAATTAACCTACAAACCTGCACGTCTTTGGAGTGTGGGAGAAAACCGGAGCACCCGGAGAAAACCCTCACGGTCACAGGGTAACGTACAAAACGCTGTATTGATAGCACCCGTAGTCAGGATCGAACCCAGGTCTCCGGCGCTGTAAGGCAGCGACTCTACCGCTGAACTGTTTCTCATTCAGTGAACTAACCAGGTAGGGTTTCTGCTCCTAAGGCACTAACACCACTCTAGTAAACATTTGGCCCATGATGGGATGGAAAGATTTAGAATATCTTGTGGATAAACTTAATATCCAGAATTGGATTAGATTCACCATTCAGCCATCCATCTTGCTAGATGCTGAAATCGGAGAAAGGCAGCACAATCCTAAGCATTAGATGGAGACACAACAAACTGCAGATCCTGGTTTACAAAAAAAGACACAAAGTGCTGGAATAACTCAGCAGGTCAGGCGGCATCCGTAGAGAACATGGATAGGCGATATTTCAGTTCAGGGCTCTTCTTCAGACTCAGGGTTCAGACTTTAAACATCACCTAACCATGTTCTCCATAGATGTTGCCTGACCCGCTGAGTTACTCCATCACTTTGTGTCCAACCATTACATCTTGAATAATCATCATGAAGGAAGTCCACTTCTAGCGATGAAACAGATTGCTACAATGCCGAGTACTCACTTCTTTGTAGACGAGTTCAATTGGTAGATCAATATATTTTTGCACCTTTCATTGACTACCACCTTATCTTATTGAATGTTGGGATAGGCATGAGGAGTCAAATGGCCTGCACTTGTTCAGTTTTCTTCTGTAATGATCAAGGGAAAGCAAAGCATGACTGGTTTGTTTCCTTCATATCTGGAGATTATAGGAGGTGCAGATCAGGCGTTATTGGAATGAACTTTAGAAAGCTCCACGGGTTGATCCTGACCTCGGGTGCAGTCTGTGTGGAGTTTGCATGTTCTCCATGTAGCCTCATGGGTTTCCACCGGTTTCCTCCCACATCCTCAAGCCATGCAGATTTGTTGGATAGACGACCTCTGTAAATTGACCCAAATGTGTCGGGAAGGGGTGACGCGAAGCTGGTGTGAACGGCTGATCAATGCTCAACATGGACTTGGTGGGTCCATTCCATGCTGCATCTCTAAACTATATTGAACTAAGGTGAAGCAGGTTCAACAATACAATATGATGAACTTTATTTATCCCAGGAGGGAAATTATTTATTCTGTTATTTATTTATTCCCATTTTTTTTTTTCCTTCTTCATTCTTTCCTTTTTTCAGTTGACAGGAATTACACTTGTCATTACTAGAGGGCTAATAAATTTAAATAACTCTTCGTAAAGGATGCCAGATCTCTGAAGGCCTTCATTCTTTGTCTAATTTGGAAAACAATATTGCACATTGTCCATGCAAACTCTTGTGGTTGGCAGGAGGCCAAAGTATTAGATAGAATTACTTCATCCAGTACCACGAACAGTACTGACTTCAAATGATATGTTTCAACAAACTAAACACCTAGAAATTGACACAGGAAATTGGTAGGTATAAATAGGGGCCAAATCTTCTAAATATACATTAATCATTTCCGGTAGCCCTTATTGTCTCCTTCCCTTCTCAGCTCTCCCTCAGCCCTCTGGCTCCTCCTCTTCCTTTCTTCTTCCTGCCCCCCCACAACCCTACATCAGTCTGAAGAAGGTGTTCGGCCCGAAACATTGCCTATTTCCTTCGCTACATAGATGCTGCCACACTCGCTGAGTTTCTCCAGCACTTTTGTCCACCTGCGTTTTATTTTAGTTTTTTAGGTGTTCAACAATTTTATAAGTGCCTCAGGGAGTCAGAGTGTCATACAGTGTGGAAAGTGGTCTTTCGGGCCAATGTGCCTGCGCCAACCAACATGCCCCATCTACACTAGTCCCCTGCCTGCGTTTGTCCAACATCCCTCTAAACCTGCCATATCCACGTACCTGTCCAAATGTGTCTTAAACATTGCGATTGTAATTTTCCAATTAATGCATCATTTAATAAATGCATTTAAAAGCTTGAGCATCCCAGGGTGGTAACACAAAGACTCTGGGAATCTGAATTAAAGGTCACGTCTCCCACAAGAATCCCTGTCCTGCACCAATCTTTCCGCAGGCGGAGTCGGAAAGACAGTAAGATAATAGATAAGCTTCACCGCCAAAGCTCTGTTTACACAAAGCAAGCGTGCAAAAGCACAAAGAAGCAGTCAAAGCACTTCAGTCAATCGCACTTCCTTCCTCAAACAATGTGAGAAAATATTCCACCACGCTCCCTCTTGTGGGCCGGAGTCCTTCTTTTTTTTCCTGAACATTTAATTGGAATATTGTGTTCGGTTTCAGTCACCCTGCTCAGGGAATTATGTTGTCAAGCTGGAATAGGTGCGGAGAAGATTGACAAGGATGATGCCAGGATTGGTGGGCCTGAGGTTATAGGGAGAGGTTGGGCAAGCTAGGACTCTATTCCTTGGTGGGCAGAAGGATGAGGGGTGATCTTATAGAGCTGTACAAGATCACGAGGGGATTAGATGGGATGAATGCACAGGTGCTTTAGCAATTGGATGTGCAAACACACACACTCACGCATGTAGATAGGCATGCCCCCTTTAGAGAGTTGGCAGCATGTTTTAGAAGGAAATACACAAAGTGCTGGAGTAACTCGACGGGTCAGGCAGCATCCGTGGAGAACATGGATAGGTGACGTTTTGGGTGGGGACCTCTCCAGAGATGCAGCTGTGTTCCTCTAGCAGTACTCTTGCGGTACTTCTTTGTAAACTAGCATCTACAGTTCCTTGTATCTCCTGTATACTTTAGAAATACATGAACTACTTCAAAGATCTTCAGAAAGTTAACTTTCGATTTATAAGAGAAGTTTGATTTCTACTGTGGCATCCTCAAAAATACTTGCAATCAACATCAAACTTCTTCGGTTTTCATGTGCATCATGTTTTTGAAAGATTAGACTTTACACTTGAAGTACAGCATGGCAACAGGCCCTTTGGCTCACTGAGTCCCTAGTGAGTCACTGAGTCACGCAGACAAGTGATCGCCTGTACACTAGTACTATCCTACACACTAGGGACAATTTACAGAAGCCAATTAATCTACAAATCGGTACATCTTGGCCAGTGAAATTCCTCTTATGTTGCAAAACATACTTGGCGAATAAAATCTGATTCTGGTTCTGATACTGATCTATGAAGCGTGGGAGGAAACCAGAGTACCCGGAGTAAACCCACGCGGTCACAGGCAGAACCTGCAAACTCTATACAGACAGCATCCGTGTAGTCAGGTTCAAACCCGGGTGACTGGGCGTTGTAAGGCAGCAACCCACATTTTATTGATTTAATTATTGAAATGTTGCCTCTGTGTAGACTGCATTGAATAAACCGATCTAAAGCTAGCCAGAATACAGCAGAAGCTCAGTAATGGCCTTTACAATATTAAGCATAGATCAGTGGAAGAAATCTATGCTTAATGTCATGAAGGCCAGATGCTTTCATCGTGAAGGGAGAGAGTCTGGGCAGAGTTAGCAAAGTTTGAAAAGTAAAAAGAAGCGGTTTTATTAATGTTGAATGAAATAAGGCTAGTGATATCAGATAATAATGAGGGAAACTGAGAACAAAGACTCGGGGGAAGAGGGTGGTGGGGAAACCAATATTTGAGCTGCAGAATATGATGAGCATTCTGGGTCTTCTTAATAGGCCGAGTTCAAGGATATATAATATAGAACAGTGCAGCACAGGAGCAGGCCCTTCAGCCCACCATGTCTGTGTTGAACATGATGCTAAAACCAACCCTCACATGCCTGAACATAATTCATATCCCTCCATAACCTACTTGTCCATGTGCCTATCTAAAGGTTTCTTAAATACCACTGTCATATTCTTTTCAACCCCACTACACTTGGTAGCACGTTCCAGGCACTCACCACCCTGTGTGTGTAAAAAACCTGCCCCACGCATCTCCGTTAAATTTTGTCCCACTCACCTTAAAGTTATGCGCTCTAGTCTTTGATATTTCCACCCTGGGGAAAAAAGGTTCTGACTGTCTACCCTATCTATGCCTCTCATAATTGTATGTACTTCTATCAGGCCTTCCTCCAGCCTCTGACATTCCAGGGAAAATAATCCAAGTCTGTCTAACCGCTCCCCATAGCTAACGCCCCCAAATCCATGCATCATTCCGGTAAATCTCCTCTGCACACTTCCCAAAGCATCCCTGAACTTCCTGTAGTGGGGTGACCAGAACTGCACGCAATACTCCAAACCTGGTCTCACCCAAGTTGATCATGACTCTTGTACTCATTTACGAAGGTGGTGATGTTGATGGGAAACTGAGCTTAATAACGTCAGCCTGTTTATGGACACGGACTTACACTTCCGGAAGATGTCAGAACGATACAGCATGCAGAGGATGCAGTGGGGGATGAGGAGAGGGCAGGGTGGTGCATTGCAGGTTACTGCACAGGGAAATTAAAACACTGAAGTAACCAAGATAATGTTTCTGGTAACACAAAGTGTAGCTAGCAGAGAGAAGTATGTGGGAGAGATATTTGAGAACATAGAAAATAGGTGCAGGAGGAGGCCATTCGGCCCTTCGAGCCAGCACCACCATTCATTGCGATCATGGCAGATCATCCCCTATCAATAACCCGTGCCTGCCTTCTCCCCATATCCCTTGACTCCACTAACCCCTAGAGCTCTATCTAACTCTATGTGTCTGGAGCAACCAAGGCCTGGAGAAGGTGAGTCTTCGGAGTGTGGGAGGAAACCGCTGCGCCACCGTGCAGAGGTGAAGATGAGCGTGTGAGGGAGAAAATTCCAGGAAGGATATACGGGATTTAAGGTGAATGTTCAGAGATTCGGTTTACGGTCAATGGGCCGAATATATGTAGGAACAATATAAGAAAAACCTTTCTTTTGTGAAGCCGATAAAAAGTCATCAGTCTGAAATATTACACTATTTTTCCTGCAGACACTGTTGAATATTTAACTGTAAAAAATGTTTTATTACCTCTCATGGAATTGGACTCCAAACTACACGGCATTTTCTCACATAATAATACAGCCATGTAATACAGGATGTAACAACACTGCCCCCTTGTGACAAGAGTTGGAAAATGAAAAGATGTTTGATGATGGAGGTCACATTCCTATGTGGCATCATGCTAAGATTCTAGCTGAGAATTAGAAACCAGAACTCCACCATGACAGCAACACCTCACTGTGCCTCAACAAGGCCACCAGCAAAATCAAGGACCAGTCTCACCCCAGTCACTCCATCTTCTCCCCTCTCCCATCAGGCAAGAAGTTACAGAAGGTACAGAAGTTTGAAAATGCACCCCCAGATTCAGGAACAGTCTCTTCCGAGCTGTTATCAGGCAACTGAACCGCCCTCTCAACAGCTAGAGTTAGGGTTGCCAACTGTCCTGTATTAGCCAGCACACCCCATATATTGGGCTAAATTGGTTGTCCCATATAGGTCCGCTCTTGTCCCATATTTGACTGTTACTAACCTATTGACTCCCATGGACTACACTTCTTCCCACCCTGCTTCCTGCAAGGACTCCATCCCCTACTCCTAATTCCTCCACACCAGGGCATCTGAAATGTCCTCATTCTTCAGGGAACGGGGGTTCCCCTCCTCCACCATAGATGAGGCTCGCACCAGGGTCTCTTCCATACCCCGCAACACTGCTCTCTCTCTCCCCCCCCCCCCCCCCCCCCACTCACAACAAGGGCAGAGTCCCCCTAGTCCTCAACTTTCACCCCACCAGCCGTCACATACAACAAGTAATCCTCCGTCAGTTTCGCGACCTCCAACGTGACCCCACCACTCGCCACATCTTCCCATCTCCCCCCATATCTGCCTTCCGCAAGGACTGCTCCCTCTATAACTCCCTTGTCAATTCTTCCCTTCCCTCCCGTACCACCCCCTCCCCGGGCACTTTCCCTTGCAACCGTAAGAGATGCAACACTTGTCCCCTTTACCTCCCCCCTCGACTCCATTCAAGGACCCAAGCAGTCGTTCCAGGTGCGACAGAGGTTTACCTGCATCTCCTCCAACCTCATCTATTGCATCTGCTGCTCTAGATGTCAGCAGATCTATATCGGTGAGACCAAGCGGAGGTTGGGCGATCGTTTCGCCGAACACCTCCGCTCGGTCCGCAATAACCAACCTGACCACCCGGTGGCTCAGCACTTCAACTCCCCCTCCCACTCCGTATCCGACCTCTCTGTCCTGGGTCTCCTCCATGGCCAGAGCGAGCAACACTGGAAATTGGAGGAACAGCACCTCATATTCCGCTTGGGGAGTCTGCATCCCGGGGGCATGAACATTGAATTCTCCCAATTTTGTTAGTCCTTTTGTTAGTTGGATGAGGGTGCCGGACTTTGCGTCGCCCTGGCCAAAACTCCTCAGCTGGCCCGCAGGCTGGGCTTTGTGTGCCGTCCAGCACCCGGGCCAACTCATCCTTCACCCAGCCACGGCCGAATTGCCATCGGGAATTTGTCCCGTATATTGACTTTTTGTCCCTTATTTGGGAGTGAGAAAGTTGGCAACCCTAGTCAGAGTGTGGTCCTCACCTCTCATCTACCTCGTTGAAGACCTTTGAACTATCTTCAAGCCAAGTCAAAAGAGTTTATTATCATGTTTATTGTCATTATCTTTAATTGGGCTTGAATGTTATATCTTTGCGTTAAATGTTGTACCCTTTACTGTTTATCTGTGAAGAGTTTGACTGCATTCATGTATGATCCTTCCACGGACTGGATAGCACACAAAGGTTTCTCACTCTACCTCAATACACATGGTAACAATAAATTAAACTAAACTAACACTAAACTCAGTTTAGTTTAGTTTAGAGATAAAGCGTGGAAGCAGGCCCTTCAGCCCACTGAGTCTGCGCTGGTCAGCGATCACCCGTACATGAGTTCGATCCTACACAGTGGTGACAATTTACAAAAAACAATGAATCTATGAACCTGCGCATCTTTGGGATGTGGGAGGAAACTGGAGCATCTGGAGAAAACCCATGCGGTCTGGGACTGTGGTCACTGGGAGAACATGCAAACTCCACACAAACAGTACCCGAGGTCAGGATCGAGCTCGGGTCTCTGGCGTTGTGAGGCAGCAGCTCTACCCACTGTGCCATTCCTCCAGCAGATTGTCTGTTGCTCTGGAATCTTCCTTATTTTAGTTGTTCACAGATTTTAGACGCTACGAAAAGCAAATTGCCCAAGCACAAAAACTTCAAGCAGAAATGTATTGGTTCAATAAATAGTCTTGTTCCTCAAACATATCAACATTTTCTTGCAACGATTAAATGTTCAAATTCAATCCAAACACTTGCACATTTTGGCAACATCCAAAAACTTGTAAATCATTCCCAAACACCAACAATTACTTAATTAAGAATAAACATCTTCCCCAAACAACTGGCACATGTTTAGTTTAGATATACAGCGGGGAAACAAGCCCATCAACTCACCAAGTCCACGCCGACCAGCGACCACCCGTACACTAGCACTATCCTACACACTTGGGACAATTTACAATCTTTATCAAAGCCAATTAACCTAGAAACCTGTACGTCTTTGTAATGTGGGAATAACCAGAGCACCTAGAGAAAACCCACGCGGTCACAGGAAGAACATACAAACTCCATACAGACAGCACCCATAGTCAGGATTGAACCTGGGTCTCTGGTGCTGCAAAGCAGCAAATCTACCGCTGCGCCACCGTGCCTTCAAGTAAACCCTCTACAAATCCTTTAACATTCTATCGATGGATTAAATGTTAATCTGCTTTAGCCGATTACCACTAATCTTGTATGCTTTTAACATCTCCTAGATAAGCCTCTTGCAAACTTTATTATAGATCTTTAGAATATACAGCTAGACAATACCTCATTTACTCGAGCAAAAAGACACAAAGTGCTGGAGTATCTATGCATCTTTGGAGAAAAACGGATAGGTGATGTTTTGGGTCAAGACCCTTCTTCAGAAAGATACTTCGGTTTTCAGTACCTTCTGTGGAGCATATACTAATGATGTGCATGGTTCAAAATATTTACTTGTCTGTCAAACTGATGAAGGGACCCGACCCGAAACATCGCCTATCCATGAAGGGTCCTGACCTGAAACATCACCTATCTCGGTTTCCCAAGGTGCTGCCTGACTCACTGAATTATGCCAGCATTGTGTGTTTCTTTCTCAAGTTTTCAGCATCTGCAGGTACTTGTATTCATTGACTTGTCTGCTAAACATTTTTTAATGTCTCACACTTCTCATAATTCATAATTTTTTGGTAACCAAGAGCAAATCTAATTATTATCTTGCTCAGTATCAAACAGTTAGGGTTGTCAACTGTCCTGTATTAGCCGGGACATCCCGTATATTGGTTTGTCCCGTACGGGTCCGCCCTTGTCCCGTATTTGACTGCCACTACTCGGGTCGAGGAGACTGCCGGGTCGGAGCGCCGCGTCCAGCCCCGCCTCACCCGTCCTGACGTAGTGCAGCCCATGGAGTGCAGCAGCAGAACCTCGCCTGTGGCCCCGTCGATCTGCAGCCCGGCCAGCTGTCCAACCTTCAGACCTTCGCTTACCGCTGCAACCACCACTCATGGCCGATCATCGGTTCATGAGTTGGATGGGGCACTGGACTATGCGCGTGACATTGCACGGTCCGGGCTAAAACTCCTCAGCTGGCCCGCCGGCTGGGCTTTGTGTACAGTCTAGCACCCGGGCCAACTCATCATTCGCCCAGCCACAGCCGGGTTGGTCAAAGAATTACCGTCGGGAATTTGACCCTTATTTTGACCTTTTGTCCTTTATTTGGGAATGAGAAAGTTGGCAACCCTACATACAGCAGCTTTTTGTAAACAATGTAACACAGTATTTCAGATAATGGTCAATCTTTGGTTGAGACTATGATGGGATTAGTTGATTTTTGGACAATAAGAATCAAGGGAGTTGGGGATGTCTAGAAATTGAGGCACGGGTAGAAGATGAGATGAGATATTGGATGTTGAAGAATGTCAAAGGTAGTGTTTCACTGGCATGTGCATCAGCAACGGAACAATGGAATTCGTACTTGCAGCAAGCAGCACAGCATGCGTGCCAACACAGTATGCATAGAAAACATAATAAACAAAAACAAAATAAACATCATAAACAAAAACTAGCACAGTGGCGCAGCGGTAGAGTTGCTGCCTTACAGTGCCCGAGACCCGGGTTCGATCCTGACTACAGGTGCTATCTGTACGGAGTTTGTACTTTCTCCCTGTGACCACGTAGGTTTTCTCTGAGGGCTTCGGTTTCCTGCCACACTCCAAAGACGTGCAGGTTTACATTTAATTACCTTGGTATAAATGTAAATTGTCCCTCGAGTATGGGCCCTTCAGCCCACCGAGCCCGCAACGACCAGCGATCTCCGCACACTCACACTATCCAAGGCACACTAGCTAGGGATCATTTACAATTATACCAAACCAATTAAACTACAAAACCGTACGTCTTTGGAGTGTGGGAGGAAACCGGAGATCCCGGAGAAAACCCATGCAGTCATAGGGTGAAACATGCAAACTCCGTACAGACAGCTCAAGTAATCAAGATCAAACCTGGGTCTCTGGCACTGTCGGGCAGCAACTCTGCCACTGTGCCACTTTGCCGCCATTACAAGGATCTGTGCTTGGGCTACAACTAATCACCATCTATATCAATGAACTGGCTCGCTTACTGTAAATTGATTTGATCAAACATTCAGAACAATTGCAATTTTAATCACAGCCATGACTTACAAGAACCAGTAACAATATACAATACTCACAAACTAAAATATTCATGAAATACTGGGTTTTTGCAATCTGGCACAGTTTTTGTCTTCTGTCTGCTTCTGCGATCGCTGTCAGGTACCACAGACGACTGCAGGGCAAAGAAAAAAGAAAAAGTGACTTAAGCGTTATTGAATAAAAATAATCAAACTGGTACTGCGAGTTGTGAATCAAACGAGTTGTGAATCTGTGGAATTCTCTGCCACACAAAGCAGTGGAGATCAATTCAAGAGAGAGTTAGATTTCGCTCTTAGTGCTAACGGAATCAAGGGATATGGGATAAAAGCAGGAACAGGGTACTGACTTTGGATGAGAAGCCATGATCATATTGAATGACAGTGCTGGCTCGAAGGGCCGAATGGCCTACTGTATCTATTTTCTATGTTTGTTCTTCTATTTTTATAGTGGCGTGCGATATCCCAAAGGACATTCATCACTAAAGTGCTTTTGAAGAGGAAGCAGGATTCCATAGTAGGGAGACCTGATAGACGTATATAAAATGATGAGAGGCATAAATAGACAGTCAGAACCTTCTCCCCCTCCCCTCCACTGAGGATGAAAATGTCAAACGTCAAGAGGGCATAGCTTTGAGGTGAGAGGGCCACAGTTTAAAGATGTGCGGGGGATATTTTTCTGCACAGAGAGTGTTGTGGGCCTGGAATGCGCTGGAAGGGCCGTTGTGGAGGCAGATACGATAGTGGCATTTACAAGGCTTGTAGATAGGCACACGGATATGCAGGGAGTGGAGGGATATGGACCATGTGCAGGCAGATGAGATTAGTCCACATTAGCACCATGTTCGGCCCGGATATTGTGGGCAGAAGGGCCCATTCCAGTGCGCTACTGCTCTATATTTTACGAAAGTCAGCATTCAATTTACAGAAACTTAGATCCCTCTAATCGTAATCTGACAAAACTAATTCTCTAACTTCAGGTAGCTCTTTCTTTCTCTCTACATCCACTTCACCTTCCCAGATCTCCCACTAGTCTTACTGTCTCCACATACATTCTTTCTTTGTCCTGCCCACTCCCCTGATATCAGTCTGAAGAAGGGTCTCGACCCGAAACATCGCCCATTCCTTCTCTCCATAGATGCTGCCTCATCCGCTGAGCTACTCCAGCATTTTGTGTCTACTTTCGACTTTACCAGCATCTGCAGTTATTTCTTAAACAAAAATCATGCATCATCTACAGCTTAGTGATGCTGAATAAGGAATGAATGTTAGTCAGGATATCAATGATAACACCTCTGTCCCTCTTCAAAACTCTGCCAATCGCAAGCTGAACTGAAGAGAGGGTATGAGACAAAAAATAACACAGTGCTGGAGTAACTCAGCGGGTCAGGCAGCATTTTTGGAGAATAGGTGACATTTCAGGTCGGTACTCTTCTCCAAATTGATTGGACCAATATGGTCCACCCAACTATAGTTACCCAACCAGATGCAACTAAATTTAAAGTAGCTCTTTCTTCCCAATAACCCTTTCTGGCTTAGGCCCTCCCTTCATCACCTCCAGTTTAAATTCCATTTGAAATATTTTGGAGGACCAAGAAACCAAGAACCAAGATTATGGTCGGGGAAGGTAAAGCTGGAAGAGAGGTGATGGCAGGTTTGGAGGGAAGGCAAATCCTGGCAAATGATAGGTGGAACGAGCTGCCAGAGGAGGTCATTGAGGCACGGACTATTGCAATGTTCAAGAAACAATTGGACAGGTGCATGGCTAGGACAGGTTTGGAGGGATATGGACCAAACGCAGGCATGGGAGTAATGTAGATGGTGGTTAGTGTGGGCGTGTTGGACCGAAGGGCTTGTTTCCATGTTGTATGATACTATAACCATTACGGTTTGCTGTACTCAAGGAATTAAAAAGCATAAATTATAAACCAAGGGCTAAATAGTTTAATTTCATATAGACATTTAAAAGGTTGGCTAAACACTTATTTTGGGAAGAAATACCAAGAGGAGAGGTGGGAATCCTGCATAATGAGTTCAGAGATACAGCATGGCAACAGGCCCTTTGGCCCACCGAGTCTACACCAACCAGCGATCCTCCCACATTAGCACTGTCCTACACACACTAGGGACAATTTACTAGGCGACTCTTTAGGCGACTGCCAGGGACTAGTTTTAATGGAATTCACCTACGACACCTGGCGACAACAAAAATTGTCTCCCCCGTCTCCGAAAAATGTTCACCATGTTGAAAATGTAGCGGCAGTCGCCTGTAGTCGCCCAAAAAAATCGCCTAAGTGGGACAGGCTCGTTACACCAAGCCAATTAACCTACAATCCTGGACGTCTTTTAGAGTGTGGGAGGAAACTGAAGATATCGGAGAAAACCCCACGCGGTCACGGGGAGAACGCACAAACTCCGTACAGACAGGATCGAGCCCAGGTCTCCAGCGCCTCAAGCGCGTGTAAGGCAAAAACTCTACCGCTGCGCCACCGTGCAGCCCTTACACTGTTGATCCATCCAAGTGATCTCAGGACAACCAATGCAGTAGATGTAGGTGATCAACTCTAAAATAATGACATATACAGCTTAAATACAAAAGATCCTCTACGTGGAAGTGGTTTGAAAGCATTCTCACCTTTATGTAAGCATCGCAGGCATGATATTCTTTCCCCATAAGCCCTTTCGCTTCCATAACTGGAGAACAAAACGTAGTGACACCATTATCTTTCAGAACAGATAAAAGAGCCACGGCTAATGTGACATTCAATTAAAATTAAACTTCAAGAGGAATGATCAACTCAAGTTGATAACTTTAAGTTGATATTTTTTGCAGACTTTACATTTTGGGACCCCAGCATAACATTTATGTCCAGACAGCAGATTGCTGAACCATTGATCCAGACACAAGCTCGATTCCCATTAAAGCAATTGTGTAATTTACATGCAAGGAATGACTAGTCCCAGTAATGGTACCCATGTCAAACACCAATGTCCTCTTGGGAAGGAAACCTGCCATCCACATCCAGTCTTGTTGCTGGACACCTCCGCTCAGTCTGCCTAAACCTACCTGATCTCCCGGTTGCTAAACACTTTAACTCCCCCTCCCATTCCCACACTGACCTTTCTGTCCTGGGCCTCCTCCACTGTCAGAGTGAGACCCAGCGCAAATTGTTGGAACAGCACCTCATATTTCGCTTGGGCAGCTTACACCCCAGCAGTATGAATATTGAATTCTCTAACTTCAAGTAACCATCTCGCTCCTTCCCTCCCCGTTCCTAGTTCTCTGAACAGTCTGACTGTCCCCCTGATGAAATTTTATCTTTGTATACTTCCTAGTCACCTTCTCCTAGCTAACAATGACCTATTCCACATTTCCTTTGAGCTCTAGGATGTCTCGTTTTCACACCTTACACTTCCTTATCTCTGTTTCTCCCTGTCCCGACTCTGTCTGAAGAAGGGTCTCAACCCGAAACATCACCCATTCCTTTTATCCAGAGATGCTGCCTGTCCCACTGAGTTACTCCAGCATTTTGTGTCTATCTTCGGTGTAAACCAGCATCTGCAGTTCCTTCCTGCACTATGTAGTCTTGTTCAGTTGCGTTTAGTTTAGAGAGACAGCACGGAAACAGGCCCTTCGGCCCACTGATTCCATGCCAACCAGCAATCACTGCACATTAACACTATCCGACACTCATTAGGGACAATTTACATTTATACCAAGCCAATTAACCTATAAACCTGTACGTCTTTGGAATGTGGGAGGAAACCGAAGATTTCGGAGAAAACCCACACAGATCACTGGGTGAACGTACAAACTCCGTACAGACAGCACCCGTGGTCAGAATCGAACCTGGGACTCTGGCGCTGTAAGTCAGCAACTCTACCGCTGCACCACTGTGCCGCCCAACGATTGTCTGCACGCAAGTCCAGACCAACAGGTGACTCCTCAATTCAGCAAAAGCCAGAGATAGACAATAAATGCAAGCAATGTCATAGAATCATAACGCACAGAAACAAGCCTTCGGCCCAACTCAACCCATCTGACCTAGTCCGATTTGCCTACAATTGGCCCATGTCCCTCTAAACCTTTCTGATCCACATATCTGTCCAAATGTCTTTGAAATGCTGTTATAGTATCTGCCTCAACTATGTTCTCTGGTAGCTCATTCTAAAAAGCTACCACCCTCCATGAGAAAAGGTTGCCCCTCAATTTCATGTCAATTTTTTTCCGTCAGTCATCTTAAACATAACCCTCTAGTTCTTGATTCCTATCCCAATAGCTGAGACCCTCGAGTCCCGGCAACATCCTTGTCAACCCTCTCGGCACTCTTTCCAGCCTGATGGCATCGTTTCTATAGCAGGGTGACCTAAACTGAACAAAATACACCATCTGCCAGCCTTTGTAACCGACTAAATATTAACAGCTACCCATCTTCTGTGGCTCCACACTTATTTGACCACGTCGCTACTCTTTTGCCATTAATATACTTATCGCGAAAGAATGAATTATTTTAAAATAAAGAAACAGCAAATCCATGAACAATGAATGCATTGTCTGTCTTTACATTTTATAGAATCACAAATTTACAAGTTCTACTTATCAACGAGAAACATTTACAAAAATTGCCTGCGATATTCAGTCTAATTTATTGCCGCCTGTACCGAGGTACAGTGCAAAGCCTTTGTTGCGTGTTAACCAGTCAGCGGAAAGACTATACATTATTACAAGAGCCGTCCACAGTGTACAGAGGGGGAGGGGGGGGGGGATATTTCCAGACTTACTGTGAACAGCAATCGCCCCATCTTGAAGATGAACCGATAGCTTCAGCTGCCCTGTGAAGAGACAAGAATGAATTATTCTACAATATTGTCTGTTTTAGTCGCGATGTTTGACCAACCATTCACGTGAAAAAACTTAACAGCTCTTAAAGTATAGATGGCAGAACAAGGAACTGCAGATGCTAGCTTGCACAAAAGGACACAAAGTGCTGGAGTAACTCAGCGGGTCAGGCAGCTTCTCTGGAGAAAATGGTTTCAGGTCGGAACTCTTCTTCAGACTGCTCCATTCTGCAGAACCATTCTTCTGACAGGCTTTGTAGAGGTCTGAAAACCGTGACCTCCAGGATCAAGAATAGCTTCTTCCTAACTACAGGTGCACAACCTTTTATCCGAAGATCCAAATAACGAAAACCTCCGAATAGCGGACATTTTTTCAGTCCTTGAAGAAAGGTCCTTGAAGACGTTCACCGAGGGCGGCCCGCAGAGGTGACAGCGGAACCTCCGGTCGGACCTCAAAGAAAGGGGAACTAAATCCCCATTCATAAAAGAGAAGGTGAGGGTATATAGCGCGGGAGGGTTAATAATTGACAATCTGCTGCTGCCTGCCCGCTGAGTTAAAAAGTTCCCATGGTAGACTCACGATACACAGTGTATCGTGAGTCTTGCGTGGGAACTTTTTAACTCAGCGGGCAGGCAGCAGCAAATTGTCGCTCCCTTCAGTTTCACCCCACCTACACCCCTCTGCTTCCCGGCCATGTGTGTGACTCCTTCCCTCCCCTCTCCAGCTCCCCGCTCATTGCACCGGCGCGGGGGCTTTGCACTGTCTTCATGTTGGAGCCAGTGCCAGTCACCGGAGACGTCAGGACCAACGGGACACCGACCCCCAGGCCCACCGCAAGCACGGAGAAACCTGAGACCCACAGCCAGCAGCAGCCCAGCCCCGTTCCAATTCCAGAGGAACACGCTCTCCGCTGTCCCCGTAGGGACAGAAGCTGATGGCCCGGGCTGTGGCGTCTCCGGCCACCCCCCTGTACAGGAGCTGAGACTGGGAACTGTGGGGTTGTTTGCAGTTGCAGAGGGTGGGGGCAAGGGCGGTACAGTTCCCAGTCTCAGCTCCATTCCAGGGGGGTGACCGGAGACGTCAGGACCAACGGGACACCGACTGCAAGCACGGAGATCCCGGAGCCTCACAGCCAGCAGCAACTCTAGTCCAGCCCCGCTCCAACTCCAGAGGAACCCGGGTTGCGGATGAGGGGGCGCAGCTCGGGCTGTGGGTGAACTGCCACTTGTCGCTGTAGCGGCGCATCGGGGAGCGGGTTCCTGTTGGTCCTGACGTCTCCGGCCATCCCCCTGGACAGGAGCTGAGAGACGTCAGGACCACCAGAAGCCGCTCCCCGATGCGCCGCTACAGCGACAAGTGACAGTTCGCCCACAGCCCGAGCTGCGCCCCCTCATCGGGACACCGACCCCCAGGCCCACTGCAAGCACGGAGATCCCAGAGACTCACAGCCAGCAACAACTCTAGCCCAGCCCCGCTCCAACTCCAGAGGAACCCGGGTTGCGGATGAGGGAGCGCAGCTCGGGCTGTGGGCGAACTGCCACTTGTCGCCGTAGCGGCCCAACGGGGAGCGGATTCCTCTGGAGTTGGAGGGACAGGGAGACACAGCGGCTTTTGAGAATGGTGGGCAATCACTTCCAAAGTTCTGCCCACACAGTCAGTACACCTCTCCTACACATGTCTCCCGCACTAAGATCATCTCGCAGAGAATGATCCCAGCCTAACCCTCCCTATTCTCTCCTATTCTGCAAGAAAAAACTACATTGAAGACTCAAACTCGCGATCGAGTAACTGCCGGGATCGAGGCTCAAACTCGCGACCTTGCGGATACGAGCCGAGCACTCTACCACTGAGCCAGCCGTTAAAATCTACGTTAAAAATCTTCCATTCCGAAAGCCAAAAAATTCTGAATTACGAAAAGTGTCTGGTCCCAAGGCTTTCAGATAAAAGGTTGTGCACCTGTACCATCATGTTGAGCACCACACAACACCAAGCATAACTATGAACTACGGACTGTCTTTGGTTGCGCCAAGGACTTCAGGCTTATTTGCACTAGAACTTATCTGGGTGTAGGCCTGTTAAGCTGCAGCAAGGAAGAATGTCAATGTTCAGTTGTCAGTACATCAGACTTGAATATTCTTGACCCTCTTGCTTTGCAGATGCAGAGTGAAGGGCAGATGGGGACGTGGCAGGTTGCATGTTCTTCATCATCATCATCATCATCGCTTAAAACATTAGCGACGTAGTGGCGCTGATTTCCGACGGGAACGGTGACGGACACACCACACATCTCTGTCCTCCAGTTCCTGCGGACTTCTGCCGCTGGAAGTATAGGATTTTGGTGTGTGTGCTTTATCATCATTCCTTACAACGCTATGTTCGACAGTGATCGCAACTTCTACTGAAGTGTGGATGGCTAGAAACTCATCCGCCCTTTGACAGGTCTTGTTTTTGGCCCTGCTAGGGGTCCACAGTCCCCTCCTCACCTGGCAAACCAGGTGGGGGAGACGGTTTAGTGGCCGACTATCCGACCATGGAGCAGGTAGCACGGGATTACATAGTACCCGTGGCGTGGGGAGAACTCCCCCCGACCTGACCTGAAAGTTCAACTGGACCTCATCAACGACTCTCTGCATGTTAAGCTGGAAGCTCACGATCATCTCCACTTCAGCACCATCGATGCCGACTGGGGCGTGTGGTAACACACCATTTCCTGACGTTGATGAGCATCTCCGCTTTGCTGACATTGTTGGAGATAGACACAAAATGCTGGGGTAACTCAATGAGTCAGGCAGCATCTCTGGAGAAATTGGAGTAGGTGATGTTTCAGGTCAAAACCTTTCTTCAGACCAAGAGTCAGGGGAGAGGTAAACTAGAGGTATGAAAGGTTTCAGAACACATCAGACCCGGCACCGATGACTGAGGAAAGGTGGAGCCCACAGTGATCCATTGTTGCCTGTGGAAGGGGTGAAAACGAAGGGATATATGGATATGAACAGTGGAACAGGCAAGGGTGGGGGAAGGGTGGAGAGAGAGGGAATGCAGGGGTCATTTGAAGTTAATATTCATACCACTGAGCCCAAGCGAAACACAAGATGCTGGTTCTCCAATTTGCATTGGCCTCACTGGAGCTAGTTATCAACTTCAGGAAGTGCAGTGGAGTTCATGCTTCAATCAGCATCAGTGCTGCTGACATGGAAATGTCTGAGCACCTCATGTTCCTTGGCGTGAATATTACCAGCGATCTGTCATGGATCAACTCCACTGCTGCAACAACCAACGCCTCAACTTCCTCAGACAGCCACAAATGCAGCACGTTTCCAATGACTCTCCCAAACGTTGAGAGATGCACCACATAACGCATTCTGCCGGGCAGCGTCACAGCCTGGTTTGGCGATAGCTCTGCCCAAGCCCACAGTAAATTGCACAGAGTAGCAGATGTAGCCCAGTCCATCGCACAGACCAAACTCGCCACCATCGACTCAACGCTGCCTCGGAAAAGCAGCCAACATAATCAAAGAATTGTCCCACCATAGTCACTCCTTCTGCTCCCCATTCCCGTCTGGCAGAAGATAAAGGAAGGAGTCAGGGGCAGCATCTTCCCCTCGGATGTCAAGCATCTGAACGGTCCTTCCATAGGCTAGGGGAATGTTTGATCCACCTCTACCCCATTGTGGACATTGGCCTTTGTCTATGGAACTGATGCGCTATAGTGCTGAGACTTCTATTCTGCACTCTGTATCTTCCCCTTTGCTCTATCTATTGTACTTATGTTCGACTTGATTGTATTTATGTCTGGTGTGACATGATCTGATGGGATAGCATTAAAGACAAAGCTTTTCACTGTACCTCGGTACACATGACAATAATAAACCTATACCTAGATATACAGGATAAGTCTGGGAGCTTGCTTTTGTCTTTTAGTTTAGTTTAGAGATGCAGCGTGGAAACAGGCCCTTCGGCCCACCGAGTCCGCACTGACCAGCAATCCCTGCACATTAACACAACCTTACACACACTGGGGACAATTTTACACTTATACCAAGCCAACGAACCTACAAACCTGCACGTCTTTGTGGTGTGGAAGGAAGCCTAAGATCTTGGGGGAAACCTACGCAGGTCACAGGGAGAATGTACAAACTCTGTACAGACAGTACCTGTAGTCAGAATCAAACCAGGGTCTCTGGCGCTGTATGTCAGCAACTCTACCGCTGCGCCACCGTGCCACCTGTCTCTGGAATAGGTCATGATTTCAATTTTAGGTAGATATACTTGCCTTGTGGCTGCACTAAGTAGCTTGGCAGTCAGAGCTAACTTTGGAGAAGAAGCCTACAGCCGCACTGCCAGGGTGCAATTGGAATCCAAAGTATTTGCTTCATCCAATTTACTCCACAAATTTCTGGATATCAGGTGCGGTTTAATGCACGTTAAACTGTGTGCAATAAACTGGAGATTTAATCCTGCAGGAGATGATTGAAATGGATTATCCACTCAGCACTTCACCTTCAGATGCTTCACAGCTTGTTGTGGGCACTTTTACAACCTGCCTCCACTGAAGTAACACTGTTACGGCTGCTGGTTTCCCAATTATTGTTAAATTGTCCACACCATTCGTGAATGGGAGCAGCTGGACTGCATATCTTTGGTCTCATTTTTTGGTTGTGGAGTTTAGTTCAGTTTAGTTATTGTCACATGCACCGAGGTACAGTGCAAAGCTTTTGTTGCGTGCTAACCCCAGTCAGCGGAAACATTGAAACGTCAAAAATAGGTGCAGGAGTAGGCCATTCGTCCCTTCGAGCCAGCACTGCCATTCAATATGATCACATGGCTGATCATCCAGAATCAGTACCCCGATCCTGTTTTCTCCCCATATCCCTTGATTCCGTTAGCCCTAAGAGCTACCGTGCCCTCCATAAAAACCCATCACTTATTTATTTGCCTCTGTAATCCACAATTTGAGATTCCCTCGGATGGTCACGTCGCACAACGACCCGGCATAGACATATCTGCACTTTAGACTGTTTTACTGTTTTACTTTTCTTTTTTTTTTAATAAATCGTGTTTCTCGGGGTATCTAAATTTTATTACTTGTTTAAGTTATGACATCGGATGGAAGCTGCATACCAAATCTCGTTGCACCTATGTGCAATGACAATTAAATATATTATTAATATTATTATAACGTTTGGTGCCAGGGAAAGTCCCGTAAAGTCCGATTAAAGATAGTCAGTGCGTCACCAATGAGGTAGATAGTAGCTCAGGACTGCTATCTAGTTGTTAATATCCCTGTTTATACATGTTTATATCTCTGCGTTCATGTTTCACATAGTAGAACCATATTAAACACATTTGGCTTATTCTCCTACACTTCATGATGAACCTTGAAGAATTCCTGGATGGATAATAGTACGAGAATCACCAGCCTAGGATATTTTGATGGGATATTATTCTGCTGCTGCTATAGTTAGTTCAGTTTAAAAGATGCAGCATAGAAACAGGCCCTTCAGCCCATCATAGTCTACACCGACCATCGATCACCCATTCACCTAAGTTCTATGTTATCCCATCTGTGTCACCCATTCCCTGCTACACTAGGGGAAAATTTTACAGAGGGTCAATTAACCTACAAACTTGCACATCTTTGGTTGTGGGAGAAAACCAAGATTAACCTCACGTGATCAGAGAGAGAACACGCAAACTCCACAGACAGCACCCGACGTCAGGATCGAACCTGGGTCTCTGGCGCTGTGAGGCAATAGATCTACCAGCTGCGCCCCTGTGCTGAGTTTGCTAGAAATCTTGAATTGCTGGATAGGGGATAGGTTCTGCGTTTATTCCATAATACCAGTGCCTTTTTTAAAAAAGTTTAATTGAGTTTAGTTACAGCACGGAAACAAGACTTTTGGCCCAGTGAATCCGCGCTGACCAGCAACCCCCCTACGCTAACACAATCCTACACACGGGAAAATGCACCATTTTACCGAAGCCAATTAACCGACACACCTGCACGTCTTTGTGGTGTGTGAGGAAACCACTGCAACAGGAGAAAACCCACCCAGGTCACGGGGAAAACGTGCAAACTTCGTACAGACAGCACCTGTGGTCAGGATCAAACCCGGGGTCTCTGGCGCTGTAAAGCAGTGACTCTACTGCTGCGCCACCATGCCACACTTATCGGATTTAGTGTAGTGTAGTCTATTATTGTCACGTGTACCGAGGTACAGTGAGAAGCTTTTTGTGGCGTGCTAACCAAGGAGTGGACGTCTCTCGCATGGTGACTTGCTTGAAGTTTATAAAGTAGCAGTAAAATAGATGGATGTAACATGACACTGAAAAGTGTGACATTTAAATGTATCACAATAATGAGAAGCAGAGACTAAATGAGAATAACAGGAGATTAATCAATGAAGGAACATTTCACTTTGGCACACTGGTGCAGTGGTAGAGTTGCTGCCTTACAGCGCCAGTGACCCGGGTTCGATCCTGGCTACGGGTACTGTCTGTATGGAGTTTGTTCGTTCTCCCCGTGACCTGCGTGGGTTTTCTCCGGGAACCTCAGTTTCCTCCTACACTCCAAAGACGTACGGGTTTGTAGGATAATTAACTTGGTATAAATGCAAAAATTGTCCCGAGTGTAGAATAGTGTTAATGTGTGGGGATCGCTGGTCAGTGCGGACTCTCTGGGCCAAAGAGCCCGTCTCTGCACAGTATCTCTAAAGAAAACCCAAATCAAGATGCATTCTCAATATTACGTTACCCTCACTGTTTTACAAGCTTCCACCCCAAACATTCAAGCTGATCTTCAACAAAGCAATAGGATTGATAACATCGGTCCAGTGGAAATGTAAGCTGTCAGGATAGCAGGCACATTGCTGATCATGTACTGTCTTTTCAGGTGAGGCAGAGGTCCACTTGCACCTACTCCAACCACATCTACTGTATCTGCTGTGGACTCCTATATCTCGGCGAGCCCAAGCGCAAGCTGGGCAATCGTTTTGCTGAATACCTCCGCTCAGTCCGCCTGGACCTACCTGATCTCCCGGTTGCCAAGCACTTTAACTCCCCCTCCCATTCCTTTCTGACCTTTCTGTCCTAGGTCCCCTCCATTGTCAGAGTGAGGCTAAATGCAAAGTGGAGGAACAGCACCTCATATTTTGCTTGGACAGCTTACAGCCCTCTAATTTCAAGTTCTTGCTTCCTTCTCCCTCCAACCCTCCCCCCATCCTGGTACTCCCACCAGTCTGACTGTCCTCGTGATTAAATTTTATATTTTTATGCTTCATTGTCAACTTCCCCTAGATAACAATGATCTATTCCACATTTTCCTTGAACCGCATCACCTTTGATCTCTCGTTTTCACACCTTCCCCTTCGACATCTCAGTGCCTCCCTCTCCCCTGGCTCTGTCAGAAGAAGGGTCTCGACCCGAAACCTCACCCACCCCTTCTAGTTGCCCGTCCCGCTGAGTTACTCCAGCATTTTGTGTCTATGTATAATTATATCTGTACATTGGTGAAGCATTCTAGACCCAAGAATGAACTTCAGGCAGACATATTTCTGCAAACCATGTACGATAAAAATCATGGGTTCTTTTTTCCATCTACGATTTTTAATGTATTTATAAATCATTTCATAATTTAGGATATTAATATTATTAAGGATCCAGTTAATTAATGTAAAATTAGTGTAAGCATAGGGTTGATGGGTGCCGCAGACTTTTTCAGCTTGTAGAGCTTATTTCTGTGAAACTAAAATCTTCTTAAGGGCATTACTAAACTACGTATATTTTGGCAAGTCTGTCGCAATGCGCAATGCCACCTGACAGCGCCAGAGACCCGGGCTCGATCCTGACAGCGGATGCTGTCTGTACGGAGTTTTCCCTGTACCCATGCTCCGGTTTCCTCCCACATTCTAAAGACGTGCAGGTTTGCAGGTTAATTGGCCTCCATGAATTGTCTCTAGCGTGTGTAGGATAGAACGAGGAACAATTTTACAAGAGGCCCATTAACCTGCAAACCTGCACGTGGGGTGATCGAAGGTCAGCACGGACTCGATGGGCCGAAGGGGCAGTTTCCACACTGTGTCTCCAAACTAAACTCTCATATTTACATTCCTACATAAATGTATATCATAGCACAGTCTGAATTTCGTATCAGTCATACAGCATGGAAAATGGCCCTTTGGACCAACTTCCCCACCCCGTCCATACATGTCCCATCTACTGTGTTTAAGAAGGAACTGCAGATGCTGGAGGATCAAAGGTTTCCTTCGCTCCATAGATGCTGCTGCACCCCGCTGAGTTTCTCCAGCTTTTTTGTATGTCCCATCTACTCTAGTTCCACCTGCCTGCATTTGGCCCATATACCAATAAACATCCTATCCATGTACCTGTCTAAACGTTTCTTAAACGTTGTGATAGTACCTGCCTCAATTACCTCCTCCAGCAGCTCGCTCCATACACCCACCACCCTTTGTGTAAAAATGTTACCCTTCAGTGTCCCTTTAAATCTTGCCCCCAGCACTGTAACCCTATGTCCTCATTATAATTATAAATATAACTTAAAAAAACAATATAAAAAGCAAAAAGGCTATAAAGAATTTAACTTTCCATTTTCTGTGACATAGAAACCTGCATGACAGAAAAGATCATTATCTTTACATTTCCAATACAACACCCAGTTTCACTGCAAATGCTTCAAAACACGTTGGAGAATAAATTAAAACTAGGTGTGTGGAAATGTGAGTCTGCACAGTTCTCACGTTATCCATGGCTTGTGCGCACGAACAATATTTAACGCCTCCCTCCTACACGCATCCACAATATGTACAAAAGATATACAAGTGGCATTTGTCCCTTACCAAATGTTGTGAGGTAAAACGAGTCCAGAACATTGGAGAATCTGTTGCAAAAGGAAACTCGGTGGATGCTGCCGTGCTCCATTGTGAATGCCAAACTCACTGCTGTAATCTGAATCCCCGATGTTTCAAAACAGTAACTCAAGAGGCCGTTAGAAGTACAGTATCGAGCATGGTTGGTAAGAGCAGAGGTGCTTCCGGGCTAGCACTGCTAACCGCCCTTGCTTTGAACGGGGCCACTCTCGTGACCATAGTGATGAGAATAAGCATTTGTTCCCATTGGCTGCCTGGCCGTTTTGAATGGAGCCTTTTCCCAGCATTAGCTGGCCTGTCGCTGGCAGTAAGGAATGACCTGACAATGCACGCTGGTATCCGACAGGAGAGCATGTCCAAAACCCTGAAATGGAGCTGCTGCTCACGGCTTCAAAGAAGCTGCAATCGTCCAAGGTTTAAATTCAGCACCAGTAACTAGCGATTCCTGTTCTGTGGCCCTCGTAATCCAAGTACAAAAGTAATTAATGACCCCTTTCCAGAGAAGGAGTAAGATTCTCGTTCTCACTGAACAGGTTGGGAAGGGATTAAATTGCAATTCAACGGGGCATAATCTGATCTCTGAACCACTGTTCCAAGTAAGGAACACTGCAAGAACTGCTACTGCAACAGATATCCTATTGAACAATGACACATAGGCTTTACACAAGTTCTTTATCCCCCACGCATTAACTGTTGCTCACCTTTATCTTCAACAGAGAGAAAAAAAACAATTAAACAAAATGTTAGAAATCGGCATGGTGTCACTGATAGGTGGTAATTTTCTTTAAAACGTGCGGTGGTAACACTTGCATTGGCTGTGCGGGCACGTCATGTCTTCCAAATGGTCAAATACATTCAGATCAATAGCCAGATATTAGTCAAAGACGGATATAAAAAGCTGGAGTAACTCAGCGGGTCAGACAGCATCTCTGGGGAAAAGGAATAGGTGACATATCGGGTCGAGACCCTTCTTCAAACTGAGAGTCAGGGGACATTTATATTGGTCTACATTACATACATTTTGGTCTACAGCCATTCTTCAAAAAGTGACATAAGGAGTCAATAATTGTGCTATTTATAGACATAGTCATGCAACACAGAAACAGGCCCTTCGGCCCAACTCATCCATGCTGACCAAGATGCCCCATCTAAGCTAGTCTCATTTGCCCGCAATTGGTCCATATCATTCAAACCTTTTGTGTAGAAGATGCTGGTTTACACTCAAGATAGACATAAAATGCCGGAGTAACTCAGCCGGTCAGGCAGTATCTCTGGAGAAAAGGTATGGGTGACGTTTCGGATCAAGATCCATCTTCGGACTTCTAAACCTTAGTTTAAACCTTTCCAATCCATGGTTATGCATTTACAAATAACTGCTCTCTCGTATTCATTTTGTATTACACCAGGAACACTCAGCCCTAGATCTCCTGACCATAGAGATGAAGCACAAACAGCTGTCCTCAACATCACGGCACTTGACCAAGGGCTAATATTAAAGTCAATAGAAGTCAGAGAGGACAACTCTCCACTGTCTGAAATCTTAGCTAACACTTGGGCGGCTCGGTGGCTTGGAGCTACCACTACCTCACAGCGCCAGAGACCCAGGTTCGATCCTGACTACGGATGCCGTCTGTATGGAGTTTGTACGTTCTCCCCGTGACCTGCGTGAGTTTTCTCCGAGATCTTCAGTTTCCTCCCACACTCCAAAGACGTACAGGTTTGTAGGCTATTTGGCTTGGTGTAAATGTAAAATTATCCCTAGAGTGCGTAGATTAGTGTTAATGTGCGGGGGTCGTGGGTCGGCGCGGTCTTGGTGGGCCGAAGGGCCTGTTTCAGTGCTGTATCTCTAAACTAAACTAAACAAAAGGTGCATTAGTCACGAAGAAAGGTCCTGATCTGAAACGTCGCCTATACATGTCCTCCAGAGATACTGCCTGACCCGTCGAGTTACTCCAGAGCTTTGGAGTAACTCAGCGGAACAGGCAGCATCTCTGGAGAGCAGGTGTGGATGCTGCCTGTCTCGCTGAGTTACTCCAGCATTTTGCATCTATCTTTGGCTTAAATCACCATCTGCAGTTCCTTCCTACACACATTGTGTTCCATGCAGATGTGGTACAGGTGCACAACCTTTTATCCGAAAGCCTTGGGACCAGACACTTGTCGGATTTCGGACATTTTCGGATTTCAGAATGGAAGATTTTTAGCGTAGATTAGGTAGGTAGCGCGGGCGGCTTCAAAAGTCTGGAGCAGCTGCCTCCTCCCCGGAGACCGGGAGAATCATTGCATAAATGTTAGTCAGTTAGTTTGGAGGGATTTTATGTGGTGGTGGTGGTGTAGGGGTGAAGGGGGAAACTTTAATTCTTAGTCCCCTACCTACCTGGTCGGCGACTCCCAACCTCGCGGAGCTGGGGGCTCCGTCCGGCCGCGGGCGGCGCCGGTTGTGGCTCCGACCCCGGCAACTCTATCCCTGGCTGCGAGGCGCTCCAAATCCAGCGCGGCCCGCGGCCGGACGTCCCAGCTCCGAGAATGTCGGGAGTCGGCGGCGTCGCAGCCAAAGATCCTAGAGGAGCTCCGCTATAGGATCTTTGGTCGCAGCGCTGGGATACCAGCGGGGAGCGGGCAATGCCTTACCGGGTCGCCGTGCGGTAAGCTCCGGAGCGCTGTGGCCGCCTTCTTCCAACATTCGCGGAGCGTCGCTGGATTTGGAGCCGCGGAGCTGGGGGCTCCGTCCGGCCGCGGGCGGCGCCGGTTGGAGCTCCGACCCCGGCAACTCGACCCCTGGCTGCGCGGCTCCAAATCCAGCGACGCTCCGCGATGTTGTGTGTCGGCGGCCACAGAGCTCCGGAGCTTGCCGCACGGCGACCCGGTAAGGCATTGCCCGCTCCCCGCTGGTATCCCAGCGCTGCGACGTCGCCGACTCCCGACATTCGCGGAGCTGGGGCGTCCGGCCGCGGGCCGCGCTGGATTTGGAGCGCCTCGCAGCCAGGGATAGAGTTGCCGGGGTCGGAGCTACAACCGGCGCCGCCCGCTGCCCCACCGGCCACAGCGCTGCGGAGCTTACTGCACAGCGACCCGGTAAGGCATTGACCGCTCCCCGCCTCTCCGACCAGGTAGGGGACTAAGAATTAAAGTTTACCCCTTCACCCCCCTTCACATAAAAGCCCTCCAAACTAACTGACTAACATTTAAGCAATGATTTACAGATGTTTAAGCGTCTCCCGGTCTCCAGGGAGGAGGCAGCCGCTACAGTAGTACAGACCTGGGTTGACCGTGGGTCGTTTTGGGTCAGGTTTGGCGCCAAACGCGAGCTTTGGTGCGCAGACGACATCTGGAAAAAATGGCCGGTTTTCGGAGCTTTTCGGTTTCTGGAACACCGGATAAAAGGTTGTGCACCTGTAGTTGGAGGGCATTTGCCCCCATCCCTTGTGGTCATATGTTAACCAAAGGGTTTTTTTTTATTTTTTTTTTATTTTTTATTTATTTTATTAGAAGTAGACATATTATGAAGTTTAGTTGCATATTATAGTAAAAAAACTTTTCATATACATCAGTCATACATTATTAAAATTTTCAATTGTCAATTACTTCTACTTCCAATGGGTTTTTTTATATAGGAAAAGAGAGAAAGAGATAGAAAAGTTACAAATATCAAAAAAAGAACAAAAAAGGTGGAATGGATTACTTATAATACGTCATTGGAGATAGGCTCGTAGGTTATAAAATATGACTTTTCATCTAATCCTGAGTTCAAGTTTCAGTTGGGTTTTTGTGCCGGGCCAATCTATCCCGTCAGATAATTAATGAATGGAGCCCATATTTTCAATCAAAAAGTTCTTGTTTGTCCATTAAGACAAATCTAATTCTTTCTAGATATAGGGTCTCCGATATTTCCACAATCCACATTTTAATTGTGGGGGTAACCAAAGGGTTTTTAAGTCCAGCATGACAGATACAGGGATATTACAGATGATGACACAATGCTCAATTTCTGATGAATTTCTGAACTTATTGTGAGATTCAAAAATCACAAATGCTCTTGAGACAAATTCAGACAAAGAAGTGTTTTTATTAATTTCATATTCTGCAGAATAGGTGCCTCTCCTCTGATGTCCCCTAGAGGCACACAAAAATGGAGATTGTATCTATCTTTTATACCTTTCTTCACTATGGTCACTACCTCATGTCTCCCCATCGAGCTTCTGCCAATCAGAACACTAAGGTTTATATTCCCACGAGAACTTCTCGGAACGTCTCCTGACGTCAAAGACTCCCAAGGCTTCTGCTGAAGTTTCTATCTGTTTGCTACTTTTTATCTAGAATTTCTCTCTGTTCTGTATACTGTTACTTTCTTCTACCAGCAGTCTGGCTTCTGCTGACACCTTATTTCTTTCGAAGTTATATTTTTCAGAGTTCTAGTATAAATCAACCATCCCTATTAACCCATTTCTCACATTATGAACCACCTTATCTACTTGTGATGCCTCTTTCTCCTTTTAACTTTCCCCCTCTCACCATAAATCTATCCCCCTCTCCTGTTTGACATTTCCAACACCCAGCAGTGCCTTATCATTTTGATATATTTCTCAGGTTTCCCCTGACACTCTCGAGAAAACAAAGTAAGTTTGTCCTGCACTCCAATCCAGACAACATCCCGGCCAACCTCTTCTGTACTCTCTGTAGTGTGGCAACCAAAACTGTGGACAATACTACAAATGTAGCCAAATCGCTTCAGACAGCTGCGACATTAGCAGCACAGTGGTAGAGTAGCTGCTCACAGCACCAGAAACCCGGGTTCCATCCTGACCTGTGGAGTTCCCACATTTTCTCCGAGTGCTCCGGTTTCCTCCCACATCCCAAATAGTGTGGTTTTGTGGGTTAATTGGCCTCCCTGGCGTGAAGGGAGTGGATGAGAAAGTGGGATAACTTCGAACGGGTGTGAGTGACTTGATCGATAGTTGGCAGGGACTCGGTGGGCCGAAGGGCCTGTTCCCATTCCGTTACTCTATTCTACTCTACACACACCTGCACTCCACTCCAATCAAGAAACATGGAGCTTGAGCAACAATTGTGAGGGAATGCAACTTTAATCAAGGAGTTATTGATATATTCGCGAATGTTTGTACTGTGGTTGCCAGGGAACACATACCACCAGCATTCTCTCTCCGATTCCTTTGTTAGAATGTGTGATAGTCAACTACTTCAGAGCGGTGGCACAGTGGAAAGCCGCTGTTTATTACAAACCAGTCACATGAAAGTTTTTAGACGTCCACATTCAATGCCACCCACCAGGCCTACTCATTATTGAACAATTAATCCAGGTGTTCTATGAAAGAACTTTGGCTGAAAGCCTGACTTCACCTGTGCAACGGCGAATCATAAATAATTCAGTGTTTGCTTCCCCATTTACTCACTGGGTGATCTTTCTCCTCTGCGCCACTTCCCTGCATCATCTCTCTTCCCCCACCCCCCACAAATCATATTTGATTCAATGAATACCTGAACTTGGCCAGGGAATGCCACGTAGACTTCCCGCCGGGCTGCTGCTTGGGGACGCGGCTGGAGGTCTTTATCGAGGCGCCGCGGTGGCCACGGAGAAGCCCGGTCGTTGGGGCCCGGGTCAGTGGAGCGGCCAACGGAGCCTGAGGCTAGGCCCCGGGAGGTCAGGAGAGGACCTGGCAGCGTGTCCCACTGTACGAACTAATTCAAGAGTTCTCCCGAGTTTCCCCCGATTCGAACTCGGAGATTTACGGTAATGGCCGCTTGTGGGTACTCTGGGCTCTCGTGGACATTTTTCAACATGTTGAAATATCTTCACGAGTCTTCACGAGCTTACCGCGTTTCCCAGAGTACGAGCCGCTAAGAGACGTCCCGAGCTCCGACGTACCCGCAACGTATATTCTAGGTGCTTACCACGAGTTTGATTTTTTTTTTTAAACTCGGGAGAGCTCTTGAATTAGCTTGTACAGTGGGACAACCCCATAAGTGAAGAGGTCGGCACGGCCTCCGGTGAAGGCGCCGACCGAGGGACGAGACGGACACGTGGAATAAGGACCTCGCTGCCGAGGGAAGGAACGAAAGAGGACGCGGTGTGTGGAGACCGCCATGGGGTGAAGAACAAAGGGGAAATTTGGTGGGGGGGGGGGAAGGAGGATTTCTAACTTTGTAGGTGTCCTTCACGGGCGACTATTTCAAGCAAAGAAATTCACTGTGACGGTCACATGTGACAATAAAGTTTTAATTCAAAGTTTAAATGAAGCTTTTTTTCAGCGTCAGTAAGTGGGTCCCATAAAGTACTGGAGTAACTCAGCGGGGCAGGCAGCATCTCTGGAGATAAATAGGATGGGTGACGTTTCACGTTGGGACCCTGTCATTATCTGTACACTGTGGATGGTTCGATTGTAATCAAGTATTGTCTTTCTGCTGACTGGATAGCACGCAACAATGGCTTTTCACTGTGAAACTCGTGAAACTAAATTAAACTAAACTAAACGTCACCCATGCTTTATTGCTGCCTTATCCGCTGAGATACTCCAGCACTTTGTGTCTATCTTTGGTATAAACCAGCACCTGCAGTTCTCTTGTTTCTAGGGGGGGGGGGGGGAAGACAGAACCTCCCTTCCTGATTTCCACTCTTATCATCACAACTGCTGCCTGACTGTCTGAGTAATATATAGGACGCCTGACAGATGACCTAGCAGGCTATCAAAATCAGTCAGGTAAACCTAAAACAATCATAGCATGCAGCGTATTTAATAAAACTGAACACATGGGAGCCTGAGGATTGATTATTAGCCAATATAAAGTGGATCCTGAGGAAGGAGATTATAGTAGAGGCTGCAACTGGTCGGACAACTAGGCTGGGGGAGGGAAGGAGAGGGGGGGGGGGGGGGGGGGGGGAATGCAAGGGTTACTTGAAGTTAGAGAAGTCAATGTTCATTGCACTGGGGTTTAAGCTGCCCAAGCGAAATACGGGGCGCTGTTCCTCCAATTTGCCTTTGGCCTCCTCACTCTGACAGTGGAGGAGGCCCAGGACTGAAAAGTCAGGATTAGGGTTCAGTTCATTTTTCGCACCCCTGAATGGCTATGAAGCGAGGCTCTCTGTAATCGAAGATATTCCCTGTAATTCCATTTGCTGACCTAAAAGCATCATAAACACCACTATCGTATCTGCCTCCACTACCACCCCTGGCAACGCATTCCAGACCCCCAACATTCTGTGTAAAAAAACTTGCCCCACACAGCACGCATAAACATTCCCCCTCACCTTACAGCTACGCCCTCTAGTGTTGGACATTTCCACCCTGCGATAATGACTGACTGTCTACTCTGTCTGCTCTTCTCATTATTATAAATACTTCCGTCAACTCTCCCCTCAACCCCCGACGCTCCAACAAAAACTATCCTGACCTTGGTCGCTGACTGCGTTTAATACGTGTTGGAGTGAGCAATTGATCGGTTTAAGTACAGAGGGGCAATGAGGTTGGTACAGCAGATCATTATGAATGAGTTGGGCCAAATGGCCCGTTTCAACACTGTACCATTCTACAATTTAGTTTTAGTTTGAGAGATACAGCATGGAAACAGTCCCTTCAGCCCATCAAGTCCAAGCAGGCCATTGATCTATAGATAGGCGCAAAATGCTGGAGTAACAAAGCGGGATTGACAATATTTCAGGTCGTGACACTGCATCAGTTCTCCGTCATAGGATCATAAGTGATAGGAGTAGAATTAGGCCATTCGGCCCATCAAGTCTACTCCGCCATTTAATCATGGCTGATCTATCTCTCCCTCCTAACCCCATTTTCCTGCCTAAGATGGACACAACATACTGGAGTAACTCAGTGGGACAGGCAGCATATCTGGAGAAATGGAATGTTTGACGTTTCGGGTCGAGACCCTTCTTCAGACCAGACCCAAAACGTCACTCATTCCTTCTCTCCCGAGATGCTGCCTGCCCCGCTGAATTACTCCAGCATTTTGTGTCTATCTTCGATTTAAACCAACATCTGTAGTTCCTTTCTACACATTCATCATCCGTAAACTAGTTCTATCTTACACACATAGGGACAACTCTACAGACCCCATTGACCTACAAACCTGTACGTCTTTGGAATACGTGAGGAGACCTGGGCACCCGGAGAAAACCCACGCGGTCACAGGGAGAACGTGCAAACCGTACAGGTGTTAGGATTGAACCTGGGTCCCTGGCGCTGTGAGAATGCAACTCTACCGCAGCGCCACCGTGTCGCTCCTCACCCCTGAGCCACCACAACGATTCAAAGCACGACGTCGAATGTTTGCGAGATTTAGCTGTGCTTACGTCACTGTGAGTGTGTGTGTGTGAAAACAATCTGGTGTCTCATTTCACCAAGGCAGAGCGAGTGTGCATCAACGTTACCTGGAGCTGTGAATGGCCATGTGAAAACAGATCCATGCCGGGCTTTCCAGCCTGCTCCTGGGTTTCTGTTGGTAAACTTTGGCCTGCAAGATAATTATCAATACTAGCTGTTCTTTAACACATTTCCTCCTTGGTATCAAAAATAAACATCGCCAGCGAAGCATTATTCAAGTTGGAAAAAGATAGGGAACAATAGTCTGATGCTGTTTTATGCCTTCATTCACATTGATCTTGCAATTACTGTCTCGGCCTCACCCATGCAAAGTTTATTGACCCAGACTGGTTACAGATGAACGAATGATTGAATTATTCTTCCTATAAACCAGGGAGGAGAGATATGCCACAGAGAGCAGACCAATCTCCATTTGACTGATGCATTAACAAAAATAGTAGGGGAAACAAGGATTTACACAGAGATAGACACAAAATGCTGGAGTAACTCAGCCGGACAGGCAGCATCTCTGGAGAGAAGGGATGGGTGATGTTTCGGGTCGAGACCCTTCTTCAGATTTATGCCGTCCCACTTAGGAAACCTGAACGGAAACCTCTGGAGACTTTGCGCCCCACCCAACGTTTCCGTGCGGTTCCCGGAAGTTGCAGGTGGTTGCTGGAGGTTGCAGGTAGTGGAAGCAGGTATGGAGACTGACAAAAACCTCCAGGAACCGCACGGAAACCTTGGGTGGGACGCAAAGTCTCCAGAGGTTTCCGTTCAGGTTTCCTAAGTGGGACAGGGGCATTACACAGACCTGGTCTATGTTACGCACTTCTACAAGCAGTGCTGGGCCCAAACAAACAAACTGGGCCTGGGCAAATCATCACGCCAGGTTTTCGAGAAAGGATTTCAATAGTAGGTACTAAAATCAGTACACCAAGACAGCCACAAAATGCTGGAGTAACTCAGCGGGTCAGGCAGCATCTCTGCAGAAAATGGATAGTTCATACGTTCTCGGAGCAGAATTAGGTCATTCGACCCATCAAGTACAGTTGAAACTGGCCATCTGTACCCTTAGAACAGTCCCGAACTGAAACATCACCCATGCCTCCCCCCCCCACAGATGCAGCCTGTCCCACTGAGTTACTCCGACATTTTGTGTCTAATTAATCTATTCACTTACATTTATATTAAACCCAAAACATACCAAATATGAATTTTCATATTCGGAAAGAAGTTGCAAGTCCCAATCGTGGGATTAGAAACATAGAAAATAGGTGCAGGAGGAGGAGGCCATTCGGCCCTTCGAGCCAGCACCGATTCGTGTAATTGTTTCTCCAAATTACTAATATTTAGTGTCACAGGGCACACAACTCCACATTACACTAATCGCTATAATTAGGATAAAGTATGACTAGTGATACTCCCTATTCTAGCACAACACAAAACGCCAGAAACAGCAGCAGCGACTGAGCTTAATGTTAAATCAATCAAAAGCCCGAACAAAACAAAAAAAAACTGCGGATGCTAGAAATCTAAAAATGAAACCGAAAAGTCTGGAAATACTCAGTCGGTCAGGCAGCGTCTGTGGAAGAGAAAGCAAAGCAGCATTTCGTGCTGGAGAACCTTCGTTGGAATAAAATGAGATCAAAGAGCTTGCAAAGCAGCAAGAGGAAGACGTCTCCGAGCTGGTGAAACCAGGATGATCTCGGCGATAAATGGTAATCAAATGGTTTATAAAAAAATACAAAATGCTGGAGTAAGTCAGCGGGTCAAGCAGTATGATCCACCGAGTTACTCCAGCACTTTATGTAAATGAGGTAATTTGGTCACTGCCAGCAGGGGGCGCCACATGATTGGCAGCCCCGCCAACAGTCTGTCTGTTTCTTCTACATATTTTAATTTTGTTAAAAGTCTGTGTGAATGTCCTCCGGTTTGTTTTATGGGGGGGGGGGGGCAAACTGGGGTGTGCTTCCAACTTGCCGGAGATGCAATTGTTTTCCAGGTCGCAATCTCAGTCTCTCTGCGGAGCTGGAGGCATCCTCTGACTGACTTGAGCCCCACCGCGAGGCGTGGACTTAACATTGGAGTCGATCCCTTGCCTGGGATCGCTCCAACTGCAACCTGCAGACTTTACCATAGCAAGCTCGCAGTCTCGGGAGAGGCAGAGTCGGGAAGCTCCAACGATGCAGAGGATCGACCAGCCCCGACCCGGGATCCTATCGCCCGGAGAGGGGGAGCTGACATCCCCCCCACCTGATGCAGGAGCTGGTCGCCCCGACGCGGAGGGTCCTAACGCCGCCGGCTACGGGAGTCAAGATCGTCCCGTCAACGGAGGGCTCGAGGCCCCCGACCCCAGGACAGCAAACAAGGGAAAAGATTTGAACTTTTTGTTTGCCTTCCATCACAGTGAGGAATGTGGAGGAGTCACTGTGGTGGATGTTCCATGTTAAACTGTATTGTGTGTGTTCCGTTGCTTTATTTGTATGAATGACGCGGCAAATAAAATCCCTCGTATGTTGCAAAACACACTTGGCTAATAAAGTATTATTGTGATTGTGACTGATTGTGATTGTGGGTTAATTGGTTTGGTTTCATTGTAAATTGTCCCTTGTGTGTGTGCAGGACAGTGTTAGTGTGCAGGGATCGCTGCCTACACAGACTCAGTGGGCTGAAGGGCCTGTTTCCATGCTCTATCTCTAAACTAGACTAACCTAAACAAAGCCTAGTCGCCAACCATTCCCGTTCCCATACCAGCCTCTCTGTCCTGGGCCTCCTCCATTACCAGAGTGAGGCCACACACAAAGTGGAAGAACAGCACCTCATGTGTTGTGTGGGTCCCCCGTGTTGGGGGAGTCCAGAACCAGGGGCCACAGTTCAAGAATAAGGAGTAAGCCATTTAGAATGGAGACGAGGAAACACTTTTTCTCACAGAGAGTGGTGAGTCGGTGGAATTCTCTGCCTCAGAGGGCAGTGGAGGTAGGTTCTCTGGATGCTTTCAAGGGAGAGCTAGATAGGGTTCTTAAAAATAGCGGAGTCAGGGGATATGGGGAGAAGGCAGGAACGGGGTACTGATTGGGGATGATCAGCCATGATCACATTGAATGGCGGTGCTGCTTACTCCTGCACCTATTGTCTATTGTCCTACACCCCAACAGCATGAACATTGAATTCTCCAATTTCAACTACACCCCACCCCCCTCCTCTCCCCACTGTTTCTCCTTCTGATGTACCCAGGTCCTCCCATGCACAGCTTTTTTTCACTCCCCCGCCTCACCATTCCCTTGATCCAGTTCTTTTCCCCTCTTCCTCCTCCTACCTATCTCCTGCCTCTACCTCCTCTGGGTGGCTCCAGTATTCCTCTCCGCTCCTCCCTGTCCTGTGTGTTTATTGTTGTTTTATTGTATGGTATTATATGTATGACTGCTGCAATTTCGTTCAGACTTCGGTCTGAATGACAATAAAAGGCTATCTATCTATCCTGTCTTCATCTATCCACCACCCCCCTCCTTGGTTCCACATGATACCATGTACAGCCCTTTTGGCTTCTCCACTTTACAACCTCCAGCCTTGGTTCCCCTCTCCACCCTCCTCTCTGCCGCCTGTCTGATACACACCAGCACCTTTCTTGCCTGGTCCCACATAACATTTGCCAGTTCTTGCCCTCCCGTTTCCCCTCACCTCTTCCCAGCAGCTTCCTCCCCTCTACCAACCCAAACCCAAACCCAAAATGTCGACTGTCCATTTCCCTCCATAGATGCTGCCCGACCCGCTGAGCTACTCCAGCACTTCGCTTTCCGCTCAAGACTCCAGCATCTGCAGTCTTTAGAGCCTCCAGTACGCAAAGTATGTTGAGTAAAGGACATAGTTCTCATGTATATTTCTAGGTCTTGCACAATTTAAAGCAATTCCCTACCTTTTCCCTTCACGCCGACACGGCTAATCTTCCTCCTCTTTTTAGGGAAAGAGGATTTTTTCAGCCTTAGTGAATTTGCCATGACCGGCTTATGAGGTTTAGTTCCATTTATTCTTTGATAATCAAAGTTTTTCAGGCTATGATCCATTTCCTGAAAAAAATAAAACTACTTTAAAACTTTAGCTTGGCAGGTGTAGCGGATAACAGTACTATATGTAATACACAGTGGCACCAGTAGAGGGAGTTTAGTGAGATCAGAATGCACTATTCCTCCCATTGTACTAATTTTAATTACACTCAGATTTTGTTTCATTTAGTACAGCATGAAAAGAGACCCTTCGGCCCACTGGATCCATACTATCCATCCATCTCTGTTGCACACAAGTTCCATAATTCACATTAGGGGCAATTCACAGTGGACAATTGACCTACAAACCCGCACGTCTTTGGGGTGTGGGACGAAACCAGAGCACCCGGAGGAAACCCACGTGGTCATAGGGAGAACATGCAAACTCCTCACAGACAGCACCTAAAGTCAGGATCATACCCGGGTCTCTGCCGCTGTGAGGCAGCAACTCTACCAACTGTGCCATTGGAGCCCAAGGCTCACTAGTTAAACAAACTGTAGTGCTCATAACTTCATAGCTGAGGAGAGCACAAACAATGTCCTCAAGTTCCAATGCACAATGGCACTGAAGTCGTGCCCAGCGTCATATAAAGCAATTAAATCTTTATTTGCTACACCTTGGAGTAACAGTCATGATTTTAAATCACATGTGATCGCAAATTTAATAAAATTCCAAAAACATTTCATTGACTTTGTTTAGTTTATTATTATACCAAAAAAAATGTTATTGGGTGCGAACCCAGGGACAGGTTCGATCCTGACTATGGGAGCGTATCTGTACGCAGTTTTTACATTCTTCCCGTGACCTGTGTGGGATTTGTCTGAGATCTTCAGTTTCCTCACACACTCCAAAGAAGTATTTGTTTGTAGGTTAATTGGCTTGGTATAAAATATAAAATTGACCCTAGAGTGTGTAGGATAGTGTTAAGGTGTGGGGATCGCTGGTCGGTGCGGACACGGTGGGCCGAAGGGCCTCTTTCCACGCAGTAATCTCTAAACTAAACTAAAATTAGAAAAAGACAAAAAAGGTTAAGGGTTTGCAGCCATGAGAGAAGAAAAAATCAGAAACATAGAAACATAGAAAATAGGTGCAGGAGTAGGCCATTCGGCCCTTCGAGCCTGCACCGCCATTCAATATGATCATGGCAGATCAACCAACTCAGTATCCCGTACCTGCCTTCTCCCCATACCCCCTGTTCCCCTTAGCCACAAGGGCCACATCTAACTCCCTCTTAAATATAGCCAATGAACTGACCTCAACTACCCTCTGTGGCAGAGAGTTCCAGAGATTCACCACTCTGTGTGAATTTTTTTTTTTCTCATCTCGGTTTTAAAGGATTTCCCCGTTATCCTTAAGCTGTGACCCCTTGTCCTGGACTTCCCCAACATCGGGAACAATCTTCCTGCATCTAGCCTGTCCAGCCCCCTTAATAATTTTGTAAGTTTCTATAAGATCCCCTCTCAATCTCCTAAATTCTAGAGAGTATAAACCAAGTCTATCCAGTCTTTCTTCATAAGACAGTCCTGACATCCCAGGAATCAGTCTGGTGAACCTTCTCTGCACTCCCTCTATGGCAATAATGTCCTTCCTCAGATTTGGAGACCAAAACTGTACGCAATACTCCAGGTGTGGTCTCACCAAGACCCTGTACAACTGCAGTAGAACCTCCCTGCTCCTATACTCAAATCCTTTTGCTATGAAAGCTAACATACCATTTGCTTTCTTCACTGCCTGCTGCACCTGCATGTCTACTTTCAATGACTGGTGTACCATGACACCCAGGTCTCGCTGCATCTCCCCTTTTCCTAATCGGCCACCATTTAGATAATAGTCTGCTTTCCTGTTTTTGCCACCAAAATGGATAACCTCACATTTATCCACATTATACTGCATCTGCCAAACATTTGCCCACTCACCCAGCCTATCCAAGTCACCTTGCAGTCTCCTAGCATCCTCCTCACAGCTAACACTTCCCCCCAGCTTAGTGTCATCCGCAAACTTGGAGATATTGCCTTCAATTCCCTCATCCAGATCATTAATATATATTGTAAATAGCTGAGGTCCCAGCACTGAGCCTTGCGGTACCCCACTAGTCACTGCCCGCCATTGTGAAAAGGACCCGTTTACTCCTACTCTTTGCTCCCTGTTTGCCAGCCAGTTCTCTATCCACATCAATACTGAACCCCCAATGCCTTGTGCTTTAAGTTTGTATACTAATCTCTTATGTGGGACCTTGTCGAAAGCCTTCTGGAAGTCCAGATACACCACATCCACTGGTTCTCCCCTATCCACGCTACTAGTTACATCCTCGAAAAATTCTATAAGATTCGTCAGACACGATTTACCTTTCGTAAATCCATGCTGACTTTGTCCAATGATTTCACCACTTTCCAAATGTGCTGCTATCCAATCTTTAATAACCGACTCTAGCAGTTTCCCCACTACCGATGTTAGACTAACTGGTCTGTAATTCCCCGTTTTCTCTCTCCCTCCCTTCTTAAAAAGTGGGGTTACATTTGCTACCCGCCAATCCTCAGGAACTACTCCAGAATCTAAAGAGTTTTGAAAGATTATTACTAATGCATCCACTATTTCTGGAGCTACTTCCTTAAGTACTCTGGGATGCAGCCTATCCGGCCCTGGGGATTTATCGGCCTTTAATCCATTCAATTTACCCAACACCACTTCCCGACTAACCTGGATTTCACTCAATTCCTCCAACTCCTTTGACCCGCGGTCCCCTGCTATTTCCGGCAGATTATTTATGTCTTCCTTAGTGAAGACGGAACCAAAGTAGTTATTCAATTGGTCCGCCATATCCTTGTTCCCCATGATCAACTCACCTGTTTCTGACTGCAAGGGACCTACATTTGTTTTAACTAATCTCTTTCTTTTCACATATCTATAAAAACTTTTGCAGTCAGTTTTTATGTTCCCTGCAGGTTTTCTTTCATAATCTATTTTTCCTTTCCTAATTAATTACAGGAGAAGAATCTGATCGTGGTCTCTGATGCACAGTAGGACAGTATATCAGTGTGTGCTTGTGAATGACTAGTGCGTGGTTGTGATGGCTAATGCTAGAGCTCCCTCTTGTGGACAGCGCACACATGAAGTCCTTCAACAAAACTCACCTGGAGAAGTGAATGGAACGGGGCGAATGGAAAGGCTGTGATCTTTCCAGCAAGTTTCACGCATTCACTGAATAAATTTCAGTAGATGTTATAAAATACAATTCTACGTTGATTTTCTTGAACATAAACAACATGATATATCTTTGTTGAGGAAGAATGAAAAATCATAGAACATTGAACAGTATAGCACAAGATTCGGCCCTTCGGCCCATAACGTTCGTGCTGAACATGAGGCCAAGACCAACTCTTATCTACCTGTCCGTAATCGAAATCCTCCATCCTCTGCATATCCATATGCCCATCCAAAAGTGTGTTAAATGCCATTATTCTGCCTCGACCACCAACCCTGGCAGCACGTTCCAGGCACTCACCACCCCGGTGTGTAAAGATTTTACACCGCACATCTCCTTCAAAGCACGCCCCCCCCCCCCCCCCCCCCCCCTCCCTTAAAGCTCTGCTCTCTAGTATTTGATTTTTCCACGCTGGGAAAAAAGACCCTGACTGTCTACCCTATCATCATTTTACAGACTTCCATCAGTTCTTCCTGCAACCTCTGGCGTTCCATAGAAAACAAACCAAGTCTGCAAACCTGCGCGTCTTTGGAGTGTGGGAGGAAACCGGAGCACCCGGAGAAAACCCACGCGGTCAGGGAGGGAGGGAAGGTACAATCTCCACACAGACAGCAGCCGTAGTCAGGATCAAAGCTGGGTCTCTGGCGCTGGGAGGCAGCAACTCCACCGATGTGCCACCGTGCAGCCCAATCCCCTTCAGTCATTGAAATAAACTGTAAACATTTGAGACCCCACCCCAACATCTGCAGTTCATTGCTTCCACATGGATCTTTCACACATCTCTCAGCCTGTTGTTTGGAACAAGCAGTAATGAAAGTCTAAAACACAGGGATTACTGGGAATTCCGTGGGGAAGACAGCAACAGCAGGGAGAGGAACATTCATGTCCCGAGTCAAGAACAGGTAAAGTGGGAAGATAGGTGGTCTTAAGTTACAGACGGGAGAGATGTGGAGAAACCAGAGGACTGTCATACGGTGAAGACCATGGTTACCATGGTAACAGTTACTTTAAAAAAAACACCAAGTGGAAAATGATATGGGGGGGACAAAACATTAATAAACTGAAGCGGAAAGTCTGCCGCAGGTGGAATAAAAGCATTTATCCAATAGTGTTAAACTCAGTATTAGTTTTCAATGGTGGTGATGTATCTGGTTGAAAGACGAGTTGCTGGAGGCTATGGTTATGAACAGAGAGGTGAGAGTGGGGTTGACAGGAACCCCAGCCCCGGCCTCTCCTTGTAGGCTGAACGGAGATGATCTGTACAGCATCGGAGAAAAGCGGCACAGAGGCACAGCGGGACAGCACTGCCTTACTGCGCCACAGATCCAGGTTCAATCCCAACTACGGGTGCTGTCTGGATATAGTTTGTATGTTCTCCCCATGACTGCGTGGGCTTTCTCCAAGTGCTCTGGTTCCCTCCCACACACCAAAGACGTGCAGTTGTGCAGGTTAATGGGCTTCTGCAAATTGTAAAGTGTTCCTAGTGAGCTGGATAGTGTTCATGTACGGGGTGATCGATGGTCGGCGCGGACTCGGTGGGCCGAAGGGCCTGTTTCCATGTTGTATCTGTAAAGTCTAAAGGCAAGAGTGGGGCAGAGAATTAAAGTGGGAGGAGACGGGAACCCCAGCCTCTCCTAGTGGACTGAATGGAGATATTTTTCACCCAGAGAGTTGTGAATCTGTGCAATTCCCTGCCACAGAAGGCAGTGGAGGCCAATTCACTGGATGTATTCGAGAGAGAGTTAAGGGCCTGTCCCACTTACACAACTTTTTCGGTGACTGCCGACACCCGTCATAGTTCGCCGAAAATTTTCAACAAGTTGAAAATTCAGCAGCGACCAGAAAGACGCTACGACTCTTTGGGTGACTGAGGAGACTATTTCACGACCATACAGTCGACACCCTGGCCACATGTCGTGGGGTGAAGCCTGTATGGCCGTGAGTAGTTGCCCAAAGAGTCGTACCTTGTTCTGGTCGCCGCTGGATTTTCAACATGTTGAACATTTTCAGCGACCTGCTGCGACTATGACGGGTGCCGGCAGTCGCCGAAAAAGTCGCGTAAGTGGGACAGGCCCTTTGGATATAGCTCTTAGGGCTAACGGAATCAAGGGATATGGGGGAAAAGCAGGAACAGGGTACTGCTTCTGAATGATCAGCCATGACCATATTGAATGGCGGTGCTGGCTCGAAGGGCCGAATGGCCTACTCCTGTAACTATTTTCTATGGTTCTATTCTGCAAAACACTGGAGAACACACCACAGGCGGGGGGGGGTTATTCTGCAAATCATAGCACTGACAGACAGTTCACAGGGGTGACCCTGAACCTCCAGTCTCCTTCACTTTACTTCCCCACCCCAATCCCACTCCCACCAATTTGTCCTAATCCTGACTTTACCAATTTCAGGCGAGTCAGTTTTATTCCACCGATGCGACAGGCATTCCTCTACAGCTTGTTACATTGACGTTTGCTTCTGTATCATTTTGTTCCAACTGCCTGTTTTGAAAGTAATTGTTACCATGATAAATGTACCCTGCACCCTACAAGTTCATAGGTCATAGGAGAAGAATTCGGTCTGTTCCACCACTCGATCATGGCTGATCAACTTTCCCCCGCTCAACCCCATTCTCCTGCCTGCCTGCTCCAATCTACCATGCATGTATCCATCTACCCTACAGTCTGAGAAACTTTGGTCCTCTCTCTTTCCCCATGTTATCGTGGCTGGTGTTTGCAACATTTTTCTCTTTCCAAGTTACTTCAATCACATGTTCCTAATTGTATAGGATATAGAAACAAAGAATTAATACACACAAGGACACAAAATGCTGGAGTACCCTGTAGCATGTTGGGCCAGGTAGCATCCCTTAAAAACATGGATAGGTAGACACAAAATGCTGGAGTAACTCTGCAGGTGAAGCAGCATCTCTGGAGAGAAGGAATGGACAACTTTTCAGACTGAAGGGTCTCGACCCGAAACGTCGCCCACTCCTGCCCTCCAGTGATGCTGCCCCACCTGCTGAGTTCCTCCAGCATCTTGTGTCTACCTTCGATTTAAACCAGCATCTGCAGTTCTTCCTTGCACATCTTAAACATGGATAGGTGATGTTTTGGGCCTGAAGAAGGGTCTTGACTTGAAACGTCACCTATCCGTGTTCCCCGGGGATGTAGTCTGACCCGCTGAGTTACTCCAGCATTTTGTGTCTATCTTCGGTGTAAACCAGCATCTGCAGTTCCTTCCTGCACTTGCTGCCTGGCCCATGGAGTTACTTTTGTGTCCTCTTGTGTAGCCGAGTCGATTGTTGTCACCTCCTTAATCCTACCTGCTATTCACTGCGCTCTCTCACTTTGCCTATTGACTGTGAAGGGCTCATGTATATTTAAACACACAGCTCTGAATAAACAGCTTTTTGTCTCACATGCAAACCTGTAACTTGTGGACACATGCTGCTTGTCAGCAACAACGGTGAGGATGTCCTATTGTAATGACAATACGCACACACCCTTTAAAAAAAACTGCTCCTACCTTTCATATCTGCTGCTCTTCTGCACCCCAGCACTCAATGCCTTTCCCCATTAATGATCTAGAGCCAGGATTTTGCCATTAATGCTGTGCCTTTTCATACCTATTTTGATGATTTCACCAAGATAATGCCTTTTTCATGATCGAGTGCCTAAATCAGCCTTTTTTTGCTAAACGGTCGAGCTATTTTCTCTAATTGTACCATGATTACAATGACGTTTTCTACGTTAACACGTTAATATTAATGTTATTATTAACGTGTTAACATAGTGTAACTTACAAGAAAACTTCCACCACCGGGGCAAAACCGGGGGCGCCACTGTCGGTCGTTCATTCGTTCGTGCCGCTGCCCGCTGGTTCAGTTTTCTCCAAGATCTAATTAAGAAAGAACTGCAGATGCTGGAAAAATCAAAGGTAGACAAAAAATGCTGGAGAAACAGAATGGGTGAGACAGCATCTATGGAAAGAAGGAACAGGCGACTTTTCGGGTCGAGACCCTTCTTCAGACTGATATGGTGGAAGAGGCTGAGACAGGAGGGCTAGAAGGAGAGCTGGGAAAGGCGAGGGGAGGAGGGAGAAGACAAGGGCTATCTAAAATTAGAGAAGAAGTCAATGCTGATACCCGCTGGGGTATAGACTACACAAGCTAAATACCCAAGCTTGTCTCCTCACTACATTTACTGCTGGCTCCAGTCGCAAATCTGCGTTTTTGAGTGATCTGTGTAAGGCATTCATTGATGCTGGAATTCCACCGTGAAAATTGGAAAACAAATCTCTCAAGAGTTTTTTTTAGGGAAATACACAGAGGAACATATACCGAGCGAGTCATCATTACGGAAAAATTATGTTGACAGCAACTTCAACATTGTTGTGCAGAAAATTAGAGATGAAGTTGCATGCGACAAAATATGGATCTCAATAGACGAGACAACCGATGCGGTGGGGAGATATGTTGCCAATGTGGTCATGGGTACACTGGAGGTAGGTCAGCCATCAAAGGAGTAGTTGTTGATTATTTAGCGCCTAAACATCCTGGCTCTAATGATTACCATTAAAATTCACAACTCAGTTTCAATCAGGAGGCGAGAACTTCAGTGAAGAACTCTCTTTCTAGAGAATTCATGGCTGATTTCTTTTATAATACGTGCATTTAAAAAGATTTCCCAGAGGTTACACCAAGAATAGTTTCCTCTGTTGCAACATCCACACATTTCCAAAACCTCTCAAAGGCCTTTGTGTGTTTATATCTTTCGCAAATATTTAAAAAGTTAAAAGGGCATCAACCCAAATCCATGCTCCTCTTTGATGCCTGATTATTTGCAATCCACTGCTGACTTTCATGCTTCTAAAGAGTTAATCTCAAGAAGAAAAAGTGAAAAGACTTTCTCCATCTGATAGTGATTAGAGGGCGGAGGGGAGGCCAGCAGGTTATTATGTGAATAAAGGAAACAAAGAGGACAAGGCGACACTGCAAAATGTCCAGCACACCATCCTGCCGGCAAGTAGTAATAACACACACAATATTCATCCAGCTAAAGAACTTGAAAGGCTATTATGTCGTTTTTGATTTGTAACAAACATCAAAACAATCTGTACTAACAAGGTACAAGGAACTGCAGATGCTGGTTTACAAAATAAGGCACAACGTGCTGGAGTAACTCGCGTCTCAGGCAGCAACTCTGGAGAACATGAATCTCTGGAGAACATGGATAGGTGATGTTTCAGTCTGAAGAAGGGTCCCGATCCGAAACGTCACCCATCCATGTTCTCCGGAGATACTGCCTGACCCTTTGAGTTACCCCAGCATTTTATTCTTTCTTCTCTACTAATTATGTTGTTGAATATTGAATTAAACTTTCGTTAAAAGGTTCCATTTAAATCCGACTTCACTCGTTCCAGATAATTTAGGTTCAGTAAACTCAAAAGCCTTTGCATTAATGATATCTCCTATCTTTCATCTTCCCGCAAATATTTATCGCCTGTTAAGGAGGACGTTTTAACTGAAAACAGTTATACTTTGACATCTGCTTTATCAAAAATAAAGTTATCTGCAACGTTATTAATGCAGCGACAGTGGATAAAATCTACACACACAACCCTGACCAAAGAGTGAGTATTGATACAGTAACAGAAACTTACTAATTGGCCAGTGCATGTAACTTTTTAAATTGTTAGTTCTAGACTAATCTTTTCAATGTTATAAATTAAAAAGGGGAATAAATGTAAAATGTTAATAATGCTCTAAACCAACAGGCAAAACTCAAAATAGCAAAATGCATGGTGTGCATTGATTATTTTATCACGATCCCAACAGACCTAACTTCTCTCACGGCAGCCACATCTGTCTACCATTAATGCAACAGTCAGAAACATTAAAAGCGGGTTTTCTGCAAAGTGCTGCCGGCGATAGAAGCAGTGGTCGGGGCTGCAACAAACAGACTAGGCGTTTCTCTGAAGAAGATCGAAATATTTTAGAGATTCCTTTTTTTCCTAGCTGCTGCATTACATGGCTTTCAGCTCAACTTGAAGCAATCTAAAGGCATTGGTCTACACACAGAGGGGATGCTAGGACTATGAGCTATCTTCCAATTACTATTTGTAAAATTACATTCAAATGCAATTGTTTAACTTATGACAAGTAACTAAATCAAGGAGATTACTTACGTGCTGTGGTCTCTTTCTCGCACAGAACGAGTTTCCCTCGAGAAGTATCTCAAAGATTTATAGTCTGCTCTTGCGCCTTCAACCAGCAAAAAACACTTCGACTGGTTCAGAATCTGATCCGTTCTTCTCAGTTACACTTATGTATTTTTTTTAGTTCGGGGGTGGGGTTGTCACCTCACAGGCATGTCCCTGGCTTCCCGCTTCTCTCCACTCTGTCTAGTCTCAGCAGATAAACAAGCACAAACTCCACTCTTCTGCCGTTTCTACGTTTACCAGCAAACAGTCCGACCACACTCCCCTCCCTGATACACAAGGCACTTAAACAAACAGACTCTGCCAGTACATCTCGTTAAAAAAAAAATCCTGGGCAAGCACTTCTTACACAACAGATGTACCACGACTTTAGAGGGGGAAAAGTGTGTTGTTTTGACTTTCCACACATTCAAAAAGAAAATGTTCTACAGTTACCATACCAACTTGTCACACATCATGTGACCTGATACCAATTTACACCCCCAGACAAAATTAATGATTAAGATGAATTTAAGTACTGGTTTGAAGGGCAGAAAAATTCATGACTTCCCAATGAAACGGATTTAACCAGTTAATTGTTGTTCCAGGATTTTTCAACATAAATTTAATTGACTACTGCAGTCTGGAAGAAATACGTTTTCAAATAACTTGGCTAATTTTAATTATCAATGCAAAAACAAAACATGGAATTCCAGAGGCTTGAAAGGAAAATAGGAATATCTGGAAATGCTCAACAGGAAGGCAGCGTCTGTGGAGAGAGAAACAGACTAAAGGGTTTGCATTTAGCACAAAGTGTTGGAGTAACTGAGCGGGTCAGGCAGCATCTCTGGAGAACGTGGACAGGTGACATTTCGTGCCTGGATAATTGGAGGGGGGAGGGGGGGGGCACAGCCCAAAGCCTAGCGAGCGATAGGTGGATGCAGGTGAGGGAGGGGTTGAATGCAGATGGATGGACAAAGGTTAGAGATTTTTTTAAAGGAGACAAAAGGGTGTCAAATAAGGAGAGAAGAGGCGTGAAATGTAAAGCCAGAGGGATATGGGGGTATGGGGATATATGGGGATATGGGGGTATGGGGATATGGGGATATGGGGGTATGGGGGTATGTGGATATGGGGGTATGGGAGATATGGGGTAATGGGGGTATGGGGATATGGGGGTATGGGGATATGGGGATAGGGGGGGTATGGTGGTATGGGGATATGGAGGTATGGGGGTATGGGGATATGGGGGTATGGGGTATGGGGATATGGGGGTATGGGGGATATGGGGGTATGGGGATGTGGGGATATGGGGATATGGGGGTATGAGGGATGTGGGGGTATGTAGGTGGGGGGTATATGGGGGTATGGGGGTATGGGGATATGGGGATATGGAGGTATGGGGATATGGGGGTATGGGGGGTATGGGGATATGGGGTATGGGGATATGGGGGGGTATGTGGGATATGGGGGTATGGGGGTATGGGATTATGGGGATATGGGGATATGGGGGTATGGGGTATGGGGGTATGGGGAATATGGGGAAGGGTGGAGGCAAGACCCTCAGATAGGTACTGACCCAGCAAATGGGAGAAATGGGTGTGGGACACAGGAAGGAGAGGAACAGGAAAAGGGGAGTGTTATCTAAAATTGGAGAGTTCAATATTCATGTTGTGAGCTACCCAAGCAGCATAGGAGGCAGTGTCCTTCCAGTTTGTGGGTCTAATACTCTTTATTCCTCCAGCATCGGCAGTTTTTTTTATTTTCCCCTCGATTGCCTGCCCCACCTCCCGTTATTGCATCTGTACTGTTCGCTTCAACAGTGAGTTCCCCACTTCTCACCACTCTCCTATACTAGTCCAGGGCCACTACTGCCCTGTTGGACTAGTACCTGTCTGCAGGTGTGATGTGGGCCGTCTTCAGCAGGCTACGGACAGAGAGTTGACAAAATCATCGTATCTGGTAAAACATGGCAGAGACAGCACAGGAGATTAAAAGGACAACAAGCAACGCATATCACACTCTGCTTATTTAGCTTTAAAGGTACAGCTTGGAAAGAGGCCCTTCGGCCCACCGAATCCATGCCGGCCATCGATCACTCATTCACATTAGTTCTATGTCACTTTCTCATCCACTCCCTACACATGGGGCCAATTTAGCCGATAAACCCGCATATCTTCACGATGAGGGGGGAATGTTGGGCGAGTCCAGAACCAGGGGCCACAGTCTTAGAATAAAGGGGAGGCCATTTAAGACTGAGGTGAGAAAAAAACGTTTTCACCCAGAGAGTTGCGAATTTGTGGAATTCCCTGCCACAGAGGGCAGTGGAGGCCAAGTCACTGGATGGATTTAAGAGAGAGTTAGATAGAGCTCTAGGGGGCTAGTGGAATCACGGGATATGGGGAGAAGGCAGGCACGGGTTATTGATTGGGGACGATCAGCCATGATCAGAATGAATGGCGGTGCTGGCTCGAAGGGCCGAATGGCATCTTCCTGCACCTATTTTCTATGTTTCTATGTACCAGAAGGAAACCCACGACGGGACGTGGGGAGAACGTGCAAACTCCACACAAACAGCACCCGAGGGCAGGATCGAACCTGGGTCTTGGGGCTGTGAGGCCGCAGCTCCACCCGTTACCACATCAGTACATTTCCAAGGGACATCCCAGGCGATAGTCTGCACTGCAGGGACCACCTGAGTGGTGACGATCAAAACTGCCCCTTCTCCCCAGTAACGTGTTAAAAATTATTAGTAAAGCAAATTCAGTTTCAGTAATTCGTTACTGACATTTAATTAGTTACCTCAAGGTTAGTTTAAGATTGCTGCAACTGTTTGTTTTTACTTATCTCAGATTGTGTTGCAGAGGTTTTCATGACTTATCCACTCTGTGGGCACCCTGCCAGGTATTTTTTTTTAAATCAACTAGGATACCAAGGCTCAAGTTTAGGATTTTCCCAGGGATTGTTTTATACATTCAAGAGTGTTTTTAATTGTCACATGTACCGACAATGGATCAATAAAATTTTTACCAGCAGCAGATTGACAGCCCCGTAAATACAATACTCCTAGCTGTCCATGTACGTTCTCCCCCTAACCTGCATTGGTTTTCTCCGAGTTCTTCGGATTCCTCCCACATTACAAAGACGTGCAGGTTTGCAGGTTAATTGACGATATAAGTGTAAATTGTCCCTAGTGTGTGTAGGACAGAGTTAATGTGCAGGGATCACTAGTCGGTGCGGACTCGGTGGGCCGGAGGTTCTGTTTCAAAACTTTATCTCTAAACTAAACTAAACTAAACTATAATCAAGAAAAAATCAATAAATTAATAACCCAATTCAATAATTCTTCCTATCACTTATCATTGCAATATTTAAAATGTAGCAAAACAAGTACAGGGGTGACACAGTGGCACAGTGGTAAAGTTGCTGCTTTACAGCACCAGAGACCTGAGTTCAATCCTGACTACAGGTGCTGTCTGTGCGGAGTTTGTACGTATTCCTTGTGACCGTGTGGGTTTTTTCCAGGTGCCCCTGTTTCCTCCCACACTCCAAAGGTTTGTAGGTCAATTGTAAATTGTCCCTCGTGTGTAAGATAGTGCTCGTGTGTTGGGGTGATCGCTGGTTGGCGCAGGCTCGGTGGGCCGAAGGGCCTGTTTCCGAGATGTATCTCTTAAGTCTAAACTGGTTGAAATTCTTTGCAAGCAATCTGGCAACAGCTATTCACACTGAAGCGAGCTGAAGGAATCATTTAGCTTCTGACCCTTTGAACCCAGACAGGCAAACAGCGAAGTTTGCCTTTTTATTGTACACCTATTAAATTCAAAATGCATATATACTAGATTTCCAAAACATGTTTACCACCTGCTGTTTTAAATCTAATTTGGGTATTTGTCAACTTCCATGGCTGACAGCAGACTTAGTGGTATCAGATCAGATGTCTCTTTCACACAATGCCTGAAGACAAGAAGAGACACTCCTATAATTAGAATGAGGTTTTGCTAATCCAATATTAGCTGGTTTTACATCCTTGCCAAACTGAACATTATGCTCAATGTTTAAACCAAAGATTAAAATACATTCTTAATTGGTACTTGCAAGCCCTCCTCCCCTTAATGTTATGAACCAGAGGAGATTCCTGTGATAATGAGCTGTCTCCTTCCTCTTCCCATGCCAGGCTAATATCACTCACCATAGACTGCCTGATTTTAATGCCAAATTCGGATGATCAGCCTTGGAGATGGGGAATGGACTGAGCCATCATAGTATGCCAAGATATAGTGTAGCATGAGCAGAGGTCAGTAAGAAAGCAGCATCAACAGTAACTTTCCCATTCTGAAAAAACATGATCAATAGTCAGACAAAATGGCCGGGAAGGAATGGCAGATGCTGGTTTAAACCGAAGATAGACACAAAATGCTGGAGTAGCAGGACAGGCAGCATCTCTGGAGAGAATGAATGGGTGACGTTTCGGGTCGAGACCCTTCTTCAGTCTGAAGGTCTCAACCTGAAACGTCACCCATTCCTCCTCTCCAGAGATGCTGCCTGTCCAGCTGAGTTTCTCCAGCATTTTGTGTCTATCTATGATCAATAGTCAATTGCATTAGGTTCTGCTGCCCTTGAATCCATCCTTCCTAATCATGTCCAGCGAGCAGCAGATTGCTGGCAGTGAATATATGAACAGATGAGTCATTTCCATGAGGAACAGTTGATATGAATATGCTATAAACAATTGGAAAATTGGCAGCAAGATCAGGCATTTTAATGAATGAAAGAAACTTGACCAACAATCTATAGCCAAGGGACAGACATAACTTGCAAATATATGTTTTTAAATGCTGCATGAACTTATTCTTTATGATTTCAAATAAATAACATTCAAGCATTAACTCCAATGTAACCAATGGGAAATAAATAGCTTTGTCTGAATTTCTAATACTTGGTGCTTAAAGGTGGATCAATTATCCGCCAGGCTTTGCCCCACCACCACCCTTCTTGCAGCTTTCTCCCCCCCTACTGAAACCTGCAGTCATTTGATTAATACGTTTGTCAGGGGTTATGGGGAGAAGGCAGGAGAATGGGGTCGAGGATAGGGTATGATTGAGTGGTGGAGTGCACAATGAGCTGAATTGCCTAAACTCTTATAACTTATGAACATAAGAACAATCATTCTGAAGAAGGGTCCCAACCCAAAACATCTCCCTATTCATGTCCTCCAAAGATGCTGCCCTGACCCGTTGAGTTACGCCAGCACTTTGTGCCTTTATCTGGAGGTATTAATTATTGGTAGGTAGAGATACAAAACTCATACAAACAAATTTGACAGGAATTAAATTCAATGCTTTCAAAAATAAAACCCTCCCAACAGCCAGAGAGATGTTTTTTGCTCGGCCATGCCAGGCATGTATAATCCACGACCTAATGCACACTATATCCAAAGTAACTTTGGACGTTGATCGAATGGCGTTCTCACCCAATGGTTTCAACGTTCAACCTTGACAGTCATTCAAGCTTGGCTGCCTTTTACGAGCAGGTCTGGCTCGTTATTACTGGAGGAAATAAAGACGAGTGGTGAAACAGCACGGGGTCAAGAACATTGATGTGCACCACTTAACCAGTAATACAAGCCCAAAATGAACACAAAAAAATAAGACTTGCTTGTTGCATTGTGGAAATAGTATCCCACCAAAGTGCTTCTCATTTTTAAGTTGCCGTGCTTTCCACATTGCACTCAATTGCTTTGCAAATAATTGAACCAGACAATGCAATGCTTAAACTTTTCTGTTGCTTTTGTAATACTAGATACATCCAATATATTGTTCTTTACACCCTGCACAGCGAGAGTGTCAACATTAGAAAATATGTCATTCATGTTTTTTTGCCGATATGTGGCCGATCACTTTTAATAATACTGATGGGGATTGTCAAGCAATTTCATTGTTTGAGGAGCAATATAAGGAACCGCAGGTAACGACACAACGTGATGGAGTAACTCAGCGGGTCAGGCAGCATCTCTGCAGGACATGAATAGGCCCGGACCCTTCTTCAGGCTGATGTTGCCTGTCCATGATCTGACCCAATATGTCACCTAGCCATGTTCACTGGAGATGCTGTCTGACCCATTGAATTACTCCAGCACTTTGTATCCCTCCACACCCTGCATGTATCCCTCTATACCCTGCCCATATCTCCCCCAATTTCCCAGCTGTATCCCTCTATTCCCTGCCTGCATCCCTCTATTCCCTAGACAGACACAAAATGCTGGAGTAACTCAGAGGTTCAGACAGAATCTCTGGAGAAAAGGAATAGGTGACGTTTCGGGTCGAGATCCTTTTTCAGACTGGGAGTCAGGGAGACTCCAGAGATGCTGCCTGACCACTGAGTTGCTGCAGCTTTTTGTGTCTATCTTTGGTTTAAATCTGCATCTGCAGTTCCGTCCTACACATTCCCTCTGCCCCCTGCCTGTCCATGTGTCTGTTTAAGAGGCTCGTAAACTTTGCTATTGTATCTGCCAGCTCCCGTGGCAACGCATTCCAGGCACCGAACACTCTCTGTGCAAAAAAATGTTTCCGCGCAAATGTCACAGAACGCAGAACACAGTACAGCACGGAAAAGGCCTGCGCACCCACCATCTCTGCACCAACCGCCACGCCAAATGAAACTAATCCCATCTGCCTGCACGCAGTCTATGTCCCTCTATTCCCTGCCTGTGCAACTGTACGTCTAAACACTGAATTCAATCATTAAGCCACGACCACTCACTCTGTAATGCAACATTACTAGAGCCAGTAGCAGGAGAAACACGGGCCCTGAAATGCCACTGCCTCAGTGGAATGTATACACTTATAATCCTAACTTCTAACTTCAGACAATGAAGGGCATATCAAGAAAATTGGGTGGTACAAGAGTGGCACAAGGTGTGGAATAGTGGCACAGCGGTAGAGTTGTTGCCTTACAGCGCCAGAGACCCGTGAGGTGAAGGCCCTGTTTCCACGCTGCATCTCTAAAGTCTAAAGTAAAACTTGTTGAAGTCCTCGGCTCTGCTGGGAAAGGCATCAGAGACATACAACTGATTTATTCAGATTTTTAACTACGCAATGTGTCGCATATTGTGCATAGTTCCAAAAGCAGCTGTTTCATGTACGGTTAATATACCTGTACATGCATTATAATTGTACATAAGCATACAACTGGTAGACGAAAATGCTGGAGAAACTCAGCGGGTGAGGCAGCACCTATGGATCGAAGGAATAGGTGATGTTTCGGGTCGAGACCCTTCTTCAGACTGAGATGCTCAGAAGACGGATCCCGACCCAAAACGTCACATCCATGTATAGGAAGGAACTGCAGATAATGGTTTAAATCGAAGATAGCCACAAAATGCTGGAGTAACTCAGTGGGACAGGCAGCTTCTCTGGAGAGAAACATAGAAACATAGAATATAGAAAATGGGTGCAGGAGTAGGCTATTCGACCCTTCGATTCAATATGATCATGGCTGATCATCCAACTCAGTGTCCTGTACCTGCCTTCTCTCCATACCCCCTGATCCCTTTAGCCACAAGGGCCACATCTAACTCCCTCTTAAATATAGCCAATGAACAGGCCTCAACTACCTTCTATGGCAGAGAATTCCACAGATTCACCACTCTCTGTGTGAAAAATGTTTTTCTCATCTCGGTCCTAAAAGACTTCCCCCTTATCCTTAAGGAATGAAATGGGTGACGTTTCAGGAAGAGACCTTTCTTCAGACTGATCAGAGTTACTTCAGCATTTTGTGTCTATCACTCATCTATGTTCTCCAGGGAGAACTGCCTGACCTGCTGAGTTACTCTAGCACTTTGTGTCTTTTTTTTTTTGTAAACCAGCATCTGCATTTCCTTGTTTCTAAACAAAGTGCAGATGTTGGGTTGGACAGATTCAAGGCAGCTCTGACAAATAAAAAATATTACAAGAATATAACAAGTTAACGTGATGCATTTAATGCAGACAAATGTGATGTGATTTGGGAACTTCAAATATTAACAAGACATCTACAGCAAATGGAAGAGAGCTCAGGGTTGTTGATGAGAGGTATCCTGGAGTGCAAGATGCTGTGGGTATGTTAGGGAGCGGAGAGCCACCTTAAACCTGCAATTAAACGTTTAGTGGTTTTCCACTTTCAAGGCTTTTGCATAGTTCCTTCCATGCGCTCTCACTAAAATGTGTTCAAATGGTATGAAGCAACTCCTGGCGAACATACACACCACTGTTCATGCAACACTGTTCATAAGATAACAAATTCCTATTGATTTATAAAAGTCGCACCTTAATCTAGTAAATATAACATTGGGATAGGCTGCAAGAAATCAATAGATTAGGCAGTGGTCACGCCTTAATAGACACAAAAAGCTGGAGTAACTCAGCGGGGCAGGCAGTAACCCTGGAGAGAAGGAATGGGTGACGTTTCACGTCGAGGCCCTTCTTCAGACCTTTCTTCTTCGACCCGAAACGTCACCCATTCCTTCTCTCCAGAAATGGTGCCAGTCCCGCTGAGTTACTCCAGTTTTTTGTGTCCATCTTCAGTTTAAAACAGCATCTGCAGTTCCTTCCCACTCGTCACATCTGAATCTTATGAATATAACAATGGAAAAGGCTGGGAAAAAACTCAATGGTTGAGGCAGTGCCAATATGCCACGGTCAATAGACAATAGACAATAGGTGCAGGAGTAGGCCATTCGGCCCTTCGAGCCAGCACCGCCATTTACTGTGATCATGGCTGATTTTCTTGTGTCTATTAAGGTCGTGTCTGGTAATTATGGGGCAACAGATGGCACAATGGGCTAAGTGTTCGACTGGTGACCGGAAGGTAGCCGGTTCGAATCCCGCTTGAAGTGCATACTGTCGTTGTGTCCTTGGGGCAAGACACTTCACCCACCTTTGCCTGTGTGTAATGTAATGTAATTATGTGAAGCACTTTGGGGTCAATGCAAGTTGACTGAAAATGTGCTATATAAATAAGATTATTATTATTATTATTATTAAATTCTTTCATGTTTTATGCAATCCATGACTTATCACATATCATGAGACTGACTGATGTTTGGAAGGCTACAGTTCAGAACTAGAACTGTCATTTAATGTATCCAAAGGCTGATCATTTATATAAGTAATGCAGATAAGCTATCGTCTGAAAGCTGGAGCCTGAGTTGGAAATGTCACTTGGTCAGGATTGTCAAACCTCTACAGATAAAGCCGATTTATTTTTAACTTAATTGGACAATACTGCTTTATAAACAGAGCTCGTAACTTTCCTAAAAAAATTGGATTTGTTCAAATTCATTTCTTTGAAAAAAAAGACAGTTCTTATTTACTCGTAGAATAATAAATCTTAACTAACCCCAATACCATTGAAGGCTTATGATAGTGGACAAACAGCCAAATGACATTCTTTATCCTCACTCTGATCTGCGACCTTGTGTCAGCTCAAGTTCAGCTGCACACATAGAGTCATAGAGTACAGAAACAGGCCCTTCAGCCCAACAAGTCCATGTGCCCCATCTAAACTAGTCCCATTTACCTACATTTAGCCCAACCAAGATGCCCCATCTAAGTTAGTCCAATTCATCCACATTTGGCCAACCAAGATGTCTGATCTAAGCTAGTCCAGTTTGCCCACATTTGGCCCAGATCACCCTAACCTTTGTGTAGGAAGGAACTGCAGATGCTGGTTTAAATCGAAGATAGACACAAAATGCTGGGGTAACTCAGCGGGACAGGTGGCATCACTAGAGAGAAGGAATCCTTGATGCTGCCTGTCCCACTGAACATCTTCACTCTAACCTTTCCTATCCATTGTGCCTTTTAAATGTTGTTATTCTATCTCCCTCACATCTGCCTTGAGCATAATGCCATGGAGGTCAGGGTCACTCTGAGTTACTTTGCCTGGACCATTCCAGGCTGCTGCTGTTCTCTGCACATCCCACGGTTTTGTGCTTCTTGTTGCATCAGTCGAGTCAGAGTAGAGGAAAGTTAGCTGTTTTTTCTTTCGTGCATAGGAACAGGTACAGACATCACCAGCCTTTATCGGCATTGCAGGCAGATCATATCAATGGTGGGAAAGTTATTGGAAATGTTTTTGAGGTAGTGGAAAAATCTTCACCTAGAGAGGCAGGAATTAATGATTGAATAAATGTTGAATGAATCAATAAGTTTATTGGCCAAGTGTGTACACATACAAGGAATTTGCCTTGGTGCTCCGCTCGAAAGTAACAACAAGACATGCTGTAAACAATTAATAATAAAACATAAAACATTAAAACATTAAGAATAAAACATTATAGTTAAAACATGTGAATTGTTGTTCTCCAGAAAATACTGCAAATAATTCTTAATTTTTGAGAATGGGATACTTTCTAGGGAAGTGCTATCTGTTGAAATAAATGACGTGTTCAATCGAATGAAGTATTGTCCGCCAGCAAAGATGGCAAATACATTTACCAATCAAAGCGAGTGAGGGAGAGATCCTGTTTGACTTAAATTGAATTGAATTGGGTGGCACAGTGGCACAGCGGTACAGAGACCAGATTTCGATCCTGACTACAGGAGCTGTCTGTGTGGAGTTTGTACATTCTTCCTGTGACTGTGTGGGTTTTCTCTGGGTGGTCAGGTTTCCTCCCACACCCCAAACACATATAGGTTTGTAGATTAAGTGTTTAAGAAGGAACTGTAGATGCTGGAAAATCGAAGGTACACTAAAATGCTGGAGAAACTCAGCGGGTGCAGCGGCATCTATGGAGCGAAGGAAATAGGCAACGTTTCGGGCCGAAACGTTGCCTATTTCCTTCGCTCCATAGATGCTGCTGCACCAGCTCAGTTTCTCCAGCATTTTTGTGTACCTTAGGTTTGTAGATTAATTGGCTTCTGTGAAATTGTAAAATTGTCTCCAGTGTGTTTAGGATAGTGTTAGTGTGCGGGATAATCAATGGTTGGCGGAGACTAGGTAGGTCGAAAAGCCTATTTCAGCACTGTATCTCTGAAGTATAAAGTACAGAGTAAAGTCTTATTAGAGTTTTTGAGGAGGTAACAAAATCCATTGATCAGGCGAGTGTAATTGATGTGATCAATACAGACCAGAGAGGTCTTTGACAGGACCCACATTGGAAGTAGGTATGAATGGTTGAAGCCCTTGGCAGCCATGGCAAATTGGAACAAAATGGATAACTTGGAAGTAAGAGGCAGAGGGTGATAATGGAAGGTTGCTTTTGCGATTGGACGCCTGTGACCAGCGTTGTACCGCAGTGATCAGTGCTGGGACCACAACTGCTTGTTACTTACGTTAATGATTTGTATGTGGGTGTTGGAGATACGTTTAGATGATACAGAAATTGATGGTGTTCTTGACAGTGAGTTGAGTAGTCATTGAGTAGACACTGATGAGGTCACAGTTGTGGTATAGTGGCCTAGCCAATGTCTGGTTGTCACATAATAAGAATGACATGATTGCACTGCAAAACCGCAGGTTGCATGGTGGCATGGTGACGCTGTAAGGCAGCTGTAAGAACAATGGTAGAGTTGCTGCCTTACAGCGCCAGAGATTCAGGTTCGATCCTGACCTCGGCTGCTGTCTGTACAGAGTTTGTATGTTCTCCCTGTGACCTGCGTGAGTTTTCCGGTTTCCTCCCACACTCCAAAGACGTACAGGTTTGTAGGTTAATTGGCTTCGGTAAGAATAGTAAATTGTCCCTAGTGTGAGTAGGATGGTATTAATTTGCGGGTATCTTTGTATTGTATTGTATTGTATTCAATTTATTGTCATTGTCTCAATTTGAGACAACGAAATGAATTTTCCTTACAGGCAGTATCATTAAAAAAAATCACAAAGAAATTATAAAAATAAATAATAAATAAATAATAAAACATATTTAAAAATAAAATTGAAATTGAATTAAAATTTAAAAAAAGCACAAATACAGAAGTCCACGACACAACATAACATAAATGGCACCCAGGTGAGGACGGCACCATAGTCCAGCCAGCCTCCCCTCCGTGTTCATCCGTGGACGGGGCCTTCCAAGCACCCGCAGTCGCCGCCCCGGGTGGCCCGATGTTCAGGCCCTCACGCCGGGCTGGTGGAACGCCGACGCCGAACCCCGACGGTGAGCAGCCTCCTCCTCAGCGGCCCGGACCTTCTGATCAGCCGCCTCTCGCTGCCGGAGTCTGCCGCTCCCGAGTCCGCAGGTCGAGCCGGGCAGAGTCACAGGACCCCGCGTTGATTAGTCAGCGCCGCCCGCGTTGGGAGCTCTGCAAACCGCAGCTCCATGATGTTGGTGCAGCAGGTCCAGCACTCCGGGCTCCAAACGGCGACCCCCCGGTAAGGCATCACCAGCCCCCCGCGATGTTCCAGCGCTGTCCCGCCGCTGCTGGAGCTCCGGTCGATCCTCAGCAGGAAAGGCCGCGCAATCAGCATCGCTGGTAGGTGTGGGGCCGCTGTGGGGGGGGGGGGGGGGGGGGGGAGGACGCGACTCGAATAATAGTCGCGTCCTCACCAGGAAGCGGCTGAAGGACGGTATCCCCCGCACCGTGCCCTCTTCCCCCACATAAAAACACCAAAAAAACACAAAAAAACACACTGGTCGGTGGTCGGTGCAGACTCGGTGGGCCGAAGGGCCTGTTTCCGCGCTGTATCTCTAAATTAAACTAACTAAACAAATCCGAAGGGGAGTTCATTATATGTGAACAGCTTCTGTGTGTTGACACTCAAATACATTTTAGACTGTCCTTCTGTTGCTACCAATTTAGAAACACGTCTTGTATACAACTTAATGAATTGTTGTTCTCCAGAAAAGACTGTAAATATTTCTTATAATTTGAGAATGGGATACTTTCCAGGGAAGTACATGACTTGTATTCAATCTAATGAAGTATTGTCCTCCACCAGATGGCAAATACATTTACTAATTTAACGACACGATACTTTCAAAAGATGAGAATCTCCAGATGAGTTGTCCGTTCCATCATGCTTCAATATTGGCATATTTAATAAGGAACTGCAGATATTGGTTTATACAGAAGATAAGCACAAAGTGTTGGAGTAACTCAGCGGGTAAGGCGGCATCTCTGGAGCGAAGGGATGGGTGATGTTTCGGTTTGGGATCCTTCTTCAGACCCTCTACACTCTGTAGACCCAGAACGTCACCCATTTTTTTTTTTTCAGAGGTGCTATCTGACCCGTTGAGTTACTCAAGCACTTTGTGCCTATCTTTGGTACAATGGGTGCATTAAAAGTACCGAACAGTCTCCATCATCTCTTCTCTAAGGAGCCTTTCAATTTCTGCATCTTATTTGATTTCCTTACATAAGGCAGTCTCAGCTTGAAGAATTATGATGGGACATTAGGATCAGTATGAGATTGGCTGGGGTTCCCTAACGTACACAATTCATCTGTGAAAACGTCTTCACATATCCCTAGCACCTCTTGCAATGTTCCAGCCTCATCCGTGCTAATGTGATAAATATTTCTCCAATCCATTGGATTCTCTTTCAGCAGCCTGTTTCCCAGCAAGGTTGGACTGAAGCCTACAACAATCATAGCGATAATGTTTCAGTCTGTTTTGGGTATTTCACCGTTAGCAATCCAGCTACTTTCAATCTTTCATCTTTATACATTGTCTGATTTGACTGTGTCTTTCTAAGTTCAGGTTTAGCGTTTTCTAGGAAAGAACTGCAGATGCTGGTTCACACCAAAGAGCGACACAAAATGCTGGAGTAACTCAGCGGGTCAGGCAGCATGTCTGTAGAAAAGGAATAGGTAACGTCGAAGCAAGATATTCAGTCTTGTTCATTCATTTAATGCTACACCTGTACCAAAGGTAAATGTCACATCTGTTCCAGACATCAAGACATTGCCAGCATTATTCTCCCTTTGACATTTTCATTGATTGATTGAAAAACACAGCATGGAAACAGGCTCTTTTGCCCATCGAGTCCACACCGGCCATCTGTTCACACTATTTCTATCTTATCCCATATTCACATCCACTCCCTTCACACTAGGGGCAATTTATAAAACTCTTTGAACCTACAAATCTTGTATGCTATCAGCAGGGGACAACATATATCAGGTCAAAGATCAATGAAAATCAGAAAAGTAGTTGAAGTTTAAATTTAAGGTGAGAAGGGCAAAGTTTAAAGGACGTGTGCGTGGCAATGTTTGTGGCAGTGGGTACCTGGAACGGACAGAGGGCAGTGGGTACCTGGAACGGACAGAGGGCAGTGGGTACCTGGAACGGAGTGCCAGGGCTGGTGCTGGAATCAGCTTTTGGATGGAGGCATTCCTGTGGGACAGGGGCATTAAGGGATAATGCCCCTGTCCCACAGGAAACCTGAACGGAAACCTCTGGAGACTTTGCGCCCCACCCAAGGTTTCCGTGCGGTTCCCGGAGGTTGCAGGTGGTTGCCGGAGGTTGCAGGTAGTGGAAGCAGGTAGGGAGACTGACAAAAACTTCCGGGAACCGCACGGAAACCTTGTGTGGGGCGCAAAGTCTCCAGAGTTTTCCGTTCAGGTTTCCTAAGTGGGACAGGGGCATAGGGATTGTCTGCAGGCAGATAAGAGTTGGTCTTGGCATCATGTACAGCACAGGTTTTGTGGGCCTGTTCCTGGGCTGTGCTGTTCTATGTTCTATGATTTAGTTAATCCAAGGCAGCGAACACTACATGTCACATTTTTCAGAAAATCTAATATAACTTGGCAGCCCAGGATTACCAGAAGCAGATTGTAACAGGAAATGTAAGCATAATCCAAGGCTGTCATCATTCTTCCTGCAATTGCAGGCTTGTGCATGTGTATGTGGGCACTCCACACAACTCATCAGTGAACTTGTGCAAGTTGTTTACTTGCCCATAACATCTGGGCAACAGCTGTAGAGGTAATGGTTTGCATTTGCGTTGAAAATAGTACAACATGTGTCTTAAACAGTGAACCATTATGGAACGAAAATAGACACAAAAGGCTGGAGTAACTCAGTGGGACCCGAAACGTCACCCATTCATTCTCTCCAGAGATGCTGCCAGACCCGCTGAGTTACTCCAGCTGTTTGTGTCTGTCTTTGGTTCCATCTTAACCATTATGACACAATGGTGCAGCAGTCGAGTTGCTGCCTTACAGCGCCAGAGACCTGGGTTCGATCCTGATTACGGATGCTGTCTGTACGACATTTGCACCTCCTCGCTATGACGGCTTGCTCCGGTTGCCTCCCACACTCCAAAGACATACAGGTTTTTGTAGGTTAATTTGGTTGTGGTAAAAAAAAATTGTTCCTAGTCTGTAGGATAGTGCTAGTGCATGGGCACTGGGCAGCGTAGACTCTGTGGGCTGAAGGGCCTGTTTCTGCACTGTATCTCTAAAGTGAAAGGTACTGAAGCATATTACAGAACCACAAAGTGCTGGAGTAACTCAGTGGGTCAGGCAGCATCTCTGGAGGGAATGGACTGGCAATGATCCTGGTCAGACCCTTCTTCAGACTGATTGTAGCAGGGAGGAGAAAGCTGGAAGAGAGAAGGGAGGAGAATGGGGTTGAGAGGGAAAGATAGATCAGCCATGATTGAATGGCAGGGTAGACTCGATAGGCCAAATGGCCTAATTCTCCTCCTATAACTTATGAACATGAAAGCTGAGGGTAGTGGTAGAGAGGTGTTGCTATTTAGAACATGCTCCCAGGAGAGCTGGTGGTAGCAGATTACAAAGCAATGTTTAAGAGGCATTTTGACAGACACATGAACAGGCAGTGAATAGAGGGATTCACATGGATGGGTGACATCTGAAGTCTGAAGAAAGTCTTCGACCCGAAACGTCACCTCTCCATGTTCTCCAGAGATGTTGCCTGACCCGCTGAGTTACTCCAGCACTTTGGGTTGTTTTTGTCACGTGTACCTAGGTGCAACCTACAGTGGAATCCACATGTAAGATGGCCTGAACTCCACTTAATGATGACTTGCATTAACAATTTAAAACAGACTTGATAAAACTCGAGAGAAGGACACAGGGGGCTTCTCCAACATTATTTTTCCCTGACACTGATTAACGCAAAAAGACAGGCATGAGAGATCACTACTGACTTCAGCTGCGATCTACTGCTGTTATTGTTGTATTAATGGCGGCCCAAAACAGCCAGATTCTATTCACTTCACAAGCAGAAAATAAAACTGCTGACGTGTCCGCACGAAAGGCAGCTGAATAGAAAACCGTGTTATCTGACTTGGGAACTCTTGCGTATTTTTGTTTGTGTCTGGCAGATGTCAGTGCATGTGAAAAATTACCTTGCGATTAAAGCTGGCCCCAAAACCCTTTGGGCAACAGAAGACAAAGTCAGGCACAAAATGCTGGAGTAACTCAGCGGGTAAGGCAGCAGCTCTGGAGAAAAGGAACAGATGATGTTTCGGGTTGAGACCCGTCTTCAGACCCGAAATATCACTCAAGGGCCTGTCGCTCTTGGCGATGTTTTCGCCGACTGCCGGCGTCATATCAGTGTTTCGCCAAAAGATTTTGAACATTACAAAATCCAGCGGCGATAAAAAAAATCTTGCGGCACTTGAAAAAAACGCCGCGAGTCATACGTCATCACGCCCCATCATTGCCGCATCAAGCCGCAAATTTTTCGGTGACCTAATACATGATGTCGGCGGTCACTGAAAAAATCGCCAAGTGGGACAGGCCCTTTATTCCTTCTCTCCAGAGATGCTGCCTGACCCGTTGAGTTACTCCAGCACTTCTTGTCTACCTTTGGTGTAAACCAACACCTACAGTTTCTTCCAACACAGAAGAGAAAGTCTTTTGCAGTTCCATTTGACTGTAGTTTATCTGACAACGCTTCATGCATGACATGGGTTAGTAGGTTTCGTGAATAGCAAACATGATTTAAATAATGAAGAAACAAGGAACTGCAGATGCTGGTTTATACTAAAGATAGACACAAAGTGCAGGAGTAACCTAACGGGTCAGGCTGCACCTTTGGAGGAGAAGGACTGATGACCTTTCAGGTCAAGGCCCTTCTTCAGACAAACATTTCGGGTTGGGTCACACGTTCGTGTGTGAGTGAGTCGGTGTGTGTGTGAGTCGGTGTGTGTGTGTGTGTGTGTGTGTGCGCGTGTATATATGCCAATCGAAACAATGATCCTGACCCAAAACGTCACCCATCCTTTTCCTCTAGAGATGCTGCTTGACCCGCTGAGTGACTCCAGCACTTTGTATCTATCTATGATTTAAACAATTCATTTAAGCAGTTAATTCTTTCATGTTGGACAGGAGTCAGAATGCATAGTTGTCTTGAATTTTGTGGTAAAATTAACATAAGACCCTCAGCATCCACCGTGCTGATATTGAAAACATGCCAGGAACTTCAGGAGCCAGTAAATGGCTGGCTTAATGTAGAAGGTCGGATGTTTTAGTTGAGTTTAGTTTGGAGACACAGCGCGGAAGCAGGCCCTTTGGCCCATCAAGTCTGCACTGACCAGCGGTCCCCGTGCATTAATGATATCCTGCGCACACTAGGGCCAATTTTACATTTATACCAAGCCAATTAACCTGTGCGTCTTTGGAGTGTTGGAGGAGATCCTGGAAAAAACCCATGCAGGTCACGGGAAGAACGTACAAACTCCGTACAGCAGCACCCGTAGTCAGGAACAAACCCGGGTCTCCGGCGATCTGAGGCAGCAACTCTACCGCTGCGCCACCGTATAGTAAGGGCCTGTCCCATTTAGGCGATTTTTTCGGCGACCGTCACAGTCGTAGCAGGTCGCCGAGATAGCGTCAACTGGAGTACGACCACACCTACGACAACCTATAACCACATAAGCGACAACTTACGACAACCAAAGTCCACCCACGACAAGCTACAACCCTGTCGGCGACAACTGAAGACAATTCAGTCGCCGGTACCTGTGGCCGGTTGACGTAGGTTGGCGTAAGTAGTCGCCGATGGAATTCACCGAAGTCAGCACCTGGTGACAACCAATGTCATCTGGCGACAACCTGCATCATCCAGGCAACAACCTATGACAGCACTTACGATAGGAGACGACAAGCTACGTCAAGCCCACAGTCACCGAAAATGTTGAACATTTCTAAATCCAGCGGCGACAAGAAAATCGTTACGACTCTTTAGGCGACTTGAGGAGACTATTCACGACCATACAGGCGTCACCTAGCGACCATGTGGCGACAGCCTAGTCCCCTATAGTCGCCGAAAAAATGGCCTAAGTGGGAGAGGGGCTTTACTGGCTGAGATTGACTATTTCTTCATGGCCTGCATAGCTTTGTAACCTTCATCAATATTTATAAACAAGGGGATTCAGTAAATTGGTGAGAATTGTAGCTATTTCTGAACTGTTCTTATTGTAGGAATATTGTTATCCTACTTTTCAGGACTGTGTCTTTATTGGCCATAATTATGGTTTTAATAAATCTCTGGCCCTGAAATGATTAAATGATTAATTTTATTTGGATTCTGTTTTGGATTGTATAAAATGCTTTAAATGCTTCCGATCTGCAAAGACTGCGAGGGTCCCTGGAGGGATGTGAGGGAGGAGGTAGAGGGCTGGGTGTTGCATCACCTGCCGTTGCAGGGGGAAAGTAGCCAGTGAGGGGGGGGGAGGGGGTTTGGTGGGAAGGAGTGAGTGAATCAAGGTGTCATGGGGGGAGCGGTCTCTGCAGAAGGTGGAAAGAGGTGGGGTTTGGAAGCTGTGACTGGTGGTGGGATCACGTTGGAGGAGGCAGGAATGTCAGAGGATGATGTGTTGGATGCGGAGGCTGCTGGGGTGATAGGCGAGGACCAGAGGAACGCTATCCTTGTTCTGTCTGGGGGAAGGGGGAGCAAGAACCAGGGGACACAGGAGAGACGTGACTCGGACAGTAACCTCGCTTATGGATCTTGCTCTTGTTGGTACTGTGAGAGCTATTTTTTTTTAATCGACTCCAATAACTTACAACTATGCATTAAGAAAGTGAGAAATTGTACAGGGTGGAAGTGATTGTCCGTGAGCTCTGGAGAGGAGAGTGGGGGAGTTGGTAATGGTGGAGGACGTTACAAAATGGGCCGGTATGAAGAACCTGGGCCTTTCTTACCTTCTGCAGCCTCAAGGCCTTCTGTGGGTGGCTCCCCAGGGCCAGAAGGGCTGAAGGTGGGCAGGCAAGGAGAGGGACGATGGAGTAGGATTCGGTAGCACCGCCATTCATATGATAATGGCTGATCATTCGAGCCAGCATCCCCCCGCCATTCAATATGATCATGGCTGATCAGTCTGCATCCAAAATCCCATTTTGTTAGTCCCTTGCTGTCTCCTCCCCTTCCTCATCCTCCCCCCTGCTTTCCCCCCATCCCCCAGCCTTCCTCCTTCCTTTCTTGTCCCCGCCCACCCCCGCCCCCGATCAGTCTGAAGTAGGGTTTCGGCCCGAAACGTTGCCTATTTTCCTTCGCACGATCCCGCTGAGTTTCTCCAGCTTTTTTGTGTCTATATGGTGACAGCTAGTTTGCTGAGATCTAGATCATGTGCCAGCTGCATCATTTATGGCCACTGCATCTGGTGTGGAAAATGGCGTCAGAACCTGGCAAACACAGCATGTGGACTCAGTGGATTGCTGTTTTTGAGTTCTGTACATAATCGGGGATTGTACTTAAGTGATGACAATAATAGCTTCTCATTTTCACCACACAAACAGCTTACAATGGCCTGTTTTCTTTGTCATCATTACTTTTTTTGAATATCTTTCATTCATAGCTCTTTATCTCTCCACATCACTGTCCATATCTCTCATTTCCCTTATTCCTAACCAGTCTGAAGAAGGGTCTCGACCCAAAACGTCACCCATTCCTTCTCTCCAGAGATGCTGCCTGCCCCACTGAGTTACTCCAGCATCTTGTGTCTATCTTCGGTTTAAACCAGTATCTGCTGTTCCTTCTTATGCAATAATCTTACTGATCTGTATGGGGAAAAATGAATTTCCTGTACCTTGGGACATGCAACAATAAAGAACCAATGAAACATTGAATTGAAGAAAGTAGATAGACACAAAATGCTGGAGTAATTCCGTGGGCCAGGCAGCATCTCTGGAGAAAAGGAATAGGTGACATTTCTGGTCGAAGCCTTTCTTCAGAAAAGAAGATTGCAACAGGGACAGCGTCCCCCTAGTTCTAACCTTTCACCCCATCAGCTGTCGCAGACAGCACATAATCCTCCGAAACCTTTGCCTCCTCCAAAGAGGCTCCCACCACCAGTCACATCTCCCCATCTCCACCCCTTTCCGCAGAGCCTGTTGTCGCTCTGAAATATTTAAAAAGGCCAGTCTGAGGAAGGGCCTCAACCCGAAATGTCACCTATTCCTTTTTCCCAGAAATGCTGCCTAATCCGCTGAGTTACTCCAGCAATTTGTGTCTATCTTCGGAGTAAGCCAGCATCTGCCGTTCCTTCCTACATTCATTGAAAATCATGCTTTGTTTTCCAGTGCTGAAAGAATTTCTCTTTAACAGACATCAGGCAGTTGTACCTGCAGAGGGCGCTGCAGTCCATCTGGGCTATTGTTGCAAGCCTGCAAGTTCAATCAACTCTTCAGACTCATCTCTAGATAAAATCCTTTTTGTTAGGAGACTGACAACTCACAAGTTCAACCTTTCTGAAAATTGCCAAAGATACATTCTTGAGGGTTCTCTCGTGGGTTGAAATGTTTCCTTTGTCAAAAATCATTTGCAATTTGCCACAGGCAATGATGGTCCAATTCTATACTGCCACTGTAGAGACTGGCCTCACCTTCTCCATCATGGTCTGGTTTGGCGCAGCCACCAAGCATGACATCCGGAGGCTGCAGCGATGCGTTCGATCAGCTGAGAAGGTTGTTGGCTGCAACTGTCCCCCCATTGATGAACTGTACACTGCAAGGGCCAGGAAGCGAGTGGGTAAGATCATCTCTGACCGCTTTCACCTTGGCCACAAACTCTTTGAATCACTTCCCTCTGGAAGGTGACTCCGGACTGTCAAAGCCGCCATAGCCAAACATAAAAACAGCTTTTTTTCCACGAGCGGTAGCTCTACCCAATAACCAAAAGTCTGTAGCCTGCTTTTGCTCTGGTATTTTATTTCATTCACATGTTTAAACTATAATGTTTTATTATTAATGTTTTATTTTTTATTCTTAATTGTTTACTGTATGTTGTGTTGTTACTTGTGAGCGCAGCACCAAGGCAAATTCCTTGTATGTGTACATAATTGGCCAATAAACATATTCATTCATTCATGCATTCATTCATTCATGCATTCATTCATTTATGCATTCAATCATGCATGCATTCATTCATTCATTCAGATAAAATGTGGAAACGAGCCCTTTGGCCCACCGACCAGCGATCACTAAAGTTACCCTACACACTCGGGACAATTTACATTTAATAGGAGCCAATTAGCCTACAAATCTGCATGTCTTTGGAATGTGGGAGGAAACCAGAGCACCTGGTGAAAACTCACTGAGTCACGGGGAGAACGTGCAAACACGATACACACAGCATCCGTGATCATGATCGAACCCGGGTCTCAACTCTACCGCTTCACTGTCCATTTTTTAATTTGCATTAAATTTGATTATTTTAATACAAGAGCCATTTGAATACATCTTCCCAGAGCAGCGGCATTGAATAAAAAATACAGATAATAAAGAGTTTGCCATTGAGGCCCTGTGCACAATACCCAGTGCACCTCTGTTCTGCAAGCTGTTCACTATTCAGCTTCAGTCAGGTGTTGGAAAGTTCATTGGATCTTTGTGAAAGCAGGAATTGGTTTTAGCTTGAAACGCTTACTAAATTTCAGTTGATTATACTTTTGATTTGAAAAATTGTTCAAGGTTTTTACTGTCAAACCTATAGTTCTGCATGGGTACGTTAAAATATATATAGACAGGTGCATGGATAGGAAAGGTTTTAACGTTTATGGGTCAAACGCAGGCAGGTGGGACTCGTGCAGATCTTGGTTGGCATGGACAACTCGTCCATGCCGACTAAAGTACCCCTATTAAGGTTGTCCCATTTGCCCATATCCCTCCAAACCTTTCCTACCCAGTTGTCAGAGCAACTTGGATAGTCTTACTCTTCCTCCAGTACCCTGGAAAAAAATTCCCAGCCTTCAGATGAATATCTAACTCTCTGAAGAACGGTAGTGACTATGCCTCCAACTCCTCCCCTGGCCATGCATACAAGACCACACACACTGGCCCTGTAAAGAAGGTTTTCCTTATCTCATTTTAGTTTATTTTTCCAATCACCCTCATTCTATGTTTTCTGGTTTCTGATTCCTCTCCCACTGGGAATAGATTCTTTGCACCTACTCTGTGGGATTTTCCTTAGATTCCCTCGCAAGGGGTGGCACAGTTGCGCAGCGATAGTGCTGCTTTACGTGCTGGAGACCTGGATTTGGCCATAACTATAGGTGCTGTCTGTGCAGAGTTTGTACGTTCTCCCTATGACCGTGTGGGTTTTCTCCGGGTGCAAGGGTTTCCTGCCACGTTGTGTGTTATATAGTTGCGTGGGTTTGTAGGTTAATTGGCTTCTGTAAACTGTCCCTTGTGTGGAGGGTAGAAGTAGTGAATGGGTGATCATGGTCAGCGCAGACTCTGTGTATCTCTAAAAACATAAAAATCTCTTCTGTTCAAAGACGAATCTTCAATCTGAGGAGATCGCTGGCCGGTGCAGACTCGGTGGGTGAAAGGGTCTGTTTCCGTGCTGTATGTCTAAACTAAACTGCCCTGTCCAGCACAGGTACAGGCCTCCCCACCATTGAAGCACTGCCTCAAGAAGCAGCTAATATCATCAGATCTACATCGCCCTGGCCATGCTCTCATCTCGCTGCTACCATCGGGGAGAATGTACAGTTGCCTGAGATCCGTGACCTTCAGGTTCAAGAACTGTTTATTCCCAGCAGCCATCAGGTTCTTGAACCACCCTATACAGCCCTAACCACAACACCACCGTCGCACTGAACCACTACTGACTTTGCATCATTATATAGAAACGAGGAATTGCAAATACTGGCTTATAAAAAAAGAAAAAAGTGCTGAAGTAACTCCGTGGTCGAGTAGCATCTCTGGAGAACATGGATAAATAACGTTTCAGGTCGAGATCTTTCTTCAGTCTGATTCTACTGTGAATTCAGGCGCACCTTTGGGTTTAGCTGTATTATGGCCAACAATGAACCATTGTGGGCTCCACCTTGCCTTGATCATCGTTCATGGCTTTGATCTGTCCTTTTGCATACCTTTTATTCATTTGTTCTTTGTACCTCTTTGTATCTCTAGTTTCCCTCTCCCCTGACTCTGACACCCGTACTAATCAAGAATATATCTATCTCTGCCTTAAATATATCCACTGACTTGACCTCCACAGCATTCAGTGGCAAATAATTCCACAGATTCACCACCCCTGGTTTAAGCCAGCATCTGCAGTTCCTTGTTACACATCAGGTAAGACTTTCATTGTAACAAATAAAACTCTTCCAAGCCAAAGCCTGGGTAAAATGCATTGTCCCGGTGCTGATGACAAATACAACACTTGAAACTCCTGCAAGCCAATGCACTGCACGTCTCCACCTAACTTGTTAGGTGACAAACCTGCTGGATGTCCGGTAGGGATTGGCGGGCGGGGCGGGCCGGCGTGCTGTGGTTGGTTGATCGGTCCGTCAGTCAGCGGGTTAGGTCCCGCCCCCCGGTTCCCGGGCCCGGCCCGGCTGTCACTCAGGACGGGTGTGAATGCGGCTGCAGCGGGCGGGCTGCGGGCAGCGGACAGAGGCGGCGGGGCAGCCGGGCACCATGCAGCCGGCAGCGGGCAGGCTGCCCCTCACCACCACCCTCACCATCACCATCACCATCTGTATCTGCATGGCGTCGCCGGGGCTCGGGCAGGAAAACGGCACGGCGGACTGGAACAGCACCGAGGGATACGGCAGCGCCAGCGGCAGCAGCACCGGCACTAGCAGCAGCAGCACCGATGCCCAGCTGCTGCCCACGGCCACTGCCAGCACCACTGCCAATGCTACAGCTGTGATACCCACCACCGCCAGCGCTGCCCCCAACACCGGCTCGACTGCCGAGCCCGTGCAAGGTGAGTGTTGTTTTGCATGTGTCAGGTTGCAGCTGACTCGCACCGCTTCCATCGGCCGGCTACTCCCCGGCATTAACACCCGGGCTTTTGACGTTTGCAAAGGAGCTGGGGATGCTTGCAATGGTTGCAAACATCCCCAGATGTTGCAATGCAATATATATATATGTATTTTAAAGCGGCTTCTCGGGAGAAAATGAGCATGAAGCAAACAAACAGTGTGGGCGACGGCTTTTGCGGATCTGCCTGCTTGTTATCAAGTAACCGGGATTTAAAGGAGGAGGATAGAGCAGTTCCTTTGCAGCACATCGAGATGCCCCAATTCCCTTCAAAACAATAGGCAGTGGCCGGCCTCAGCCTCAGCCTCTGGAGAATAAATAGGCTGATGTGTGTGTGTGTGTTATGGCTCAGTCTCTCTCCCGCCTCCAGTTCCCCTTCTCTCTGCCATCAGCCACACTTGCAGAGGAGGTAAACACAGTCTGTGGCCATCACAATGTGGCTTGGACCCGGCGTTGCTTAACGTTTGGCATTCACTGTCACATTGACATATGGGCCTGACTCACATCATCCACACACAATGAATAAATTAATCGCATTATGAGGAAACACTTGTTTATGGTTGTGTGAAGGCTAAACATGCGTGCCTCAATATTTCCTTTTTAACTTTTGCTTGAAGGATGTTTTAGTTTATTGAGGGGGGGGGGGGGGGGACGGAACAGTGTCATCGTTTTAATTCAGTGGCTGCTTGTAAATCAGCAAAAGGCCGTTGAAATGTCGCCAAAAAGTTGTGACCGACCTATTGAACGAAACTGAAGTCAGGTTCAGGTATTGTCACTTCCTTGTTGAAGTCAAGTTTCGAATGACATCATGGATTGTGGCTCTGGTCTTGGAGTGACTGCATTGACAACTGTGGAGAGAGAAGGGCATTGCACACAGCTTGTGTTCAATGCTCTGTGGGTCATTGTACGAGGGAAATTGATGTAAAACAGTGCTCATTAAATTTGTGTAGGAAGGAACTGGCGGTGTGTAAGAAAGAACTGCAGATGCCAGTTTAAACCGAAGGTAGACACAAAAGGCTGGAGTAACTCAGCGGGTCAGGCAGCATCTCTGGAGGAAAAGGAATATGTGACGTTTCGGATCAAGACCCTTCCTCATTAAATTTGTCAGACTTTCTAGGCGTTTATAACATCACTGTGGAAGTATCGTCTTGCAGTCCACTTTCAGGCAGGTCGTGTGTTTACACTGCAGCTGTAATGTTATTGTGATATCTTAGCCAGGTGAAATGTGAAACGGTCTCAACATAAAGCAAAGGCATTGTCGTTAGCCTGATGAATTACTCCTTGTGAATAAATTCAAGAACAGGGTAGCGGAGAGCGCTGTCGGTCAGAATGAGCCAGGACCTATGGTCATACAGCACGTACACAGGCCATTTGGCCTAACATGTCCATGCCGACCAAGATACCTCATCCACACAAGTCCCACCTGTCTACATTAGACCCACATCCCCCTAAACCTTCCTTAATCTCCTGTCAAAATGTCTTTTAAATGTAGTATCTGCCTCAACGACCTCCTCCGATAACCTATTCCATATACCCACCACTCTATGTGTGAAAGGTTTGCCCCTTGGGGGCAAAAATAAGTCTTTTGTATCGGTATTTAGGTGATAAGCATTTTTCAGGGTTAAAAGCAGGATAATGCTTGACTGCAAAACATAAAATGCTGGAAATACTCAGCAGGTCAATCAGTGCCGTTGGAGAGAGACGTAGATGGGGTGGGGGTGAATGCACACAGTCGTATTCCCAGGGTACTGGAATTAAGAACTGGAGCACATAGGTTTAAGGTGAGAGGAGGAAGATTTAATAGGAACCAGTGGGGCATTTTTTCACTCGGATGTTGCTGGATATGTGGGACAACATGCTTGAGGAAAAGGTTGAGATACCATAAGATGACAAGGAGCAGAATTAGGACAGGCGGCCCATTGAGCTATGTTCCGACAATCAATTATGGCTGATCTATTTACCCATCTTAACCCCATTCCCCTGCCTTCTCCTCACAATCTTTGACATCCTTACTAATCCAGAACCTATCAATCTCTGCTTTAAAAATACCCAAATTACTTGGCCTCCACAGCCATCTGTGGCAATGAATTCCACATATTCGGAACCCTCTGGCTAAAGAAATTCTTCACCTCCTTTCTAAAGGTATGTCCTTTTATTCTTAGGCTGTGGACGCTGGTCTTCCCACTACTGGAAACATCCTCCACATGCCCTCTACATGCCCACATCTAGGTACAATAACAAAATATTAGGACAGGTACATGGATAGGAAAGGTTCAGAAGGCCAAACAGGAGGGAATGGGACGAGCTTAGATGAGGCATCTTGGTTGGCATAGACGAGTTTGCCAAAAGTCCTGTTTCCGTGCTGTACGACTCGAAACTGAGTTAGTGAAGGGTCTCGACCCGAAATGTCACCCATTCCTTCTTTCCAGAGATGCTGCCTGTGCCGCTGAGTTACTCCAGCATTTTGTGTGTAATGTCCCAGGTTGATGGACCTCTTGGATTGGCTGTGTTGACCATGACCCATCGCGAGGCCTATCAGCACTCACTGTCTCTCTTTAAAGTTGAAGTACAAAGAGCTATTGCAGCATTTGTCTTGAGTCATTAGTGTTTAATTGTCATATGTATTGAGAACGGAACAGTGAAATTCTTACTTGCAGCAGCAGAACAGGCCTGTGAGCACATTCTTGTCGATAACATTTAATAAACAAAGAATCGATAAATTAATAGCCCGGTGCTATTAATAGTCCTTAATGCAACCAAAGACAGTCCACAGTTCATAGTTTAGTTAGTGCTGTGTTGCAGAGTTGTACATCGTGGAAACAGGCCCTTCAGTCCAACCTGCCCATGCTGACCAAGATGCCCCATCTGCACTAGTCCCACCTGCCTGCGTTTGGCCCATACCCCTCTAAACCTTTCTTAACCGTGTTGTGTTCAAGAGATGGTTGTTGGGAAGTAGCTATTCTTCAACCTGGTAATCATGGTCTTCAGACTCCTGTACATTCTTCCCGATGGCAGGAGCGAGATAAGAGCGTGGCCAGGATGGTGCGGGTCTTTGATGATGCTGGCTGCCTTTTTGAGGCAGCATCTCCAGCTATTTCTACTTCCACTTGGAGGTTTAAAAAAAAAAAAATGATGTTTAAAGCTGCCACAGGTGAGAATTAAAAGCTTCTTAAGGATGTGTTCTTTGACAGTGTGAGAAGGATACAAAGCTGAAGGCTGTGGGAATAAGGGGAGGGACATCAGAGCTGGGCTATGAGTAGCAAGCGGGAGAGATGGGGATTGGGAGACTGGTACCAGGTTGTGTTGGTGAGTAGGTGACTATACTGAGACAACATTGTAATGCTGGGTAATTGTCAGACGGAGAATGACACATACTTGATTGGTAAGGGTGTCAAGGGTTATTGGGGAAAAGGCAGGAGAAGGGGGTTGAGAGGGAAAGATGGATCAGCCATGATTGAATGGCAGAGTAGACTTGATGGGCCGAATGGCCTACTTCTGCTCCTATGACTTATGAACTTATGGTATGACAGTGTCTTTGTGGGGGTGCCAATGATGGGTGCCCTAGGACCATGTTGTCCAAGCTTCTCCCCTTAATCCAAATGGATGATATCATGTCCGGTACTAAGGGAATCATTTCAGGGCATCAACTTGGCATGTGCCGCAACTGTCCTGTTGAATTCATGTGAAGCAGCCTGGAATTGGATGTTCGCATGTTTTACTCTCGAAAAAAGTGGTGCTTATATAATGGTGATAAAACAGTGTTATCCAATTACATCTCCAGTTCAAATCGTTTGCCTTTATAATCACTGGTTGTATCTGCAACATAACTTTGCATGCCTTATGCATAAGGACACAAGGATCCCTTTGTTTTTAATTTGCTTTGAAACAACTGGAGTACACCAATGGAATAAATGATTAGCAGATGCAATTTTAAAGTTATTTTCAACTTCAGACAACAAAATTGATTTCTGGTGACATTAGTTATCTTCTATATTACTAAATCTCTGTTCTTGACCGCTTTTGGCCTTCTGTGCTGCGATTTCCGAGAGAACGCCGCCACCTACGGCCGTCATTTTTGGCCACCTCGCTCAGAGCCCCCCTCCGCATGTGTGCCGAGGATTTTTCCCGTCGATGAAAAATGACAGAGATATCAATGTTTTTACAAAATTCCCCATTCTCTCCACTGCCCCTGCTGGAGGGAGGGGGAGGGACTATAAAACCAGGAAGTGGTGTGCCTCAATCAGTCTCTGCAAGTGGTGTGCCTCAATCAGAGCTCTGAATAACACTGAACAATTGTCTCCACAGCTGTGAGTACCCATAATGTGGTTTGAAAATGAAAATATGGTTAGTTTGAGGAAAAAAAGCACTGCCTGCAAATGATTGTTTGGGTTGAAGTAAAAAGGCACCCTCTCTCTCTCTCTCCCCACCCTCTCTCTCTCTCTCTCTCTCTCTCTCTCTCTCTCTCTCTCCACTCTCTCTCTCCCCCCCCCTCTCTCTCTCCTCCCTCCCTCCCTCTCCCCCTCTCTCTCCCTCTCTCTCTCTCCCTCCTCCCCCTGTCTCTCTCCCCCTCTCCCCCTCTCTCTCCCCCTCCCTCTCTCCCCCTCCCCCCCCCCCCCCCCCCCCCCCCCCCCCCCTCCCTCTGGTCGGCGTGGAGTTGGTGGGCCAAAGGGTCCGTGTTCTGCGCTGTATCTCCAAACTAAACTAAACTAAAAGCCATCCTTTGTTTGGAAATCAGAGGATCTCACCGTACCCCCCCCTAAACCCCCTCCCCTCCCCACACCCCTACCCCCTTTCCCTCCACCCTCCCTCCCCCCCTGCTCCCCACCTCTCCCCTTCCCCTCACCTCCCCCCCCCTCTCAGCATACCCCTCTCCCCCTCCTCCCCCCTCTCTCCCCCCTCCCCCTCTCCCTCCCCTCACTCCCCTCCCCCCTCTCTAAACCCCCTCCCCTCCACAAAAGGGACCCTCATTGGGGTCACCTGCTCGCTCAGCATGACTCTCCGTAAAGCTAACTCTCTCGCCCTTGTTCCCTCAGTATCATTAATGTTCTTGTATTGAAATTGTTATATTCTTCAGTTAGTGATATTTTTAGGTCATTAACCACCCCCTCCCCTGCAACTGCAGAAGATGCAACACCTGTCACTATACCTCCTCCCTCGACTCTGTCAAGGGACCCCGACTGTCCTTTCAGGTTAGGCAGAGGTTCACTTGCACCTCCTTCAACCTCATCTACTGTATCGGTTGTTCAAGATGTGGACTCGTACATCGGCGAGACCAAACACAGACCGGGTGATTGTTTCGCGGAACACCTTCGGTCAGTCCGCCGGAGCCTACCTGATCTCCCCTTTGCAGGACACTTTAATTCTCCTTCCCATTCCTACACAGACCTTCTTCAAATGAACCCTCGTCAGAGCGAGGAGGATAACCTACTGACCTACATACAATATGCAATACTGTATACAATACAATACCTACTGACCTACATACACACAATACATTAAGATACAAACCTACTGACTCCCACAGCTATCTTGACTACACTTCTTCCCACCCTGCTTCCTGTACGGGGGATTCTCCTCTTCCATTATAGATGAGGGTCTCACTGGGGTCTCCTCGATATCCCGCAGCTCCGCTCTTACTCCCCCACCCCCATTCGTAACAAGGACAGGGTCCTCCCTTGTCCTCACCTTCCATCCCATCAGCCGTCGCACACAGCATACACTCCTCCAACATTTTTGCCACCTCCCATAGGATCCCACTGTTATGCCACCTAGATTGGGTAGACAGTCAGATGTGGGCAGTGAGCAGCCAAGAAATGACCCTGGCCATAAGTGCATAGACTTGGAGTTAACCTTGTTGTACAGGTTGACACTTGACTAGGAGAACGCTGTTGGAGGTTGGCATTGAAATAATCATGACCAATTTATGGAGCTTCAGTTTTTTGTCCAAGGCGAACTTGTGTGAATGGAGTGAAGTTTGTGGATGAGGAAAGGCCAGATATGTGCAGAGAATACAATTGAGAGTATCAGAGCAAGCAATCGTTCTGTGGATGGTGACGGGGATGTTACGGAATGTCAAAGAATCATTGAATGAGTGGAACTGACCGACATTTCATACAATATGGATTCAAACCCCCCCCCCCCCCCCCCCCTGAATCCAGGAAACGGAAATCAGAACATTTAGTGACTGTGCACAGGCAGAAGGCTTTTCGCATCCAAATGCACTTTAATAACCTGGGGCTCTGTTGGAATAAATGAAAAACAGGGAAAATGTCAGCTTCTTTCTCCAAGGGCCTGGAGTACGAAAAGAAGGAACGTCATGGAGGCGCTGGGTTAGAGTTGCTGCTTTACAGCGCTGTAGACCCAGGTTTGATCCCGGTTACGGGCGCTGTCTGTATGGAGTCCATGTGGGTTTTCTCCGAGATCTTCTGTTTCCTCCCACCCCCCAATGACGTACAGGTTTGTAGGTTAATTGGCTCGGTATAAGTGTAAATGGTCCCTAATGTGTGTAGGATGGTGTTAATGTGCAGGGATCGGTGTGGACACGGTGGGCCGAAGGGCTTGTTTCCGCGCTGAATCTCAAAAACTAAAATTAAAACTAAAGACTGAATGAAGATGTGCTTCAGTTACATACAACCTTAGTTGGATACCAGTTGGAGCACTGTTTTCACGTTTGGATGGTACATAGACACAAAATGCTGGAGTAACTCAGCGGGTCAGGCAGCATCTCTGGAGAAAAGAAATGGGTGACGTCTCGGGTCGAGACCCTTCTTCAGTATGAAGAACTTCACCCATTCCATCTCTCCAGAGATGTTGCCTGTCCCGCTGAGTTACTCCAGCATTTTGTGTCTACCTTCCGTTTAGACCAGCATCTGCAGTTCCTTTCTACACTGTTTCTCCTCAATTGACAGTCTCAGTGAAAATTTTGTGAATGAAAAGATTATTTTAAGAAAATGGGTAATTTCAGAAAGTATCATCTAATGTAGGGAGATAAAACAAATGTAACGTGTAATTTTAAAGAGGTCCATTTGGCAGTGGGCCATTGCATGGATGAAAAAAATGCCAGTGCTGCAGAGTTGTTTAAATGTAAATAAACTGAATAACTTTCCTTTATAATTTAGACATAGTCATACTGCAAGGAAACAGGCCCTTCGGCCCAACTTCTCTACGCCAACCATCTATGCTGCCCCATCTATACTGATCACACTTACCTGCATTTTTACCCATATCCCTCTAAACCTTTCCTATCCATGTACCAGTCTGAATGCCTTTTAAATGCCTTTATAATCCAGCTCGTTCCTTCACTGGATTAGCAATTGGAACTGTTGTTGCACTGAGGCACAATTTCTTTCTCTCAGAAGGTCATGAGTCATAGAACATAGAACATAGTATGGGCACAGACCTTTCATCGCATGATATCTATGCTGAACAAGATTCCAAATTAAACTAATCTGCATGTAATTGTCTTCCCACGATACCTCATTCAAACTAGGCCCATTTGCCCACACCTTGCCCAGATCCCTCGAAATCTTGAACTCGCTCATTGATTTGGAGAGGGTTGTTTAAAGGAAAAAGAAAAGAAAGGGTGGCGGGTGTATGGAACGTGCCGCCGGAGGAGGTAGTTGAGGCAGGTACTAACTATTACCACGTTTGAGAAACACTTAGATGGCTACATGGATAGAACAGGTCTAGAGGGATATGGGCCAAATGCATGCAGGTGGGACAAGTGTAGATGGGGCAGGTTGGTAGGCATGAGCAAGTTGGGCTGGGGGGGGCTGTTTCTATGCTGTATCGCTCTGTATAGGTTGACAGCCCAGAACAGAACTGCTTGTTTGAACAGAGGATTGTAAATTATTCAGTTCGTTCCTAATCAGTCAAATGCTTCCCACTTAGTGACTCTCTCGTTTCAGTTTTTACTCCTTCGGGATGGGAGATGCAGCTGGAGAGAAAAGCTGAATGTTACCACAAAGCTGTGTTTAGATAAAATGTGTGGGAAGGAACTGCAAATGCTGCTTTATACCGAAGATAGACGCAAAAAGCTGGAGTAACTCAGCGGGTCAGGTAGCATCTCCAAAGGAATAGGTGACGTTTCGGGTCGAGACCCTTCTTCAGACTGAGAGCTGGTTTAAACCGAAGAACGACACAAAAATCTGCATGAGTTACTCCAGCTTTTTTTGTGTCTGTCTACAGTACAAACCACCATCTGCAGTTCCTTCCAGCACATTTTTCCACTCCACTGCAAAATCTCCTCAAGGTATGCCTACTTTGAAAATGTTCTCCTGCTCTCTCCGACGAGAGGTCTGGACCCCCTCTGTGCTCTCTACATCACCGTCTATATCTCGTTTCCCTTTCCCCTGACTCTCAGTCTGAAGAAGGGTCTCAACCGGAAACGTCACCAATTCCTTTCGCTGTCTGACCCGCTGAGTTACTCCAGCTTTTTGTGTCTATCTCGGATTAGTCATTTGTATGACTGACTTGGCAAATGAAATTCCTCGTATGTTGCAAAACATACTTGGCTAATAAAGTATTATTGTATTGCATTGTATTGAATAAAGAGCATCACTTGTTCATGCCAGACCACCAGCCAGTTGGCTGCGGACGGATGTTAAGGTTGTGGTTAGTGGTTACAGAAGTTACTGGGAGTTACTGGGAACTTGGCGGCTCAACGGTAAATAGTCCAAAATGTCTGCTTGTTTCTTGTTCATGAAAGCATGAAGTGTGGGCGTGTGTTGGATGGTGTTGAGAGTTAAAGTGCTGTGACCAGGGAGGATCAGAGCATGAGAGCTGGCTTGTGCTGAACATAGATCAGTCCTAGTCATAGTCATGCATATGTGGGAACAGGCACTTCAGCCCAACTTGCCTACACCGACGAACATGCCCCAGTCAACACAAGTCCCATCAAGACCTGTCCTATCCATGTACCTATCTAATAGTTGCTTAAACATTGCGATAGAACCAGCCTCAACCAACTCCTCCAATCAGCTCATTCCATACACCCACCACCCTTTGTGTGAAAAAGGTTCCTATCAAATCTTTCCCCCTTCACCTTAAACCTTTGTCCTCTGGTTCTCAATCAGGCGTGCAGCTCTGGGTCAGGGCTTAGGGAATGTTTATTCCATGTGGAGGCTGAGGTGACAGAGTGCTGTTCACCCAACTAGTCATAAACGAAAGTGCACCCAGATATAGGAAGTACATGCTGGGTCCCTGTGAACCGTGAGGAGGTGAGAGCGCAGTCATACAGCTTAACAGATGATTTACTGTAACTTATTATTAACAAGGGAAGCACAGGGGCGCAGCGGGTAGCATTGCTGCCTCACAGCGCCAGACACCCGGGTTCCATCCTAACCTTGGGCGCTGTCTGTGTGGGGTTTGCACATTCACCCTGTGACTGTGTCGGTTCTGCGGTTGCCCACCGAGCAAACCCCACTGAGATGTGCGGGTTTGTAGGTTAATTGGCCCTCTGCAAAATTACCCCCAGCGTGTAGGAAGTGGATGGGAAAGTGGGAATAACCGATACTAGTGCGAACAGTGGTCAGCGTGGACTCGGTGGGCAGGAAGGCCTGTTTCCATGCTGTATCTCCAAACCTAACTAAACGAAACATGTAAACAAGCAAAGTTAAACCAGCCTGTTTCACCATCTGTATTAGAATCATATAACCATATAACAATTACAGCACGGAAACAGGCCATCTGAACCCTTCTAGTCCGTGCCGAACACATAATCTCCCCTAGTCCCATATACCTGCGTTCAGACCATAACCCTCCATTCCCTTCTCATCCATATGCCTATCCAATTTATTTTTAAATGATACCAATGAAGCCTCCACCACTTCCACAGCTCATTCCACACCGACTCTCTGCGGCCAAGAAGCTTCTGTCCCTTAATCTGAATCATTGAAACATTGAAATTTAGGACACAGTGAGAGGCCATTCAGCTCATCATTCCCATACTGGATAACCAGGAACTATTTGGATGAAGCTCCCGTTCACATCTGACTCTGTGACCCGTGGGTTCTGACCTGTCGATGGTTTTGTTCTCCATCACCCTGTTCCTCTTTGGTCTTCAAGTCCTTCCCGTGTTATGTTTACTCACAACTGTGCATGTTGTTCCGGTTCCAGTCTTGTTGGTGCTTTGACTCTGTTTTGCCCTCTCGACCATTGTATTTCACTGCCTCTCGTTAAAGGCAAGTATCAGCATACCTTCTTTAAACACCTCGTCCAGGTGTCCTTTCATGAGGCCTCTTGACTTTAGATTTTATAGATACAAGTGCAGTAACAGACCCTTTGGCCCACCAAGTCTGCACGGACCAGTGATCTCCCCATACACCAGCACTATCGCACACACTAGGGTCAGGTCTTTCAACTGAAATTGGAACTAAAATCAGTCTGAGGAAGGGTCTCAACCCGAAACGTCGCCCATTCCTTCTCTCCGGCGATGCTGCCTGTCCTGCTGAGTTACTCCAGCATTTTGGTTATAGCTTCGATTTAAACCAGCATTTGCAGTTCCTTCCCACACAATTTTACGACGTGCTGAATCCAGTTAACCTACACACTTGTATGTCATGGGAGTGTGGGAGGAAACCGAAGCACCCGGAGAAAATCCTCGCTGTCCCAGGGAGAACGTATAAACTCCGTACTGGCTGCAGCCGTAGTCAGGGTTGAACCCGGGTCTCTGGTGCTGTGAGGCAGCAACTCTACCGCTGAGCCACTGTCGCATATACCCCACATGTAGCTCTCCGTTGAGCTCCTCTCCTTGCCCCCACAGCACCAGGTAGGAGGCCCATAAGCCGCACCCAGTGGAGGTCAAGTTCCCTCTCCAAAGCACTGCGGTGAACTTAGTAGTTTTTCTGACATATTGTTTCTCTGGGTCATTATTTATACTGACTTTGTATCTTAGAGTGTAGTTCAGTCAATTCAACTCCCGCCTGTAGTGGTGGGATTCGAACTCATGTGGTGCAGATCAATGGGTCCAGCTACCAATTCTCTAACCACTCTCCAGTTCCGGTCTAGCTGCGATATTATCCTGCTTTGCCTCTCTGCCCTTGTGTGTTTTTGCCTCTCAATAAAGGAAATTATCTTCATGGCTTCTTAAAACACCTCGTCCAGCTTTCCTGCTGTAGGTGAGTATTTTAGACGTCCACTCCCAAGATCTCCCATCCTCCCATTTTCCATGTGTTCCCTCACCTGTACAGCCCAGGTGAGGGAACACCTCAGTGTTTCTCAGCAAGCCGGGCAGCATCTCTGGAGAGCGTGGATAGTTGACGTTTCCCGGTCGAGATCCTACGATCAGTCTGAAGATGGGCCCCGACCCGAATAGTCACCTATCCATGTTCTCCAGAGACGCTGCCTGACCTGCTGAGGCACTCCAGCACTGTGTGTCATCGTGTATTAACCAGCATCCGCAGTTCTTTGTTCCTGCCTCAATGGTTCCCATTGGTCACGAGTTCTGCCCTTGCTCCGGTAGCTCACCAAGGCTGCAGCTGGCTTGCTTATCTTGTGCCAATATTAGCTCACGATTCCAGCGCATTACAAAATGGCCTTTCTCAAGGCAAAAGATGCCGGAATAACTTGGGGTTACTTTGCCCATCGTGTGTTTCCCACAGCCCAAGCGATTGTTGCAAAAGGCTGATTAATGCACAGTCACCCCACGGAGCGGTGAATGTGTCCGATGTGGCTGTCCCTCCTACAGCAGTACAAACCCACTTGAGAAATCAATTTAAGGCAACTTAATTACAATGCTAAAACCAGTTAGAGGAGGGAATAATGTGGAATTCTTCCAAACCAGCTTGATTGCCGTTGCTATTAACTAAAAACCAAAAGCTGTAGGAGCACAATTAGGCCATTCGGCCCATCGAGTCTACTCCACCATTCGATCATGGCTGATTTCTTGTCAACCTTATTGTCCTATCTACTCCCCGCCCAAGCTAATTAAGAACCTATCAATCCCCACGTTAAAAATACCCAATGTCTCAGCCTCCACGGACGTTTGTGGCTATTAATTCCACAGATTTGCCGCCCTCTGGCTAAAGAAATTCCTCCTCATCCCCATTTTATATATTTATACTGAGGCTGTGCCACAGAGACTCTACCATTACTGGAAATAGCGTCTTCACGTCCACTCTTTCTAGGATTTTCATTGTACGGTGGGTATCTATGAGATCCTCCCTCATCCTTCTAAATCCCAGTGAGCGCAGGCCCAGAGCCATCAAACACTCCTCATGCATTAACCCAATCATTTCCGGGATCATTCTCGGAAACCTCCTTTGGATCCTCTCCAACGCCAGCACATCCTTCCTCAGATAAGGAGCCGAAAATCGCTTTACCGCATATGCTTTATGTGTAACTCTCCTCGTGCCCAGTAATTCTTTGAGTAACCCTTTCTTGATTGGGGAAAAGATTCAGTAGTCTCTGTCTCCTTAACTCTTTCATTAGCAGGCGTCTTTTACGTAAATTGATGTTGTTTGCACAATTGACAGTTTCCTGACAGTCATATTCCCAACTCAGTGGTTGATGCAATATTACTGGTAATTATTTTGTAAACATAATGTGTTTAAGTTATATCCTTCCAGTATACTATTGGGGCAGCCTCTTACTCTGTGATCATTAGACCAGGATATGCTCATCATGACTTGCGATATTCACCGTGACTGTCTACATATAACCATATAACCATATAACAATTACAGCACGGAAACAGGCCATCTCGGCCCTACAAGTCCATGCCGAACAAAATTTGTTTCCCCTTAGTCCCACCTGCCTGCACTCGTACCATAACCCTCCATTCCCTTCTCATCCATATGCCTATCCAATTTATTTTTAAATGATACCAATGAACCTGCCTCCACCACTTCCACTGGGAGCTCATTCCACACCGCCACCACTCTCTGCGTAAAGAAGTTCCCCCTCATATTACCCATAAACTTCTGTCCCTTAATTCTGCAGTCATGTCCTCTTGTTTGAATCTTCCCTATTCTCAAAGGGAAAAGCTTGTCCACATTAGCTCTGTCTATCCCTCTCATCATTTTTAAGACCTCTATCAGGTCCCCCCTGTACCTTCTGCGCTCCAGAGAATAAAGACCTAACTTATTCAACCTATCTCTAACTTAGTTGTTGAAACCCAGGCAACATTCTAGTAAATCTCCTCTGTACTCTCTCTGTTTTGTTGACATCCTTCCTATAATTTGGCGACCAAAATTGTACACCATACTCCAGATTTGGTCTCACCAATGCCTTGTACAATTTTAACATTACATCCCAGCTTCTATACTCGTATATATATATATATATATATATATAATTAACTTACTTTATTTGTCGTGACAATTTTGTGCTATCATATTTTGACTTCCGTAAGTTAAAAGCCAATGAACGGAAAAATCAATACAATTCCAAAAAATTTGGCATAATTGCAATTCTTGCATTGGCTCCAATTTCATGATTCGGTGCCAATTTAACGAGAGGAGTTTGCTCGAGCAAGAAATATTTGGATCAGATCTAAGCTTGGGTTTGTTCAGTCAACCTATCTTTCATCACGGATTCAGTTAACATATACAAGGATGAAAAGGATGTAAACATTTTGGCTGGAAAACTGAGAGCACACACACACACACACACCTTGTGGCCACAGTAAGATGCATATCAAACACAGCTCAGTATAACCAAAGCTATAATTAGATTGCTCAAATGATTAACCAATAAACGTTGGCACAAAGCGCTGGAGTAAGTCAGTGGGTCGGTCAGCATCTCTAGAGAACATGAACAGGTGATGTTCTGGGTCAGGACCCTTCTTCAGACTGAAAGCAAACCCAGTTATGTAATAAAAAGGAACTACAGATGCTGCTTTATACCAAAGCTAGACACAGAAAAAGCTGGAGTAACTCATGCAGATTTTTGTGTCTATGTATAATATAATGCATGTAACGAGTAAAAACGAAGCATTATCTGTAAATCATTTTCACAGATTTGTTGTCCTAAGTTTGAACCCCAGGGATATGCAGCAACTCTTTCTTTCAACCATTTTTGACTCCTAAAATGTTGTCTTGACATCAGACAACGTTGACTCCTTCAGTTTTCTCACTGCCAGCCATTCTTTAGGGATATGTCCATTGAGCCTTAGTAGTACCGTCGCCCCAGACTTGACGGTCCCACCTCACTCAAAGCATCATACGCATCTAGCAAGGGTCTCGCACAAAGGAAGTCAAATTCTTTAACGGCAGGGCTGGCCGTGGAGAATCCAAGAGCAAAGATCAATGAAGGAGAAGAGAAGGTGAATCCACAGTTAGACTTGGCAGGGACGTGGAACACAAGCTGTCCTCACGATATAGACAGAGTCTGAAGAAGGGTCTTGACCCGAAATGTCACCAATTCCTTCTCTCCATAGACGCTGCCTCACCCGCTGAGTTTCTCCAGTATTTTTTGTCTACCTCAGGGTATATTCATTCTGTACCTACTGTGAAGAGGGAGTATGAAAATCGAACCAGAACCTTGATGTAGGACAGACATTTAGATATCAGCTACAAGGAGAGCTTGGTTCAATGGGACTTAATGTACTGAGGTGCAGTGACATTATTTTTTGCATACAATTCAACCAACCTCATTGTGGGCCTTGCACTTTTTTTTAACCTACGCTTTCACAGTGAGTGTAATTATACTGTTGCAATGATATATTCTGCACTCTGGTACTTTTCTCTCTGCGCTACCTGTTGTACATGTGTGCGGCTTGACCGTATGGTCTGATTTGACTAGGGCTAACACACAAAGTTTATCATTGCACCTCACTACACAAGACATTAATAAACCACTACCAAGGCCAATAATTTATTACATGGGAATAATGACATGTTATAAAAAATAGGTGCAGGAGGAGGCAATTCGGCCCTTCGAGCCTACACCGCCATTCATTGTGATCATGGCTGATCGTCCCCAATCAATAACCCGTGCCTGCCTTCTCCCCATATCCCTTGAATCCACTTGCCCCTAGAGCTCTATCTAACTCTCTCTTAAATCCATCCAGTGACCACTGCCCTCTGTGGTAGGGAATTCCACAAATTCACAAATCTCTGGGTGAAAACATTTTTTCTCACCTCAGTCTTAAATGACTTCCCCTTTATTCTAAGACTGTGGCCCCTGGTTCTGGACTCGCCCAACATTGGGAACATTTTTCCTGAATCTAGCTTGTCCAGTCCTTTTATAATTGTATTCAGGAAGGAACTGCAGATGGTACACAAATCGAAGGTACACAAAAATGCTGGAGAAACTCAGCGGGTGCAGCAGTATCTATGGAGCGAAGGAAATAGGTGACGTTTCGGGCCGAAGTCGTTTCGGCCCGAAACGTCACCCATTTCCTTCGAAGAAGGGTTTCTCCAGCATTTTTGTGTACCTTTTATAATTGTATATGTTTCTATAAGATCTGCCCCTCATCCTTCTAAACTCCAGTGCATACAAGCCTAGTCTTTTCAATCTTTCCTCATATGACAGTCCCGCCATCCCAGGGATCAATCTCGTGAACCTACGCTGCACTGCCTCAATCACAAGGATGTCCTTCCTCAAATTAGGAGACCAAAACTGGACACAATACTCCGGATGTGGTCTCACCAGAGCCCTATACAACTGCAGAAGAACCTATGTACTCCTATACTGAAATCCTCTTGTTATGAAGGACAACAATCCATTAGCTTTCTTCACTGCCTGCTGTACCTGCACTCCAACTTTCAGTGACTGGTGCACTTGATCTGGATAGTGTTCCGTATAAATGAAGTCTGGCATTCAGTTAAAGCATGGATGGAGTTGTGTTGCATTTTTGCAAAGACTGGAGCTTATCATCTTTCAACCCAGGTGGAGCTTGTGAGGACCGTGACTGTATAGTTCAGACGGTGAAACCCACTTGCTCATAAAACTTTAGGAGGCAGACACAGAGTTATTTTTTGCTCAACAGAGTTTTATTCTATACAGTAAGTGGATCTCTGTAATGTGGCAAACCTTTTATTTAGGCACTTTGTTATTCAGTGATTTATGTTGAAATTTGTTGTTTTTTTTTGTCCTATTAGTCTGTGAACATCAAAGGCAAGGGCTTACATTTCCACGGAAGATTTTACAACCATCAGTGTATACTTAATGCTTTACAGTTAATTAAATTCTTAAGATGTTATTGTAATGTTGGGAACACAGCAGCCAATTCCTGTACAGCAAATTCCAACAAATTGCAGTATGATACAAGCCAGTGTCTGCTTCATAATGATCTTAGTTTTGGAGGATGATAGACACAAAAAGCTGGAGTACCTCAGCGGGACAGGCAGCATCTCTGGAAGAGGGAATGGGTGAGGTTTCGGGTCGAGACCCTTCTTCAGACTAATTTTAGAAGACTTTAGTGAGGCGGCATTGGGGTATTGTGTGCAGTTCTGATCGGCCCCATTACAGGAAGGATGTGGAGGCTTTGGAGGTGGTGCAGAAGAGGTTTACCAGAATGCTATCTGGATTAGTAGCTATAGGGAGAAGTTGGACAGACTTTAATTGTTTTCTCTGTAGTGTCAGAGGCCGGGTGAGTTAGAAGTAAATAAAATTATGAGAGATAGAATCTTTTCCCCGGGATTGAAATATCAAGGACTCGAGGGCACAGCTTTAAGGTGAGAGGTGAAATTTTAAAGGGGCCATGCAGGGCAAGTATTTTTTAACACCGAGAGTGGAGAGTGCCTCGAACGTGCTGCCGAGCGTGAAGCTGGAAACAGACTCTAGTGGTGTGTAAGAGTGTTCCAAGCACATCTATATTTAAGCTTCAGTTGGTTATTGCCACATGTACCAGGGCGCAGTGAAAAGCTTTGTTTTGTTTGCAATCCAAACAGATCAAATAAAACTATACATAAATACAATCGTCAAACACTCGTATAATAGAGAGAGCAAGTAGGACGATACAGAATGCAGAATATAGTTCTCAGCATTGTAGCGCATCAGTTCCATAGACCGTCCAATGGCCACAATGGGGTAGAGGTGAAGCAGACAGTGGCCCAGGTTATGGATATGCAGGGTATGGAGGCATATGTACAACATGCAGGCAGAGACAATTAACAGCATTGTGTCAGGCACAGACATTGTGAGCCAGAGGCCCTGATCCTGTGTTATGCTGTTCAGTGTAGCCAGGCGATCTCAGGGAGAACGTGCAAACTCCACACAGACAGCATCTCAGGGCAGGAGGGAACCCGGGTCTCTGGCACTGTGAGGCAGCAGCCGCTGTGTTGCCTTGTATTTTGCTCCTGTTCTCTTGTTGGTCTCGTGTTTGGCTTGGAATACCTTGGAATTTTACCTATGGTCCTGACCTACCATCTTTCTCATTGGAGGTTCTGGGACTATCTTTAATCAGACTTTCCTGGACTTTATCTTGCACTAAACGTTATTCCCTTTATCCCGTATCTGTACGTGGAGGACGGATTGATTGTAATCGGGTATAGTCTTTCTGTTGACTGGATAGCACGCAGCAAAAAAGCTTTTCACTTTTCACTAAACTGAAGTAAACAATCCTAGGGATATTTACACCCTGTGATGGACAGTGCTGGGATCCATCTACATTTTGTAGAGGGGAACTGCAGATGAACTCCAGACTCCTGAGTTGTTGGAACTAATTGTTTCATTTAGTTTACTTTAAGTTGCAGATACAGCATGGAAACAGGCCCTTCGGCCCACCGCGACCTCACTAGTTCTATGTTATCCTGACCAACATTTAACTTTGCCTCAACATTACTTGAAGCAAACTATCTTGTCATATTGTTTTGGGAGGAACTGCGGGTGCTGGTTTAAACCTAAGACGGGCACAAAATGCTGGAGTAACTCAGCGGGTCAGGCAGCATCTCTGTAGAAAAGGAGAGGTGACATTTCGGATCGAGACCCTTCTTCAGTCTGAAGAAGCCTCTTGACCCGAAACTTGACCTATTCCTTTTCTTCAGAGATGCTACTCCAGCCCTTTGTGTCTGTCGCACACACTGTAGATCTGTAGAGTGGACTGATGTTATTGTGTGAGTGTTGTGTCAGAGGCCTTTCCTTTATGTGACTTACATTGAGAGTGTTGCATCATTACCAGTAACCAAACTTGCTGACAGAGAAACAATTCACAGTTGTTATTACCAAGATGTTCGTGCTTCAGAAGGTGGTGGTGTGATAGTGCACATTATCTTTTGTAACTATTTCTACATTTCCCTTTTTGAAACTTCCTGTTGAATCTCTCTCACTGATCTATCAGGCAAGGCACCCAGATCACAGACACTCCCTGGGTAAACGCATTCTCCTCTTCTTTTGCCAAATCTTTTTCCTCTCTTTATCTGTAGGAAGGAACTGCAGATGCTGGTTTAAATCGAAAATGCTGGAGTAACTCAGTGGGACAAGCAGCATCACTGGAGAAAAGGAATGGGTGACGTTTCGGGTCGAGACCCTTCTTCAGACTGATGTCAGGGGAGTGGGCGGGACAGTGATAGAATGTAGTCGGAGGTTGGAGGCGGTGCAAGTGAACCTCTGCCTCACCTGAAAAGACTGGGGGTCCTTGGATGGAGTCGAGGGGGGAGATAAAGGGACAGGTGTTGCATCTCCTGCGGTTGCAGGGGAAAGTTCCTGGGGAGGGGGTGGTTTGGGTGGGAAGGGACGAGTTGACCAGGGAGTTGCGTTGGGGACGGTCTCTGCGGAAACCACCCCTTCCCCAGGTACTTTCTCCTGCAACCGCAGGAGATGCAACACCTGTCCCTTTACCTCCCCCCTCGACTCCATCCAAGGACCCAAACTGTCTTTTCAGGTGAGGCAGAGTTTCACTTGCACCTCCTCCAACCTCTGACTACATTCTATCTCTGACCCGCCCACTCCCCTGACATTGGTCTGAAGAAGGGTCTCGACCTGAAACGTCACCCATTCCTTCTCACCAGAGATGCTGCTTGTCCCGCTGAGTTACTCCAGCATTTTGTGTCTATCCTCTCTTGGGTCTATCTGCCAGTCTCATGTCGAGGTACTCTCCAGTAATGTGGGTTCTGAGCTGAAGATGAAGCCAGTGTGGGAAATTACAGGTCCTCAGCAGGTCGGGCAGCATCTATGGAGGGAATGAACACACAATGTCTCGTGTTGGGGCCCTTCTTCAGAAGAAGGGTCCCGACCCCAAACGTTGTCATCAGTCGGGAGAAGGGGATTGACATGCAATGTTGACCTCCATTCCCCCCACAGATGCTGCCTGACCAATTGAGTTACTCCGGCACCTCGTGTTCTGCACAGATTCCAGCATCTGCAGTTCCTTGTGTCTACACCATGAGCTTTGTTCCAGTTTTAAGATTTGGTCTTCAAACACCCATTTCCCCAGCTGGCCAAAGGCTGTGTTGGTGCAGGGAAGGTGAAGGTAAAGGTGAATTTAATAATTGATGTCTCCTTTAGTTTAAGAGTTGCTGAGGGATGGAACATTCTCTCTCTTTGCTTTCCAGAGTCTCACCTTGAATGTTTACTTGGCAAGGCGATGTGGTGTGACAGGGCCAGGTTAATGGATGGCATTTTTTTGCGGATGTGGCACTTCAGGCATGACTGCTGAAATGCTTCAGTCAATGTAACTATGATGCCTTGGAGCTTGGCCTCCCAAGCACTGTCTGCACTTTGCCGCTCGATGGTCGAGGTTAGGTTGACCTTGGTTCTGGAGTGGAGGATGAACAATTTCCCGAAGATAGACACAAAATGCTGGAGTAACTCAGTGGGACAGGCAGCATTTGTTGGGGAAATGGGTAAGACCAGTATCTGTCTTCAGATTCGATTCCCTCCAGAGATGCTTCCTGACCCACCAAGTTACTCCAGCACTTTGTGCTTTACCGTTGACAATGTAAGTCCGTGCCCTCTGTCTACTCTGAGGTAGAATCCCTCCATTACAACCTCTCCTTTAACATTGTCTGCTTCAAGATCAGCCTGCAACTGGAGTCCTTCATTCCTGGCACCAACTTTTTAAATCTTGTTCTGATCCAGGATCTTTTGTGGTGATGAGATGGAGTATTTTGTTCCTCTGTTTTTGATCCAGGGCAGTGCGGTGTGTTCCCATTCAGAAATAAGAGGCGCCATAGAGTCATAGAGCGATACAGTGTGGAAGCAGGCCCTTCGGCCCAACTTGCTCATACTGCCCACATGTCCCAGCTACGCTAGTCCCACGTGCCTGCATTTGGTCTATATCCCTCCAAACCTGTCCTACCCATGCACCTTAAATGTTGGGATAGTCCCAGCCGCAACTCCCTCCTCGGGAAGCTTGTTCCATATCCTCACCACCCCTTTGTGTGACAGTGTTTCACCCCTTTGTGTATTTCAGTGTGGCTGTTTCTTTAACTGGTGAAAACTTTCTGCTGATGGTTCTTTCAGCAATTAAATTACAGATAGAAATGTGGAAAATGCCAGGTTTTAGCTGAGTAAAAATGTTTAATGCCCAACAGCTTTCACATTCAATAAAGCATGGAGTGCAGAATATAATTTGTGCTGCTTTCTGCTGGCAGCAGGGAATCTCTTTATTGGAGATTGAGCAAATTAAAAAACTAGATCCTCATCAAGAAGAAACTTTCACTTTTACTCAGTAAAGAAAGGGCAGAAGCTATAGGTTGACCATATTATACTGTTTAGTTTAACGTGGTTATAGTGTGGAGTCAGGCCCTTCGGCCCATCTAGCCTGCACTGACCACCGATCACCTGTTCACATTTGTTCTACATTATCCCACTATCTCCCTACTCACTAGGGGAAATTTACCAAGTCTTTGAGATGTGGGAGGAAAACGGGAGCTCCCAGAGAAAACCCATGCAGAAACAGGCCCTTCAGCCCACCAAGTCCACACCAACCAGCGATCAGCCATACACTACTTCTATCCTACACACTAGGGACAATTTACAGAGGCCAATTTACCTACCAACCTGCACGCCTTTGGAGTGTGGGAGGAAAACGGAGCATCCGGAGAAAACGCATGCGGTCACAGGGAGAATGTGCAAACTTCACATGGACAGCACCCGTAGTCAGGATCGAACCTGGGTCTCTGGCGTTGTAAGGCAGCAGCTCTACCACTGCAACACTGTGGCGTCCATTGTTCTGACAGATGGTGTTCTACCAACAGCAGTTGATGAGTTGGGGTAAGAATTGGACCGCTCATTATTGAACTATTTATCAAAGTGGCGTGAACAGTTGTTGAAGCAGTGGTAGAACCGCTGCCTCACAGCGCCAGAGACCCGGGCTCCATCCTAACCTCCTCGTGCACAGTTTGCACGTTCTCCTTGTGACCGCGTGGGTTTCCTCCGGGTGTTTCGGCTTTCTCCCGCATCCCAAAGACGTGTGGTTTTGTAGATCAATTGGCCTCCGTTAAAATTGCACCATTGTGTGTAGGGAGTGGATGAGAAAGTGGAATGACACAGAATTCGTGATAGTGGTTGATTGATGGTTGGTGTAGACTCGGTGGACCTGCTTCCATGCTGTTTCTCTAAACTATACTAAATCATCAGAGCAGCATTGTGCATATTTTAGCGTTAAACAGCATTTTCCCACCGACTCCTCTACATATATATGTTTCCCAATCGTATAAGTGCTGTAGCAATCCCGTGCATTGATCAATGGATTTATTCCCTCGATGCCCAGAAAAATATCTTGCTCCCTGTCCTTGCTTTAACCTTTCCAATTGATTTTCATCAGCAAGAAGCATTCAATCTTCCATAGCAGTCTGATCGGTTCTTTGTAAGCCATCCGTGTGCCTTGTTACTGTGCTAAAGTCATTGTGACGTAAGGATTTTACTGTACATGGGGGACAAGTATTCCTTCTCATCGATAGTCTGTCAAATAGACCCCAGTATTAACGGTGGCAGATCTGCATGGCCGAATGCTTATAATAACTGGCTAGTAATGAGAGGCCGTGCTAGTGCATGGCTGTACACATGTTGTGATCCAACATGTCACTGTACCGCTGAGAAATGAGAATGTAATGGGGAGTTAAGTATATCAAACCCAGTAACGAGTGGGAAGGTTAAGCGTGGGCCCTGTGACTTATGCCCCTGTCCTACTTATGAAACCTGAACGGAAACTTCTGGAGACTTTGCGCCCCACCGAAGGTTTCCGTGCGGTTCCCGGAGGTTGCAGGTAGTGGAAGCAGGTGGGGAGACTGACAAAAACCTCTGGGAACCGCAGAGAAACCTTGGGTGGGGCGCAAAGTCTCCAGAGGTTTCCGTTCAGGTTTCCTAAGTGGGACAGGGGCATTAGCTTACCCAAGGAGAGTTTGAAATTCGGGCCTGTGATGTAGCTATCCCTGGGTGAGTTTAGTGTTAAAGTTAGGCCCTGTGATTTAGCTATCTCTGGCTGAGTGATTTAGCTGTTCCCGGGTGAGCTCTGAGTTAAGGTTAAGTCCTGTGATTTAGCCATTCCTTCAGTGGGTTTCAGGTTAAGGTTAGGGCCTGTGAGTTAGTTGAGGCTTTGTTACATTAGGGTTAAGGTTAGGCCCCGTGATTTAGCCATTCTGGGTGAATTGATGGTGAAGGTTAGCCTTGTGATTCAGCCGTTTTGAGTATTTTACAGCTGATTCTACACATAAGTACCGCTACTAACCTGCAGCTTCGGGCAACTCAGACCAGGCTGGGTGGGAAAGAGAAGGGGACACAGAGTTTACAGGATGCAAGGAGTCAAATTGTTTAGGTTTAGGTATATTATTATCACACGTACCGAGATACAGTGAAAAGCTTTGGTTAGCAGACTATCAAAGCAGTTCAGATATATCACATAAATATAATCGTCAAACTCAAGTGTAATGACTTGAGCAAAGGAAAGGATGCAGCGCGCAGAAGTTCTCAGCATTGCAGCGCACCAGTTCCATCCTCTGCAATTGTGTAGAGATTAATTAGGCAGTATATACAAGGACCGTTCAGAAGCTTGATAACGGTTGCTGAGTCTGGTAGTGCGCGCTTTCAAGCTTCTGTACCCTCTGCTTGATGGGAGCGTGGATAAGAACGAGCCAAAACATGATACCTACTCTTATCTGCCTTTCTGTGATCCATATCCCTGTATTCCCTGCATATCCATGTGCTGATCCAAACATCGTTTATTTATCTACAATCCCACCTGCATAGATCCAAAAGACACAAAGTGCTGGAGTAACTCAGCAGGTTCAGGCAGCATCTCTGGAGAACATGGAGAGGTGACGTTTTGGGTCGGGACCCTTCTTCAGACACTGAAGAAGGTGTCTGTAGAAGGGTCACGACTCGGAAGGTGACCTGTCCGTGCTCGCTAAGGATGCTGCCTGACCCGCTCAGTTACTCCAGCACTTTGTGTCTTGTTTATTGTGAACCAGCACCTGCAGTTCCTTGGAGGAGTTGCACTCCCTGACATGGAACAGCTCCGCTATGAACATGAGCATCTGAGAGAGAGTTGCTGCAGTTTAACCGAGTCTGGATACGTGAAGCATCAGCCGAGAGGCTCTGGCCCACGGCACAGATGAATCAGCAAACCTGCAGCTGGATAATGCTGCCGTCTAAAAATAGCTCTGGGCCTCGTGAACTCTAACCCCACCCCACCGCTTATTGACGACTTGGTCCCCGGGTTCTTAATGATTAATTAAAAAGTAGCAGGTCAGGCAGGAGGGTTGCAGATATTGATGTGAGCTCAGGCTGTGAGGCAGTTGGGGGCAATACAGTGGCTCACAGCACACTTTCATCAAGGGATGGGGCACTCCCTCCCCACCACACATACAGGCACTCTCTCTCTCCCTCTCTCTCTCTCCCTCTCCCTCTCTCTCTCTCTCTCTCTCTCTCTCTCCCTCTCTCTCTCACTCTCTCTCTCTCTCTCACTCTCTCTCTCTCTCTCTCTCTCTCTCTCTCTCTCTCTCTCTCTCTCTCTCTCTCTCTCTCTCTCTCTCTCTCTCTCTCTCTCTCTCTCTCTCTCTCTCTCTCTCCCTCTCTCTGTCTCTCTCTCTCTCTCTCTCTCTCTCTCTCTCTCTCTCTCTCTCTCTCTCTCTCTCTCTCTCTCTCTCTCTCTCACTCTCTCTCTTTCTCACCTGCACTCTCACTCTCTCTCTCACACACATTCTCTCTCACGCACTCTCTCTCACACTCTCTCACACACATACTCTCTCCCCCTCTTACACACACTCTTACACACACTCTTACTCACTCTCTCTCACACACTCTCTCACACACACACACTCTCTCACACACACTCTCACACACACACACTCTCACACACACACACACACACACTCACACACACTCTCACACACACTCTCACACACACTCTCACACACACTCACACACTCACACTCACACACTCACACACACACACACACACTCACACACACTCTCACACACACACTCACACACACACACACACTACACACACACACTCTCACACACCCTCTCACACACACTCTCACACACATCACACACACACTCTCACACAGTCACTCACACACACACACTCACCCTCTCACTCACACACTCACACACTCACTCTCCCTCTCACACTCACTCTCACACACACTCTCACACACACTGTCACACACTCTTTAGATTGTACTTTAGAGATACAGCGTGGAAACCTGCTGACCAGAGATCACCCAGTCTACTGGCACTGACCTGCACGCCAGGGACAATTTACAGTGTACAGAAACTAATTAACGATCAATGCTGCGCGTCTTTGGAGTGTGGGAGGAAAACGGAGAACCAGGAGAAAACCCTCTCAGCCTGCCAATGTGAAGGGAGCCCAGTTGTTCCTGCTCTTTGGTTTCTGCCTGTTAGCCAGGTCTCAGTGCACTCCAGTCTAACACCCCCAACTTCATGAGCCCAGCCTTGTTCAGCAACCTGTGCGGAAAGAACTCAAAAACCTTGTGAAAATTAAATGCACTGCGTCCACTGGTGCTCTCCAGTGTGAATGGGTGATCGATGGAAGGTGTGGACTCGGTGGGCCAAAGGGGCTGTTTCCATGCTGTTTCTCTACACTGAACATGAAGTCTGTAGGTTATCGTGGGGTGAAGCACAAGGCCGTGATCAGGCTCCAATCTGCAGGAATCGGCGGGAAGGATCAAGGGAGAAGTCTTTATTGTGAATGTCTTTGTCGGACTGTAGGTCTCCGCTAGTAACGTAATGTGATGGATTTCACAATCTCATATCTATCTCATATTTATAAAAGCTAAAACAGCTTCTCCCTCCTTCTTATCAGATTACTGAACACTCATACACTAGGGTGCAGTCCCGATCTTCCAATCCACCTCATTGTGGACTTTGGACTTTTTCTCTGGAACTTGCGAGTTAATTGGCCTTAGTAAATCACCCCAAATGTGTTGGGAGTGGAATTAGTGTGAACGGGTGATCGATGGCCGGCACCCATCCAATTTCCGTTTCCTTCCATGAGCAGACTGGGCAGATGCTATTAGGAAACTGCACACTCACTTATCAAAGTCGGTTTCAGTCTTGGCTCTGTTTATAATCGATGTTCGTGGTCCCGCTGTCTGGCCAGCTGGAGTCAGATTGACGGGGAGCTGGTTGTGTCCGTCCGGCCTCTGCAGAAAGAAGCAGCTGGAATCCAGAGATAAAACTCAACAATACACATTGGTGCGGGCTTAGACGGAAGACATGTAATGCATTTCGTGGACTGTAAGATGGTGCTGAGGGGTCACAGAGTCACACGACACGGAAACATGGCCTTCTGCCCAGCTTGCCCACACCGACCAAAGTGCCCCATGTACGCCAGACCCACCTGCCCGCATTTGGCCCATATCCCTCTAATCCTTTATCATCCACCTACCTGTCCAAATATATTTTAATTGCTGTTATAGTACCTGCCTCAACTATCTCCTCTGGCAGCTCGCTCCATATACCCACCACCCTCTGTGTGAAAAGGTGGAACCTCAGGTTCCCATTCGATCTTTCCCCTCTCACCGTAAGCCTATGTCCCCTGGTTCTTGATGACCTATCCAGGGTAAAAGGCTCTATGCATTCCCCCTATCTCTACCCCTCATGACCTTATACACTGGTTGCCGTTGTAATGTGGCTGAGACTGGCTATGGGCTGGAGGTGCAGTCACATTATAGGTCGGTCAGTGTGATGCAACTGGACAATTTGTGATCTATGCCAATTGATTCCACTTCACTAACGCGATGCACTTTTAGTTTTAACTGTCAAAGACGTGCAGGTTTGTAGGCTAATTGGCTTGGTAAATGTAAAAATTGTCCTTTATGGGTGTAGGATAGTGTTAATGTGCTGGAATCGCTGGTCGGTGCGGACTCGGTGGGCTGAAGGCCCTGTTTCCATGCAGTATCTCTAAACTAAACTGTTGATTTGTGAAGACACATTGGTGCGGGCACAGACGGAAGACGTGTAATTGCTGAGTATATCAGCAACTCGCATTCAGCGGGGCAGGTGGCCCGCTGCGTACTGCTACACGATTGATCTGTGTACACGGAAACTGGCCCTTCGGCCCATCGAGTCCATACCAACCCTTTCACGGTAATTCTATGTTAACAGGCCAATTAACCTGCACAAACCCGCACGTCTTTGGGAAGTAGACGCAAACCGGAGCAACCGGAGGAAACCCACGCGGTCACAGGGAGAACACGCAAACTTCGCACAGACAGCACCCAAGGTCTAGATCGAACCGGGGGTCTCTGGCTCTGTGAGGCAGCGACTCTACCAGCTGTGCCACTGTGCCGCCCCATGCCTCAGCCGAACTGTATATAAATACTGCTGGCAGCTCTGCATCGTCCCATTGGAAACACGTAGTGGATGACGTGAAACATTTGTTTTGGAAAAGCCAGTTTGACGGCATTGCCAGCCTAACCTTTTGCATTCAAACTTTGAACAAAATTAGCAGCTGCTGCCTTGGGTACCGATTCAAAGGAATTCAATTCAGAGAAATCGCCACTACTCCAACTGGCAAAGGAAAGCATATTTCTGTAAAAACAGGCTTCATAAGAACCATGTGTAGGAAAGAACTGCAGATGGTATCTGAACGAGGGTCTCGACCCGAAACGTCACCCGTTCCTTCACTCCAGATATGCTGCCTGTCCTGCTGAGTTACTCCAGCATTAAGTGCCTACCTTCATAAGAACCAAGCATCTGTTAGAACACTCACGCTGTTTCAATGGGTCGAGCTTCACAATATGCCCCAAGCAATTTTGTTCAATTTGGATCAGATGCAAGGTCTAGTGAATGTTTAGAAAAATGGTTTGAATTACATTTAATTTGAAAAGAACAAAATCATCGAGCTGACTTCGGATACATTTCCCCACTTAAGCATTTTAAGTGCATTGACTAAAATAACATGAATAAAATATCCTGTGGCGTCTTAAACACTTTTTCTCTTGCTTTTTGTATGAGAGTCGTCAGTTTCTATCCAATTGACAACTCAGCGCTATTGATAGACACAAAGTGTTGCAGTAACACAGCGGGTCAGGCAGCATCTCTGGAGACAAAGGATGAGTGATATTTTGTGTCTGAATCCGCCTGAAAAAGTGGTCACCTATCCCTGTTCTCCAGAGATGCTGCCTGACCGGCTGAGTTGCTCCAGCACTATGTGTCAATCGCCAGCATAAACCAGCATCTGCAGTTTGTTTCTACACATTTTCACTGTTATTGATGTTGGTATCATTGTGTTGTGGGGATTCATTAGTCCTCTGGTTGTCACCAGTCTGTGTACAGGGATGAGCGAGAGGATGAATGCTTTGTGGAATTCCTATTCTGCACTGATTTGTAGCTCTGGGCGTGTAAAAATACGGAATGCTTGTCCTGCTGTCGATGCTTCTGGGTGACCTGTTTCCTGCTTTATATTTAGAGATGATCTTTGTGTTTGGGCAGGGTGAATGGGATAACCGTTCATTTAGATATGGGTCAGATTTTGATAGACATGGTCCACACCCCTGGGCTGGGTTTGCTCCAGTGATAATTCTGTTTCCTTTTTATATCTCACTCGCATCTGTTTCCTGAAGTGATGTTAGCCCACATCATGTCTCCCGCCCGCCCTTCCCAGTAGGCAGACCTGACACACTAACCCGATCAGTTCGTGGGCGGCATGGTGGCACAGCGGTGAAGTTGCTGCCACACAGCGCCAGAGACCTGGACTTCGATCCTGACTGACGGGTGCTGTCCGTACGGAGTTTGTACCTTCTCCCTGTGACCGTCTGGTTTCCTCCCACGCTCCATAGACGTGCAAGTTTGCAGGTTAATTGGCTTCGGTAAAAATTGTAAATTGTCCCTCGTGTGTAGCGTAAGTCGGCGCGGACTCAGTGGGCCGAAGGGCCTGTTTTCGTGCAGTATCTCTAAAACCTAAAGTCAGTTCAGCTGTGTTTAGTTTGCCAGAGCCCTGGGTCACCGACTTAGACATTAATATTTCAGAAGGAGATGAATCTCTAGGAGCAAAGCATCGAAGGGAGACAGTGGGATATGTGGCGATTGAGATGGAGGATCCTTCTAAATATTTCCTATAGAAACATAGAAATTAGGTGCAGGAGTAGGCCATTCGGCCCTTCGAGCCTGCACCGCCATTCAATATCATCATGGCTGATCATCCAACTCAGTATCCCGTACCTGCCTTCTCTCCATACCCCCTGATCCCCTTAGCCACAAGGGCCACATCTAACTCCCTCTTAAATATAGCCAATGAACTGGCCTCAACTACCCTCTGTGGCAGTGAATTCCAGAGATTCACCACTCTCTGTGTGAAAAAAGTTCTTCTCATCTCGGTTTTAAAGGATTTCCCCCTTATCCTTAAGCTGTGACCCCTTGTCCTGGACTTCCCTAACATCGGGAACAATCTTCCTGCATCTAGCCTGTCCAACCCTTTAAGAATTTTGTAAGTTTCTATAAGATCCCCTCTCAATCTCCTAAATTCTAGAGAGTATAAACCAAGTCTATCCAGTCTTTCTTGATAAGACAGTCCTGACATCCCAGGAATCAGTCTGGTGAACCGGGAATCAGTCTGGTGAATCTGTCTATGTATCTGTCCAAGTGTCTTTTAAAAACTGTTATGGTACCTACCCCCTCAAATACCTCCTCCGGCAGATCATTCCATATACCCACCACCCTCTGTGTGAAATAGTTGTCCCCCGGATTCATTCGGATTAAATCTTGCCGCTCTCACCTAAACATTGATTCTCCGACCTTGAGTATTCACCCTATGTATTCCCCTTGTGATATTGTACACCTCTATATGATCAGCCCCTGAGCCTTCTGCATGCCCTGCTTTAGTTTAGAGATACAGCAGGTCTTTCGGCCCACCGATCCACGCCGACCAGCGATCTCATCTACACTAGCACTACCCTACACATTAGGCACATTTTTTTTAACGGAAGTTAATTAGCCTACAAAACTGTACATCTTTGGAATGTGGGACGAAACCGGAGCTCCCGGAGAAAACCCACGCGGTCACGGGGAGAACGTACAAACTCCGTCAGACAGCCACCGTAGTTAGGATCATACCTGGGTCTCTGGCGCTGTAAGGCAGCAACTCTACCACTGAGCCACTGCGCCGTCCCATGTATCAGCTGAACTTTTGCTGCTTCAGCATATTACACGTCCCGCTCTGGTCTGACCTTGGACGACTATGGCCAATAATTAATGACTGAGTCTGACTGAATCTCAATTCCCAGTCGACCACTCTTGCACTCAACATCCTGCCTTGGAGCAGAATTTGGATGCATCGAGATCTGAGAATGGAACGGCCCAGGACCCAAAGGATCGTAACCTGAAGTGATGCAGAGATCCATTGTTGACGGGAAAGGGGCTTAAACCAGGGTTGAGAATGTAAACCTTACCACACTGAAGGAGAATGACACGACTGCTTCCTTTTACACAAAACGTCCCTCTGCAGGGAAAGACATGAGCATTGCAAGACATTACCAAATGGTGCAACACTGTTACAGTAAACATTTATACAAACTGACTTCTCAGTTTTGATTTTAGTATAATCTAGACTGGTTAGGAATGGACTTTATATAAACTTTGGACTTTGTATATATTACATTATCTTCAAACGCAGTCATCCTAGGATGCAACTTAAAGCACACGGTATTGGGGGTTCAGTATTGATGTGGATAGAGAACTGGCTGGCAGACAGGAAGCAAAGAGTAGGAGTAAACGGGTCCTTTTCACAATGGCAGGCAGTGACTAGTGGGGTACCGCAAGGCTCAGTTCTGGGACCCCAGCTATTTACGATATATATTAATGATTTGGACGAGGGAATTGAATGCAACATCTCCAAGTTTGCGGATGACACGAAGCTGGGGGGCAGTGTTAGCTGTGAGGAGGATGCTAGGAGGCTGCAAGGTGACTTGGATAGGCTGGGTGAGTGGGCAAATGCATGGCAGATGCAGTATAATGTGGATAAATGTGAAGTTATCCACTTTGGTGTAAAAAACAGGAAAGTAGATTATTATCTGAATGGTGGCCGATTAGGAAAGGGGGAGATGCAACGAGACCTGGGTGTCATGGTACACCAGTCATTAAAAGTAGGCATGCAGGTGCAGCAGGCAGTGAAGAAGGCGAATGGTATGTTAGCATTCATAGCAAAAGGATTTGAGTATAGGAGCAGGGAGGTTCTACTGCAGTTGTACAGGGTCTTGGTGAGACCACACCTGGAGTATTGCGTACAGTTTTGGTCTCCTAATCTGTGGAAAGACATTCTTGCCATAGAGGGAGTACAGAGAAAGTTCACCAGACTGATTCCTGGGATGTCAGGACTTTCATATGAAGAAAGACTGGATAGACTCGGTTTGTACTCGCTAGAATTTAGAAGATTGAGGGGGGATCTTATAGAAACTTACAAAATTCTTAAGGGGTTGGACAGGCTAGATGCAGGAAGATTGTTCCCGATGTTGGGGAAGTCCAGGTCAAGGGGTCACAGTTTAAGGATAAGGGGGAAATCTTTTAGGACCGAGATGAGGAAAGCTTTTTCACACAGAGAGTGGTGAATCTCTGGAATTCTCTCCCGCAGAAGGTAGTTGAGGCCAGTTCATTGGCTATATTTAAGAGGGAGTTAGATGTGGCCCTTGAGCCTAAAGGGATCAGGGGGTATGGAGAGAAGGCAGGTACAGGATACTGAGTTGGATGATCAGCCATGATCATATTGAATGGCGGTGCAGGCTCGAAGGGCCGAATGGCCTACTCCTGCACCTATTTTCTATGTTTCTATGTTGAACAAGGGCTCGGGCCAGTCTAGTTACACAGACCAAGTCCCTCCTAAGAATTTAAAACCAGTGTGACCACAATATCAAAGAAAGATACAAAGTGCTGGAGTAACTCTAAGGGTCAGGTAGCATCTCTGGAGAACATGGATAGGTAACATTTCGGGTCTGAAGAAGGGTCCCGACCCGAAACGTCATCTATCCATGTTCTCCAGAGATGCTGCCTGACCCCCTGAGTTACTCCAGCACTATGTGTTTATCTTTGGTATAAACCAGAATCTGCAGTTCATTCTATTACATTGTGGCCATAATGTTGGTCCAAGGGGGTGAAGTAAGTCAGATAGCTGTGTGTCGTGACTGGTGGTGTGTCATTGGGGAGCGGGGCGAGGGGAACTCCACAGATAAATAAAATAAACACTGACTGATAGATATAATCATCAGTTGCATTTCTCAAACAGTTTCACCCAGTCAACCTCCGTGGTGATGTATGTCGTGACTCATGTAGTATTTAACTGTGCCAACTAAGCGATGCCAAAAATAGAACTGGGAGGAGATGGTTTGTGATCTCCAGCAGCATGGCTGGTGTTCCATCACGGCCCGATTTACACCATTCATTCCAGTTGCAAACAAATGTTCCCCCGCGGTAGAGTTGCTACCTTACACGCGCTTACGCCGCCCGAGACCCGGGTTTGATCCCGACCAGGAGTTTGATCCTCTGTTCCCCCCGTGACTGCGTGGGTTTTCTCCGAGATCTTCGGTTTCCTCCCACACTCCAAAGACGTACAGGTATGTAGGTTCATAGGCTTGGTGTATGTTGTAAATTGTCCCTAGTGTGTGCAGGATGGTGTTAGTGTGCGGGGATCGCTGGTCGGTGCGGACTCTGTGGGCAGCACTGTATCTCTAAACTAAAGTAAATTTTCACTTCATTTGCTGTCTTGCACTAGCACTCCTTTATCCTCCGGCCCTTCTGTTGTTACAAAGCTTACACAGAGGGCAGTGAGTGCCTGGAAGACACTGCAAGGGGTGGTGGTGGAGGCAGATATGTTAGAGGCATTTAAGAGACATTTGGATAGGCACATGCAAGGAATGGAGAATATACTGGAGATTATGTGCAGGCAGACAAGAGTTGGTCTTGGCATCATCTTCAGCACAGACATTGTGGGCTGAAGGGCCTGTTCCTGTCCTGTACTCATCTGTGTGGATTTACTCAACGATACTGAAAGACGTGGGATTAAATTAAAATACCTTCAGGAGGGGCTTTTAATCAATTATAAAATAACGATACAATCTGACCTCCTAATGCAATGAAATATGCTTTGCCCGCTCAAACAATCAGCCTGAAACTGATCACACGCTCGTAACAAAAGCTGTGTGATTAGCCCTTTGGCCCAATTTCCCCAACACTGGAGACACAAAAAAAAAACCCTTCCTCATGCACTGCCCCTGCCTCACTCCCTCACTCCCTGTCTCCCCCGCTCACTCCCTGTCTCCCCCTCGCTCCCTCCCTCACTCCCCGACCACCCCCCCTCACTCCCTCCCTCACTCCCCCCCAACCACCCCCTTCACTCCCTGTGTCCCCATTGCTCACTCCCTGCCCCCCTCCCTCACTCCCCCCATGCTCCTTGACCTCCCCTTGGTCCCTGACCCCTCCCCCTCTCACTCCCTGCCCTCCCAGTCTCCCTCTCTCACTCCTCGTTTCTCCTCTTGCTCCCTCCCCGCTCGCTCCCTGTCGTCCCCCCTCACTCCCTCACGCCCCTTCAGACTTCTGCATAAAACTGGAATCGGCACAAATGATCGCTTGCCTCTGTGTGTGGTCAGGTGGTCTTCTCAGTGGGACGGGAAGGAACAGTATTTGCCCTTCAAAATATCAGAGCGCATCTTATTTGAAAATGTTCCTCGGCACCGTGCCCAGTCCACAATGAGCGAAGGATCACTCGTCAGGACTAATGAGCTGTGGCTTTGTGAGCAGCCGGCTGCTGTGGGCAGGTTTCCACAACAGCCCTCGGTCCCATGGACTACTTCTGCAAGCGCGGGCTGGGCCACCCATTCCTTCCCTCCCTCCAGAGACGCTGCCTGTCCCACTGAGTTACTCCAGCAGTTTGTGTCTATCTGGGCCAGACTACGCTCCCTGCCCCCCAAACTAAACTAAAATAAATAGGTGGACATAAAAAGCTGGAGTAACTCAGCGGGCCAGACAGCATCTCTGAAGAGTAGGAATAGGTGACATTTTGGGGTCATAAGGCCATGTGATAGATGTAGAATTAGGCCCATCAAGTCTACTCTGCCATTCAATCATGGTTGATCTATATCTCCCTCCTAACCCCATTCTCCTGCCTTCCCCCCCATAACCTCTGACACCTGTAAGATTGAGACCCTTCTTCAGACTCGACCCGAAACTTCACCTATTCCTGTTCTCCAGAGATGCTTTCTGACTGATGCTTTCAGTTACTCCAACTTTTTTTTGTCTTTCATTGCTTTAGACCAGCATCTGCAGTTCCTTCCTACTAAAATAAATAGGTGATGTTTCGGGTCGGGACCCTTCTTCAGACTCATTAAACGGCTTAATCAGTTTAGAGGACAATAATTCACCATAGACCCCAACGGCAAGGAATGATATAGGTACCAGTAACCTTTTGTCTTCAGGTTGGTGGGTGACAATCTAGTGGGCTGATAGGCACAAAGTGCTGGAGTAACTCAGCGGGTCAGGCAGCATCTCTGGTGAACAAGGATGGGTGACGTTTTGGGTCGGAACCCTTCAGGCTGAAAGTAGAGGGTGGAAGGGGAGCTGGGGGTAGGAAATGGCAGGAACAAATCAGAGCCAGCAACAGATGACCAAGGAAGGGTGGAGCTCATAATGCTGGAGGAACTCAGCAGGACATGCAGCATCTCTGGAGAGAAGAAATGGCTGCGTTTCGGGTTGAGACCCTTCTTCAGTCAGAAAGAAAGGGAATGCAGGGGTAAGTTAGAGAAATCAATGTTTTCTGGGTTGTAAGCTGTAAACTCATGATGACCTTGCAAAGTATGAGTTGCTGTTCCTCCAATTAGTGCTGTGACAATGAGAGTCCCAGGACAGAAAGGTCACTCTGGGAATGGGAAGGCAGCCAGTAGATCAGCAAGTGGATTTAATTTAGTTTAGAGATACAGCGCGGAAACAGGCCCTTTGGCCCACCGAGTCCGCACCGACCAGCGACCCCCGCACATTACCACCATCCTACACCAGCGACAATTTTTACATTTGTACGTCTTACATTTGACAAACCTGTATGTTTTTGGAGTGTGGGAGGAAACCAAAGCTCTTGGAGAAAACCCTTACAGGTCACGGGGAGAACGTAGAAACTCCATACGGGCAACATCCGTAGCAGGGATCGAACCCGGTTCTCTGGTGCTGTGAGCGCTGTGAGGCAGTAACTCTACCGCTGCGCCACTTAGAGGGCTGCGTTGTCCTTGAAGGCCTTGAGTTTATTGAGTGTTGTTGGAGCTGCACTCATCCAGACTTGTGTCCTGTGGGGGATGGCAAGGCCCAAGGGCATTGGGGGAGCGGAGGGGGGGGGGGGGGGGGGGGGGGGGGGTGAGTCGCTCGTTGCAGGAGTCTCCTTCTACGACACGTTTGATGTTTAGCCGTCCATCTGGTTTAGTTCCTTCACTGTTTTATTCACAGCAGCCACGAGGCCCCTGAATGCACCATTTCAGACAGCATTTAAGAGTCGACCACTATGGTCGCCTGGTCCTACGTGGGTCAGTCTGGATGAGGGCGACACATTTCCTCCCCTGAAGACCATTTAACAAACCAGATGAGCATTTACAACAATCTGGTAGTTTTATAGCCATCATTATTGGCGACTGGAAGCTAAAGACTGTTGGCGACTGAGAGGCTGCTTCCTCAGCACACCAGGCCATCGCCTCAGGGTAAAGGAACGACAATTTAATGCAGAAACAAAGAACTGCAGTAGATGGTTTATGCTAAAGTTAGACCCAAAGTGCTGGAGTAACTCAGTGGGTCAGGCAGCATCTCTGGAGAAAATGGATGGGTCAGGACCCTTCTTCAGGCTGAAAGGAGGGGGTTAAGGGAGGGGGGGGGGGGGGGGGGGGGGGGGGGCGGGGGAAGGGGGGGTGTAGAAGAGCACGATGTGAGAAAAGATCAGGACGAATTTGGGCTGGCAACAAATGAACTCAGGCAGGATCCATCGTTAGAGTGAGGGAAGGTGCGTTCTCAAGAGAAACAATATGCAAACTGGTAAAATCACTAGGGTGGAGGAAGGGGGCAAGGAGGGTGTGGGGTGTGTAGGATTAAGATTTAAAATTAGCGAATTCAGTGCTCATACCGCTGGGTTTTAAGCTACGTCAGATGCTGTACATTGATGATAGTGCACTCCTGTACATCAGCGAGCTCAAACAGACACGGCGACCATTTCATTGAACACTTACGCTCAGTCTGCCGCAGCCTAGGGGATCTCCCGGTTGCCATCCACTTCAACTCCCCTTCGCAATCCCACACTGACCTCTCTGTCCTGGGCCTCCTCCATCTTTGCAGAAGGGTCTCCACCCGAAACGTCACCCATTCCTTCGCTCCATAGATGCTGCCTGTCCCGCCGAGTTACTCCAGCATTTTGTGTCTGCCTTCGATTTAAACCAGCATCTGCAGTTCCTTCCTGCACCTGTTCACACTAGTTCTATGTTATATCATTTTCTCATTCACTCCTCCACACTAAGGGCAATTTACAGAGGCCAGTTAACCTATAAACCCGCGCACGTCTTTGGGATGTGCAAACCGGAGCACCCGGAGCAATCCCACGCAGTCACAGGGAGAACGTCCAAACTCCACGCAGACCGTGTGGAACCGAGGTCCCTGGGTGATTGAACCCGTGTCTCTGGCGCTACGAGACAGCTGCTCTACCCGCTGCGCCACTGTGCCGCCCATTGGTTCAGCCCTGGGAGGGCTGTGGATGCACAGTCATTGAGGGTCCTTCACCCATTGAGGGTGTCAGGGGTTATGAGGAGAAGGCAGGAGAATGGGGTTGAGAGGGAGAGATAGATCAGCCATGATTGAATGGTGGGGTAGACTTAATGGGCCGAATGGCCTAATTCTGCTTCTACAACTGGTGAACATAAAATGAGAGCACAAGGGCAGCATGGTGGCGCAGCGGTAAAGTTGTTGTCTTACAGCGTCAGCGACTCGGGTTCGATCTGACTACAGGTGCTGTCTGTACGGAGTTTTACGTTCCCCCTGTGACCTGTGTGGGTTTTCTCCGGGTGCTCCGGTTTCCTCCCCCATTTTAAAGACGTGCAGGTTTATAGGTAAAAAAAATGTTGATTGTCAGTGTGTGGCATATTGCTAGTCTACGGGGTGATTGTTGATCGGCATGGACCCGATGGACCAAAGGGCCTGTTTTCACACTGTATCGCTAAACATAGAAACATAGAAATTAGGTGCAGGAGTAGGCCATTCGGCCCTTCGAGCCTGCACCGCCATTCAATATGATCATGGCTGATCATCCAACTCAGTATCCCGTACCTGCCTTCTCTCCATACCCTCTGATCCCCTTGGCCACAAGGGCCACATCTAACTCCCTCTTAAATATAGCCAATGAACTGGCCTCAACTACCCTCTGTGGCAGAGAGTTCCAGAGATTCACCACTCTCTGTGTAAAAAAAGTTCTCCTCATCTCGGTTTTAAAGGATTTCCCCCTTATCCTTAAGCTGTGACCCCTTGTCCTGGACTTCCCCAACATCGGGAACAATCTTCCTGCATCTAGCCTGTCCAACCCCTTAAGAATTTTGTAACTTTCTATAAGATCCCCTCTCAATCTCCTAAATTCTAGAGAGTATAAACCAAGTCTATCCAGTCTTTCTTCATAAGACAGTCCTGACATCCCAGGAATCAGTCTGGTGAACCTTCTCTGCACTCCCTCTATGGCAATAATGTCCTTCCTCAGATTTGGAGACTAAAACTGCACGCAATACTCCAGGTGTGGTCTCACCAAGACCCTGTACAACTGCAGTAGAACCTCCCTGCTCACACTAGGGACAATGTTTACATTTATCAAGCCAATTTACAGAAGATCTCGGAAAAACCCCGCGCAGTTATGGGGAGAACGTGTAAACTCCGTACAGACAGCACGCGTAGTCAGGATCGAACCCGGGTCTCAGGCGCTGTAGCAACTCTACCGCTGCGCCACCGTGCGACAGGTGGTGGAGTTGCCAGGCAGATTAGAAGTGAATCCTTGCTGGGGAAGGGATGAGCAGGACAATGACAAGACAGGGAGTTTTATCTGCTCTCCAGGAGCAGACTGATCAGAGTACAACATATAACCTGGTTGAACATGTCCTCGATTGATCCTGGGTTGATTAATATTGACGTAGGGTAATCTGCCACTTTCAGATCGCCTGTGATTTTCACAAATAGCATCTGACTTCCAGGTTTCACATCCCATCTTTGTGATGAGAATGGAAACTGAACTGAAAGAAAATAAATCAATATTTAATGAACAAAGAGTCAAAGCTTGTGCAGGAAGGAACTGCAGATGCCGGTTTACACCCAAGATAGACACAAATGGTGGAGTAACTTAGCGGGTCAGACAGCATCTCTAGAGAAAAGGAGTATGCGACATTTCGGGTTGAGACCCTTCTTCAGTCTGTCTGAAGACGGGACTTGACCCAAAACGTCACTGATTCCTTTTCTCCAGAGATGTTGCCTGACACGCTGAGTTACTCCAGCATAAAGCCAGAGTAACTTGTTTTTCACCAGTTCAGGTTATCTCTGGGTTGGTTTTATATTGGAGTAATGGAAGGAGCTGTACAAATGTTTAGTCAATCAATTTGTCGCTTATTACTTAGTTTTGAATATAAATTGTGATGAGGCAATTCGACATCAGCAGCTGAACGTGTTAATATAACTGAGAGCAGCCGTTGCAGTGAACATAAACTTTAAAATGAGAGCACAAGGGCGGCACGGTGGCACAGCGGTAGAGGTGAAGCCTTACGGCGCCAGAGACCCGGGTTCGATCCTGACTACGGTCAATGCACAAGAGTACCACTTTTTAGATGCCATCTTGCACTTTACTTTATACTTTATGGATTAAAGGCCGATAAATCCCCAGGGCCAGATAGGCTGCATCCCAGAGTACTTAAGGAAGTAGCTCCAGAAATAGTGGATGCATTAGTAATAATCTTTCAAAACTCTTTAGATTCTGGAGTAGTTCCAGAGGATTGGCGGGTAGCAAACGTAACCCCACTTTTTAAGAAGGGAGGGAGAGAGAAAACGGGGAATTACAGACCAGTTAGTCTAACATCGGTAGTGGGGAAACTGCTAGAGTCAGTTATTAAAGATGGGATAGCAGCACATTTGGAAAGTGGTGAAATCATTGGACAAAGTCAGCATGGATTTACGAAAGGTAAATCATGTCTGACGAATCTTATAGAATTTTTCGAGGATGTAACTAGTAGCGTGGATAGGGGAGAACCAGTGGATGTGGTGTATCTGGACTTCCAGAAGGCTTTCGACAAGGTCCCACATAAGAGATTAGTATACAAACTTAAAGCACATGGCATTGGGGGTTCAGTATTAATGTGGATAGAGAACTGGCTTGCAAACAGGAAGCAAAGAGTAGGAGTAAAAGGGTCCTTTTCACAATGGCAGGCAGTGACTAGTGGGGTACCGCAAGGCTCAGTACTGGGACCCCAGCTATTTACAATATATATTAATGATCTGGATGAGGGAATTGAAGGCAATATCTCCAAGTTTGTGGATGACACTAAGCTGGGGGGCAGTGTTAGCTGTGAGGAGGATGCTAGGAGACTGCAAGATGACTTGGATAGGCTGGGTGTGTGGGCAAATGTTTGGCAGATGCAGGATAATGTGGATAAATGTGAGGCTATCCATTTTGGTGGCAAAAACGGGAAAGCAGATTATTATCTAAATGGTGGCCGATTGGGAAAGGGGGAGATGCAGCGAGACCTGGGTGTCATGGTACACCAGTCATTGAAGGTAGGCATGCAGGTGCAGCAGGCAGTAAAGAAAGCGAATGGTATGTTGGCTTTCATAACAAGAGGATTTGAGTATAGGAGCAGGGAGGTTCTACTGCAGTTGTGTAGGATAGTGTTAATGTGCATGGATCGCTGGTGGACGTGGACTTGGTGGACCGAAGGGTCTGTTTCCACGCTGTATCTCAAAATAAAACTAAACAAAACTCAGAGCCCATCACTGACTGGTCAGCATGGTCGTCGGGCCGAAGGGCCTGTTTCCATGCTTCGTGCCTCTGTGAATGATGTGTAGTGCTCTGTTCTGTGGAGCTGGACGCTGGTCCTCCCCGGGTGATGAAGGGGTTCTGTTTCTACAGACATCCGCAAGTTAATCGTGTCCATAAGTGGTAAAATATACAAAAACCGTGCAACATCTCTGCTGTAATGTCGTGAACTCCATGAATGGGTCATAAGACCAACACCAAAGAACGATGACTAAGAGTGGAGCGAGAAAGTAAATGAGCTCTGCTGTTTGAGTGAACGAGTGTATGTACGCACACATGGGGCTTTTGAAATTAATAAGATTATGGGAGCTCACGCGTATGTAGCCATGTTGAAAAGTTGCACTTCGTAACCTTGGATGTGGGCGCTAATTTTCCCTACAGTTTCACTCTCGGTGTGTTTGGCATTTGAGCTAAACTTGTGCAACCACATTCCTCGAGGATATAAACACACCTATCTATATATATTGAGTCCTGACGCAGTAAAGCAGATACTACATATCCAGGGTAGACAAAAATGTTGGAGAAACTCAACGGGTGAGTCAGCATCTATGGGGAGAAGGAAATAGGCAAACCCTTCTTCAGATTGATGTGAGGTGGGGGGGGGGGGGGGAGAAGAAAGGAAGAGGTGGAGCCAGTGGGTTGAGGGAGAGCTGAGACTGATTACTACATATCCAGGTCTTGGTTTTATAAAAGGGAATACAAGTTCAATGCAAGTTAATTCTCGGAAATTCTAATTTTCATTAAGCAATTAACTTATTTTGCAGTAAAATGACAGGCAGTGTGTAGTGCCCACTCCATGGCCAATCTTCTCTGTACCAACAAGGAATGCAGATGCTCTCCCCATCTACACTAATCCCATTTCTCTGTATTAGATCCATATCCTTCTATGCCTTGTAGAAACAGGAAACTGCTGATGCTGGGTTACACAAAAGGACACAAAGTGCTGGAGTAACTCAGCGGGCCAGACAATATCTCTGGAGAACATGGATAGGTGATGTTCAGGGTCCGGCACTTCCTCAGACTCTGAAACGTCACCATTCCATGTTCTCCAGAGATGCTGCTTGACCCATTGCCTGACCCACTGGACCCACTCCAGCACTTTGTGTGCCTACCTTTTCTGAATCACTGGCCCAAGGTCCTGAACACTCTGGTTTGGACCAACTGCCCCACTCTATCGCTCTGTCAATCCCCTTAATTACTTCATATTGCTCAACGGTCACTCACCTCTCCTCACTCCAAAATCCATGTCAGGACAGAGCTTCATTAATCTTCATGGAGCAACTCCAAACCTGGGCAGGACTTGCAGAGTAAAAGACAGGGGCGTGCCGTGAAACAGTGGGACTTAGGGGTGGGATACAAGGTTCCATCAGAGTGGCAACACAGAAACATAGAAAATAGGTGCAGGAGGAGGTATTCGGCCCTTCGAGTCAGCACCGCCATTCATTGTGATCATTGGTGATCATCTTCTCCCCATATCCCTTGACTCCACTAGCCCCGAGAGCTCTCACTTAAATCCATCCAGTGACTTGGCCTCCACTGCCCTCTGTGGCAGCGAAATCCACAAATTCACAACTCTCTGGGTGAAAAAGTTTTTTCTCACCTCAGTCTTAAATGGCTACCCCTTTATTCTAAGGCTGTGGCCCCAGTTCTGGACTCGCCCAACATTGGGAACATTTTTCCTGCATCCAGCTTGTCCAGTCCAGCTACACAGCTACGCAGGATTGTAAAAATGATGTTTCATTCGCCAACGTACATCGGTCAAGATCTTGAGCATAGGAGTTGGGATATCATGTTACACCTCTACAAGATGTTGGTGCGACCACATTTGGAGTACGTTGGAGGTGATGGTCACTCTGCTTGAGGAAGGATTCATTAAACTGGAAAGGACGGCACAGTCGTGCAGCGGTAGAGTTGCTGTTGCCTTACAGCGCAGGGAACCTGCGTACAATCCGGACTACATAGAAACATAGAAATTAGGTGCAGGAGTAGGCCATTCGGCCCTTCGAGCCTGCACCGCCATTCAATATGATCATGGCTGATCATCCAACTCAGTATCCCGTACCTGCCTTCTCTCCATACCCTCTGATCCCCTTAGCCACAAGGGCCACATCTAACTCCCTCTTAAATATAGCCAATGAACTTGCCTCGACTACCCTCTGCGGCAGAGAGTTCCAGAGACTCACCACTCTCTGTGTGTAAAAAGTCGGTTTTCTCGTCTCGGTTTTAAAGGATTTCCCCCTTATCCTTAAGCTGTGACCCCTTGTCCTGGACTTCCCCAACATCGGGAGCAATCTTCCTGCATCTAGCCTGTCCAACCCCTTAAGAATTTTGTAAGTTTCTATAAGATCCCCTCTCAATCTCCTAAATTCTAGAGAGTATAAACCAAATCTATCCAGTCTTTCTTCATAAGACAGTCCTGACATCCCAAGAATCAGTATGGTGAACCTTCTCTGCGCTCCCTCTATGGCAATAATGTCCTTCCTCAGATTTGGAGACCAAAACTGTACGCAATACTCCAGGTGTGGTCTCACCAAGACCCTGTTCAACTGCAGTAGAACCTCCCTGCTCCTATACTCAAATCCTTTTGCTATGAAAGCTAACATACCATACTACGAGTTTGTACGTTTTCCCTGTGATCACATGTGTTCTCTCCAGGTGTTCTGGTTCCACCCCAGAGACGTACAGGTTTGTGGGTTGATTGGCTTCGGGGAAAATTTGTAAGTTGTCCCTGTTGTGTAGGATAGTGCTAGTGTACAGGGTGATTGCTGGTTGGCGCGGGCTCGGTGGGCTGAAGGGCCTGCTTCCGCGGTGTATCTGTATCTAAAGTCTAAAGAAAGGATACAAAAATAATTTGCAAGGTTGTCACTGGGTCTGCAGCGTTCTATGGAGTTCCATGAAGAGGCTGGATCAGCAGTGATTTTCTCTCCAGCTCAGGAGGCTGATGGCTGACCTTATGATGGTTCATAAAATCATGAAGAGCATAAGGAAAGTGAATAGCCACGATCTATTCAGGGTAATGGAGTCTAGAACTAGAGGGCACAGGTTTATGATGAGAAGGAAAAGATTTAAAAGTGACCTGGGGGGCAAGTTTTTCGCGGAAGGTGGTGGATTCACGGAACCCGCTGACAGAGGAAGTTTAGAAGGCAGGTATAATTATGACATATAAAAGACTCATGGACAGGTGCAATGGCAGGAAATGCCAACCACAGGCAAGTGGGTGCATGGAACAAGCTGCCAGCGGAGGTAGTTGAGGCAGGTACTATCACAATGTTTAAGAAACATTTAAATAGATATATGGATAGGACAGGTTTGGAGGGATATGGGCCGAACCCAGGCAGCTGGGACTTGTGTCGATGGGACATGTTGGTCGGTGTGGGCAGGTTGGGCCGAAGGGCCTGTTTCCATGCTGTATCACTCTACGATTGTATCTCAGAAATCAAACAGCTGGTAGCGCAAAAGTATCCCAACGTTGGAAAAAGAAATGAAAGCAGAGCCTGCCCAGTGCCCATTCACTGACGGGGCTGTACTGTGCACGTTACTCAAGTGCGTCAACATAGCTTTATTATCATATGTCCCGAAACGGAATAATGGATCTCCTACTCTCATGGTAGCATATAGGTGGTCTCCTCATGTGTCTGGTGTGAGAGGGCCCCTCGTCAGCTTCCTGTGTAAATAATCATTTTGGCAGCCAGAAATCAAATATTGTATTAGTGGTGTCGTTGTTGTGGTGGTGTTGTGGGTAGTTATTTGCTCGCGTTTCTGCTGCTCAAACCCAGCCTTCATTCTTGAACGTTGCGTCAATAGCAACTGTTGTACGCACTGCTTTAAGCTGCAGCTTAGCCCGAACCATCTCTGCAGCCACCGGCTAAAGCTTTATTAGCTTCAGAGGCAGAGGGTCAGAACTCTGACCTCCCCGTCTCACTGCAAAGTCTGGACAGAACCATCTGTTCCTCGATTGTAGAAGGTTCTTGTTACTACCTGCGAACAGCTTAACCTGTTTGAAAACCTGAGGAATTGAACCAGTTGAACTATTTTGCAACCTTTTTACAGAAATATGCCTGGCGTGAACATTCAAGATCAAATAGAGTCTTAGAGTCTGACAGAGTGGAAACAGACCCTTCGGCCCAACTTGCCCACATCAATCAACATGTCACCAACACTAGTCCCACTTGGCCCATATCCCTCTTAACCTGTCCTATCTATGTAACTGCCCAAATGTTTCTTAAATATTGCAATAGTACCTGCCTCAACTACCTCCTCTAGCAGCTCGTTCCATATATTGACCACCCTTTGTGTGAAAAAGTTACAACTCAGATTCCTATTAAATCTAACCCCCCTCACCTTAAACCTACGTCCTCTGGTTCTCGATTCTCCTGCTCTGGGTAAGAGACTCAGTCTGTCTACCCGATCTATTCCTCAGATGATGGTGATATGAAATTAGAAATGAGGAATAGGGTTATTTCACTTGTGAGACTTTTTGCATAATGCTGAACTATCAACCTTACAGCGAGTGCAAGGCCAGAGGCCCGGGTTCGATCCCGACTACGGGTGCTGTCTGTTTGTTTGTTCTCCCCATAACCTGCGTGAGTTTTCTCGAGATCTTCACTTTCTTCCCACACTCCAAAGACGTACAGGTTTTTTTGGTTAATTGGCTTGGTAAATGTAAAAGTTGTCCCTAGTGGGTGTAGGATAGTGTTAATGTGCGGGGATCGCTGGTCAGCACGGGTCCGGTGGGCCGAAGGGCCTGTTTTCGTGCTGTATCTCCAAACTAAACTATTGGTTTCTCTGATTTTAAGTCACCTGAGCATTCCCTCTCTCTCCGACCCTCCTCAAGCCGAGACGTCCGGCTCGGTTACCTGTTCCTCTCCCTTTGTTATCGCCTCCTCCACAGCCAACAATGGACCGTTGTGGGCTCCCTTAGCCATCAGTGCCGGCTCTGATTTGTTATGTACCGTTTCATACCTCGAGTTTCCCCTCTCCCCCGACTCTCAATCTGAAGAAGGGTCTCGACCCGAAACGCCACCCATTCCTTTTCTCCAGGGATGCTGCCTGACCCGACATTTTGTGTACACCTGTTGCTTGCCAGACTATATCCCGCCCCCCAACCTCTTTTCCAGCTTTCTCGCTGTAGTGCAATCAGTCCGAAGAAGGGTCCCGACCTGACCTGCTGAGTTACACTTTGTGCGTTTTTCTTTTGTAAACCAGCTTCTGCAGTTCCTTGTTTAAGAAAGAACTGCAGATGCTGGAAAAATCGAAGGTAGACAAAAATGCTGGAGAAACTCAGCGGGTGAGGCAGCATCTATGGAGCGAAGGAAATAGGTGACGTTTCGGAGACCCGAAACGTCACCTATTCCTTCGCTCCATAGATGCTGCCTCACCCGCTGAGTTTCTTCTGCAGTTCCTTGTGCCAGAGTCGAACTAATCCAGTTACTTAGCGCCAGTGGCTGGTGGCTGGGGGAATCTTTGTCACACTCTCAGCGATGCTGTATGAAATCTAGAAACATCTGTGAACCCAGCTGCGAAAATAAATCCAGCTGCACATTGCTTTATAATCCTGGTTTAATTTGTGGGTAGTTTGGAGCTCGTGGGATGTTAGTGAGCTGGGGAAGGGCAGAGGGAGAGACAAACGCACGGCAATTTGGATTTGAAGAACCGGCTTAAAAGATTTAAATTTCCAATCAAGTTAATGAACTTCACTGGATTAGCCTTTGGAACTATTGTTTCATCCGGGAAAATTTTCTTTCCCTTTCAGGAACATCTCGAAGCATTTGTTCAGAAACTTGCGTGTAAGAAACATTTAGACGGGTACATGGACAGGATAGGGTTAAAGGGGACAGAATGTGCAGGAAGGAACTGCTGGTTTACACCGAAGATAAACACAAAATGCTGGAGTTACTCAGCGGGTCAGGCAGCGTCTCTGGAGAAACGGAATGGATGACGTTTCGGGTCGAGACTCCACTTCAAACTGAGAGTAATGCCCCTGTCCCACTTAGGAAACCTGAACGGAAACCTCTGGAGACTTTGCGCCCACCCAAGGTTTCCGTGCCGTTCCCGGAGGTTGCAGATGGTTGCCGGAGGTTGCAGGTAGTGGAAGCAGGTAGGGAGACTGACAAAAACCTCCAGGAATTGCATGGAAACCTTGGGTGGGGCACAAAGTCTCCAGAGGTTTCCGTTCAGGTTTCCTAAATGGGACAGGGGCGTTAGGGGAGAGGGAAACTAAAGGTAACCAGAGGGATATGGGCCTGAAGAAGGCTGGTGGGACTAATGTAGGTGGAACATGTTGGTCGGCGAGGGTAAGTTGGGCTGCTGGGCCTGTTTCCACGCTCTATAGGGTGATTTCACGAAAGGTCACTGGATCATAGATCCTCACCCACGTGACCGCAAAATCCAACTGGGGTACAAACGTCACTTCCAGTACATGTTATTGATGCTAAAAACGCGAACTTTCACACCCGTTAAAAACCGCGTAAACGGTTAGTTTTTGAGCTGTAAATAACTGTGCCAGTCGGGGTGACCGCGAGGCACAGCTATCTTACTTTAGCGTCCAGAAGATAAAGAAAAACAAAGGTAAAGACAAGAGAGCGTTGAAGGGAAAATAACAGCGGAAGTTGTTGGCCGTGCAGATATAAAGATCGAAAATATCGGGAATTATCACGTTTGCTCACTGCACTGCATCAAAACTAAGGCATTATTGATGTTTTGATGAAATGCAGTGAGCAAACCCCCACCTCGGGGAAAAACGTACATTCACACAGAGGGTAGTGGGTATATAGAATGGCCTGCCAGAGATAAGGAACTGCAGATGCAGGTTTACACAAAGGAACACAAAGTGCTGCAGTAACTCAGCTGGTTAGGCAGCATCTTTGGAGATCATAGAGAGGTGACGTTTCGTATTGGGACCTTTCTTCAGACTTGATCTTCTGAAGATGTGTCTGAAGATGGGCCTCATCCCGAAACTTCACCCATCCATGTTCTCCAGAGATGCCGCCTGACCCATTGAGAGTGAGACAAAGCCTGCCGAGTGATAGGTGGAACTCCGTCCACATTGCGGCCTTAACAACGTCGGGCTGCCGGTCTCTTTGTTAGGAATCGACATTGGGAGTTCCAACTGTGGGAGCTTCGACCGCCCCGATCGCGGGAGCCTCAATCTCCCCGATGCAGGGGACCAATCGCCCCGACTACCCCGGGAGAAAAGGACGAAAGAAGGTACAAGTTATTTGCCTTCCATCACAGTGGGGAATGTGAGGTTGCTGAAAAACAAGATGGGTGTGCTGTCTGCACTGGTGAGGGCTCGCAGTGAGTGTCGTGAGTGCAGTGATCTCAGTGTTTGCGGGGACATCATTCCTTGAGGACATCCCGGAGTCTAATGTGAGTGTGGACGGCTTTCTGACTGTTCGGGCGGACAGGAACTGCAGTGAGAGTGACAGCGGTCGGTATAACTCTGGTCACATCGGGGTGAAGGAGCGTGTGTGTGGCCCGGACATTGAACTGATGGCTGTGGGTCTTCGCTTATGCTGTGTGCCCTGGGGATTCTAACACGCTGCTATGGTGGCTGCTTAAGTCCATGTTGAATCTTTACGTAGTTATGTATCTTGCTGCTTTGCTTTATGTAGGACTGTATGACAGATGAAATGTCACTGTACCTCGGTACACGCCACAATAAAGGACCATAGACCATTGAAACATTTCATAAATCTGGTCAACTGACGCGCCGAAAGTTTCATTTTCCATTTATCTCTTTTCCCTGCTTGTTTCTGACCCGTAATTAATTGCTTTTTATCTGATAAACAAGTGATTTTTATCAGGAATGCTAATCTGTTGTTTAAGCCAGTCCACCATGCACCATTTAGCACGGAATGCTGACACGTTGGTGGGAACGTTTCTTGGCTCAAGTGGCCTGTAATTTGAAATATTATTACGCATTCTCTGCGGCAATTCACCAGCCGGTGCCGTGCCTGAGAGATGACGGGCTTTATTAGCGTGTTGTAGATAACCCAGCACTGCACACAGTGGCGCAGCGGTAGAGTTGCTGCCTAACAGCGCCAGAGATCCGGGATCGATCCTGACTGCGGGTGCTGTCTGTACAGAGTTAACGGCCTGTCCCACTTTCACGACTTAATTCACGACCTCTGCCGAGTTTGCCCTTGACTCATACACGCAGTATGGTCGTCACGGGGTCGTAGGAGGTCGTGATGCTCGTCGTAGATACTTGTGGCATCAAGTAGGTCGGGGCGTTTTTTTCTAGCGTGATGAAAAATGTCCATGAGTTAAAAAAAGGTCATGAATTAGGTTGTGAAAGTGGGACAGGCCCTTTAGAACGTTTGCGCTGTGACCACCCGGGTTTTCTCCAGGTGCTCCGGTTTCCTCCCACATTCCAATGACGTGTAGGTTTGTACCTAGTGTGTCCCTAGTGTGTAGGATAGTGCTAGTGTACGGGTTTATTTAAAAACTTCCAACAAAAACAGGTTTGAGCGAGGCTTTGGGGCAAACCTTTAAGTAACAGCTGCAAGTAACAATCACCAATATACATTAGTTCTATGTTATCCAACTTTCTCATCCAGCCCCTGTACGGTAGGAGCAATTTACTGTGGTCAGCTAATCCATGGTCAGCCTGGATGAGATGAATGAAAGCTCAGTGTATTCCTATGACTCAAACTCCTCCACGATTTCTTGGGGAGTGGAGCTTTGATCTTCACCATCCAAACCAACCATCTTCGTTGGTGTGAGGAGTGACGACTAACACTGGAGTATTTTACCCTTCGCGCCCGCTGGCTTCAGCCACTCTCAGTCCAAGGCCGTAGTGATATCAAGGGCGATGGCTCTCACCTCTCCTCCAGAGTCCAGCTCTTTGTGGAGCGAGTGTTCTGATCACACAGGAGGCTGGGCGGGCTGTGAGTGTGAAAGCAGCCCGGGCGGGCGTACAATCTGACTGCACATCTAGACTCGCGGGACTTCACCAGCGGGACTTATCGTCATTCACCATGAGGGCCTGGCTGAGAAAAGTCCTGGAACTGCTCCCCAGACATGTTGCACCTGATGCTTGTGCAGTACATCACCTGGACATGTCTGTAAGGCAATGGAGCAGAATTATGCCATTCGGCCCATCGAATCCGCTCCGCCATTTGATCATCGCTGATCTATCTTTCCCTCTTAACCCCATCTCCTGCCTTCTCCCCATATCCTGTGACGCTCTTACCCCATCAAGAACCTATCAATTTCCGTTTAAAAAATAACCATTGACGGCAATAAATTCCACAGATTCACCACCCTCTGAGCAATGACATTTCTCCTCATACAATAGACAATAGACAATAGGTGCAGGAGTAGGCCATTCGGCCCTTTAAGCCAGCACCGCCATTCAATGTGATCATGGCTGATCACCCCCAATCAGTACCCCGTTCCTGCCTTCTCCCCATATTGCCTGACTCCGCTATCTTTAAGAGCCCTATCTAGCTCTCTCTTGAAAGTATCCAGAGAACCTTTGGGACAACGTTTTCACAGAGAGGGTGATGGGCATATGGAACAAACTGCAGAGGAAGTAGTTGAGGCAGGTACATAACAAATTTAAAAGTCTCTTGGACGGGTATATGGAAAGGAAATGTCAAGTGGGACATGGGCCAAATGCAGGCGATTGGGACTAACTTAGATGATGCATCTTGGTCGGCATGGATGAATTGGGTCGAAGTGCCGGTTTCCATTCTATATAGCTATAACTATCAAGTGCTTTACAGTCGGGGCATATGCAGGCACACGCTGTAACACTCTGTACTCGCTTGAATAAGCAGACTGCCAACAGGGCTGCGACTGTGGTGATAAAAATGTTTCACTCCATCGAACCGCATCAGCGGTGAAGTGCAGTATTGAGTTTTGGTTTACACGGTGTTCATTGTGAGGTGGTGAATGCACCCCGCACGCTGTTACGGATTTTCCCCTGCAATAGAAGCGTCCAGAGAGAGACACACGTTCCCTTGGGCTGCTCCAGGGCTGCTGTGTCAGGATGATTTCCTGCCGCCAGTTTAAGGTGGTGCTGAGACTTTGTTTTGCCGTTGAATCAGGGCTGAAGCGGCACAATGCAGCAATACTCAAGGGGCCAATTATTTTGGGCAGAGCTGCTAAATTTACACACAATTTTTTTTTGTGCAAGGGCACAACCTTTGCAAAACGGCTGATCAGGAAGAAGATAAAACAGGACTTCCTCTTCTGGACCAGGATTTCCCCATTGAATTTATTTTGCAGGGATGATGTGTTGGGAATTGGGAAGGCGCAGTATTACTGGGTACAAGTGCCGTATTCACTGGAGGGATTACTCACGTACTCGTTCACAAGTTCACTAGTTAATGGAGTAGAATTAGGCCATTCGGCTAACGAAGTCTACTCCACCATACAATCATGGCTAATCGTCTGAAGAAAGGTTTCGGACCGAAACGTTGCCTATTTCTTTCGCTCCATAGATGCTGCTGCACCCGCTGAGTTTCTCCAGCTTTTTTGTGTACAATCATGGCTAATCTCTGCCTCCTAATCGCATTTTCCTGCCTTCTCCCCATAACCGTTGACACCCTTTGTAACCTTGTAATCAAGAATTTATCTATTTCTGCCATAAAAATATCCACTGACTTGGCCTCCACATGGTCGGTGATTGTTATAAGTCAGCCAAACTCACTACAAAGCAGGGAGCAAACACAAGCAGCTATAGTTTAGTTTAGCTATGAGTCTGAAGAAGGATCTCGACCTGAAACGTCACCCATTCCTTCTCTCCAGAGATGCTGCCTGACCCGCTGAGTTACTCCAGCATTTTGTGTCTATCTTCGGTTTAAACCAGCATGTGCAATCCCGACACAATAGTTCAGCCTAGTGTAGCTCAGTTTTGCTCAGTTCAGTTTAGTTTAGTTCAGTTTTGTTCAGTTTGTCACATCTACCGAGTTACAGTGAAAAGCTTTTTTGTTGCATGCTAACCAGTCAGCGGAAAGACTATACATCATTACAATCAAGCCGTCAACAGTGTAGGGATACACTGTACAGGGAATAACGTTTACTGCAAGATAAAGTCCAGTCAAGTTTGATTAAAGATAGTCTGAGTGCAACCAATGAGGCAGGTGGCAGGTCAGAACCGCTCTCTAGTTGGTGATAAGATGGTTCAGTTGCCTGATAACAAGTGGGAAGGTAGAACAAGTGCATCACCCTTTGACTATTTGCCAAACTCAGAACAACCCCTCTCTACCCAAATGATTTAACTGACGGCCAATTCTCAATTGTTTAAGAAGGAACTGCAGATGCTGGAACCATCGAAGGTAGACAGAAATGCTGGAGAAACTCCAGCAGGTGAGGCAGCATCTATTGAGCGAAGGAATGGGTGACGTTTCGGGACCCGAAACGTCACCCATTCCTTCGCTCCATAGATGCTGCCTCACCTGCTGGAGTTTCTCCAGCATTTTTTGTCTTCCGCCAATCCTCAGTTGTTGCATTGTATTATATCTACAGCAGACAAAATGAATATAACAACCTCTTAATCTCCTTCTTCCCTTCGCAGCGCTCCGGTGTAACTGCAGCGTGGTGGGGAGCGTCAATGAAACGACATGCAACGCGTCGTCGGGACAGTGCGAGTGTCTCGCCGGGTACTCTGGCCTGCGGTGCGGTGACTGTGCAGAGGAGTTTTACCACGATGGCACCAGTGGACTGTGCACCGCGTGCGAATGCCACGACCTAGGAGCAACAAGCGCCCAGTGTACCAGGTAAGCAGTTTACCTTCTGTCCAGCGAGACGGAGCAAGGGGTCAGGAGCCGCATTATTTGGCTAAACGTTTAGTTTGGTTTAGAGAGATACAGCATTAGAGATTACAAACATGTCCGAGACACTACATCTGGACAATGTTAGACTTGTCTTGGCAGAAAAACCAGATCAATCTTTCAAGACATGGACATCCTTCACCGAATTCTTACAATGATAGTATGGCACAACACAGCTTTGGATTTAAACCCAACTAAGGGTTGGGTGAGGTGGGTCGGGGAAGGACGAGAGGCAGGTATATCACCACAATTTTTCCTCTCGTTTTCTTTTTTTTCTTTTTTTTCCTTCCTTTCTCTCATCCACTCTTTGGCGACACTACTTTGGTAGTCTGGGGGTTCGATCTTTGCACCTCTCACTTTTAGTCTCTCTCTAGTTCTCTCTCTGTTCTTTTCCTGTTCTTTTCCTTTATTTCCTTTATATAAAGGAAAAGAACAGTTAAAAAGTTAAAATTGAAGCTGTACATTAACTGTATAATTTTTATATGCCGACTGTTTCATTCTTGTACAATTGCTTCTAATAAATAAATAAATTGATAGATAGACAGATAAATAAATAAATAAATAAATAGACAGATAAATAAATAAATAAATAAATATAGATAGATAGATAGATAAATAAATAAAGAGATTCAGCTTGAGAACAGGCCCTTCGGCCCATTGAAGCCGTGCCGACCAACTATTGCCCCGTACACCAGCTCGACCGCCGACCACCCGTTCACCAGTTTGATGTTATCCCAGCTTAGCATCCTTCACACAAGGGGCAATTAACAGAAGCCAATGAACCTACAAACCTGAGATAGATACATAAAGCTGGAGTCAGTCAGCAGGTCAGGCAGCAACTTAAGAGGCTTTTAGATAGGACCATGGATAAGCAGGGAATGGAGGGATATGGATCACATTTCGGCAGAGAAGGAGGCTGAAGGGTCGTTCCTGTATTGTGCTGTTCTAAACACTGTCCTTGGCTGGTGCCGATTAGGCTCAATGTCATCTCGTCTGTGCACGAAGACTCCGGCCACTTCTTTCGGACCCAAGCTGTTCTGATTTTAAGTGCATGTCTCCAGAGCCCTCGCTAATGGTTTCTGGGTTTGTTAAATGTTCCCTGTTCTTCCTCTGGGAGCCAATTCCACTAGCTTGTACAACCACTCAGTAAACCAAGCAGCTCCCCTCTGCTTCCAGCCAACAGGCCCTGGTTCCACTTTGCACACAGCAGTGGTCCGTGTCCGGGTGTGGCTTTGCTGAAATCTCCATTGGAGAAGGAGACTATAACGGCAATTGGATTAGATTTACAAGTTGTTCCTTGACGTTTCACGTCTGCCGGGCACAGTCTGCTCCGCACATGGTGCGAATCTCGCCTACAAATAATTGGGGGAGTCAGCAGCTTGTTAAGTCTTTGGAAATGGTGGCAATCACCCAATTACCAGGTGTGAGCTCCCAGACGCAGATGACTGGATAATATTCAGGAGCAGACTGCAGCCACGTCATTCCTCACCCCGCAAGGCTTATCCAAGCCGGCTTGCGGCACCTGTAACCACGGAGGATCTGGAGATTGCACCACTTTAGAGCTGAATTCAGTCCTGTTGACGTAAGAAGCATCCCAGAAATAGCTGTGAATCAGGAATCAGATGTAAATCAGGTACACTCACCAGGTTAGTGAGATGCATGCACTTCGCCATAGGATGGGTCGGCACGGAGGCGCAGCGGTAGAGTTACTGCCTTACAGTGCAAGCAACCCAGGTTCAATCCTGACCACAGGTGCTGTCTGAACGGAGTTTGTATGTTCTCCATGTGGATCCCTCCGGGTGCTCCGGTTTCATCCCACAATACAAAGACGTACAGGTTTTTGCCATAGGTTAATTGGTCTCTGTAAATTGTCCCTAGTGTGCAGGGTAGGACTAGTGTACAGGGTGATTGTAGGTCAGATTCAGATTCAGATTCAGAATCAATTTAATTGTCATTGTCAGTGTACAGTACAGAGACAACGAAATGCATTACAACAAAATGCTAGGTCGGGGCAGACTTGGTGGACCGAAGGACCAGTTTCTACGTAGTATCTCTAAACTAAACTTAACTAAACAGTTAATGCACATGGTTTTAATTTTTCCGACATTTCTTACTTGTGGACTAGGTTCAAAAAATAGAAAATGTAATTGCTTTATTCAAAAGACATGGAGGAAAAAAGTCAGAAATATGTCCAGTTATTTGCATGTCTTTTGGTGATATTCCTCAAATAGTGGACCAGTTTTGCACTAGTTTCTGACCAGATTGGAGATGTCCGTTTTACTTTCCATTGTTCGGACAATATGGTTGTTGCTCCAGTCCTGGACGCTGTGTACAGCCGGGGTCTAACCCCTTTCCTTTATCAACCCTGGAACTCCACAACCAGGGAGCAGTCTTGAACTACTATCTACCTCTTTGGTGACCCTCGGACTATCCTTTATCGGACTTTGCTGACTTTACCTTGCACTAAACGTTATTCCCATATTATGTGTCTGTACACTGTGCATGGCTCGATTGTGAGCATGTGTTGTCTTTCTGCTGAGTGGATAGCACGCAAGAAAAGCTTTGCACTGTACCTCAGTACACGTGGCAATAAACGGAACTGAACTAAAATAGAAACTCCTAGTATCTCCATGCTGGTTGGACATTAATGTTGAGGGTTTAAATTCAGCTGCTTCACTCCACAGGGGGAGTACATTGGTTGTTTGGGCCCAAGGTGGACAAGAAAGACTCGCCCAGTGTAATCCGGCCCTGGGTCACAAGTTCACAAGTTATCGGAGTGGAATTCGGCCTATCGAGTCCACTCTGCCATTCAATCATGGCTGATCTCTGCCTCTTAATCCCATTTTCCTGCCTTCTCCCCATAACTCTTGACACCGGTTCTAATCAAGAATTTGCCTATCTCTGCCATAAACAATATCCACTGACTTGGCCTCCACAGCCCTCTGTGGCAATGAGTTCCACAGATTAACTAAAGATGTTCCTCCTCACCTCCTTTCTAAAAGAGTGCCCTTTAATTCTGAGGCTATGGCCTCTGGTCCTAGTCTCTCCCACCAGTGGAAACACATCCTTTCCGCATCCATTCGATCTATGCCTTTCATTATTCTGTAAGTTTATTCAGGGTCCACAGCCCTGACCCTCACAGCTCTGTCAGCAACAATGCAGGCACTGCGTAACTGAGCATTTCTGCACCCACTTCATTATCAATGAATAAAGTTTCATATCTGCTTGTCCCTCTTACCCCAAAATTATTGAGAGACTTTTGGACGGGCACATGGATCTGCAAGTAATGCAGGGATACGGATCACATACAGGCAGAGGAGATTAGCTTCACTTGGAATCCCGTTCAGCACTGACATTGTGAGCTGAGGGGGCTGTTCCTGTGCTGTACTGTTTATTTAAAATGTAGCAAGGACCATTGCAGCAGCAACAAGCTGCATTTTTAGGATCCCGGCTTGTTCTGGTTCTGGTTGATTACTGCGCAAACATCTGATCAGTGGTTTTCTCGCGCATGTCGGAGTGAGTGGATTAGCGATTAAATTTTGAAGTGGGTCTTTTTGACCAAGTTGAGGAGATCCAGTTGCTCAATCCCCTTTTTAAATGACAACATCGGGAGCAGCACGTGTGTTGGGTGGTAACATATCCCATTCCCTCATTGTCCTTGGGTAAAGGGAATATTGGAAGCAAAGTTTATTGAAATTTAGCGAGTTGATGATGTAGGAACCGTTATTTTGTCTTGTTTCATGGCAGTTGCTGCTCTGGGATGACGGGAGATTTGATGGCTTGATTTTGTGAATCTCCTTGCATTGTGACCAATCCACATTCTCCACAAAACCTGCCTGAGCCACTGAGTTACCCCAGCATTTCAAGTTGTTTTCCTCCAGAGTAAATTAGTTATTGTCCGGCTGTTCCTCCTGAAAGCCACGATAAAGTAGTCCACGAATAGCATCTGGAAGAGGCGATAAAAATCATGCAAAATTAATGGTAGTCTTGCCAGAGCCGCTGCTGCCTGATCCACTGTTACTCCAGCACGTTGTATGTTTTTGCAGCATTTTCATACTCCCGTTAACATTTAAACATTTAACGCTCAATCTAAGGTGAGGGACGCACGGTCCTGCACTGGTTTTTAAGCCTTCCCGCTGCTTTGTCCAGCTGACCACTCCATAACGTGTAGCCTGGTCTCTCAGACCCAGCTATGGATAGTATCTGGTCCACTGCCTAGGGGTGAGGGTTCCCAGCCGCCACATGCCCTTCATCGCTCACACCCCTAGCCGCTCTACAAGCAAATTCCCTTCCATTAGGAGAGCACTCCCCGACATCTCCAGTCCACGCTGACTGCTCCCGATCAGTGCACACCTCCTCCACCGCCCGCTTCTGTCGCTCCCTATCACGGAGTCTCAGCCGTATCTCGGCTGCGTGTGACAGTGAACTGATCTGGTGCGGCTCGTCAAACTCCAGGCTGTTCACAGGAAGCGTGGTTGCCGTGCGGAGAATGGCCAGTTTGGTCTTTGGTGTTTACTGATCTCTGTGTGAAGTTTTTCACAGCGCATCTGGTAGTTTCAGTTCTGTGCATCCTTTCACTGCTTGCATTGATGATCTTGTCAGCAGATTGCATTTTGTTCATCCATTTATCTGTCCATTTATGGATGGATATGAACTGGAGGTTCAGGCAAGCAGGTAAGAGTTGGACACAAAGCGCTGGAGTAACTAAGTGAGTCAGGCAGCTTCTCTGGAGAACATGGATAGGTGACGTTTAGAGTCAGGATCCTTTTTTGAACTCATTTTTGCACGGTCAGTCTGAAGAAGGGACCAGATCCGAAACGTCACCTATCCATGTTCTCCACAGATGCTGCCTGACCCGCTGAGTTGCTCCACTGCTTTGTGTAAACCAGCATCATCAGTTGCTTGTTTCTGCAGATAGGGCTTGGTCATGGCATCATGATCGACACAGACATTGTGGGCCGTTGGGACAGTCAGTTGCTGTGCTGTACCGTTCAATGTTTTATGTTCTATTGGTAAATAGTCCACTGTTCAATCAGTAACTCAGCGGGTCAGGTGACAGCTTTAGAGAACATGGAAAGGTGAAGTTTCCCAACCCCAAACTCCAGAGTTGCTGCCTGACCCGCTGAGTTACTCCAGCAATTCGTGCCTATCTTTGGTATAAAGCACCATCTGCAGTCTCTTTTTTCTTTACATAATAACACAGTGAATCATTGGCAAATTAAAGGTCTTAAAAATCAAGTCATCTCCTGGATGTATCCCGACAGGATAATGAGATGCAGCTCATATTAAACGTGTCAACCCCACATGAAGAACTTGGGGTTGGATGAAGGGCAGGAATATCTGAGTCCTTTCCAGCGCCGCAGCGGTAGAGTTGCTGCCTTATTGCGCCAGAGACCCGGGTTCGATCTGGACTACGGGTGCTTGTCTGTACGTGACCTGCGTGGGTTTTCTCCAAGATCTTCGGTTTCCTCCCACACTCCAAAAACGTCCAGGTTTGTAGGTTAATTTGCTTGGTGACAATGTAAATTGTCCCTAGTGTGTGTGTGGTGGATCACTGGTCAGTGCAGACTTGGTGGGCCAAAGGGCCTGTTTCCGTGCTGCATCTCTAAAACTAAGCTAAACGTGAAACATATTGCCTGTCCCTGATCGCCGACCTCTTGAACCTTCGGAGGTTAATGATGACCACCAGAATTTAACTTTACAGATTACAAGATTAACAAAAGTTCAGGTTTAATTCTAATTGAGTGAATCACGCAGCTTGTAAAGCGGAAGTTTTAGTTTGGAGATACACAAGGGGAACAGGCCCTTCGGCCCATCGAATCCACGCTGATAATCGATCACCCTTCCACACTAGTTTTAGGTTATCCCACTCTCATTCTCCTTCACTCCCTGCACACTTGGGTCAATTTACAGAGGGCCATTTAACCTACAGGCCCACACATCTTTGGTATGTGGGAGGAAACCGGAGCACCCGGAGGAAACCCACACTGTCACGGAGTGAACATGTAAACTCCCCACAGACAGCACCCGATGTCAGGATCGAACCCGGGTCTCTGGCCCTACCACTTTGCCACTGTGCCATCCAGAAACTGATACGTTCCTGCAGGAAGGACAAGTTCAATGTAGCTGAGGCAGGTAATATAACAACGGTTAAAAGACATTTGAATGATATGTGGACAGGAAAGTTGTAGAGGGATATGGGCCAAATGCAGGCAGGTGGGACTAGTGTAAATGCTGAGTGCTGAGCCCCCTCCTCTAATCCCTCTTCACCTATGACTGCACACCTGTACATGGTACTAACACCATCATCAAGTATGCAGATGATACAACGGTGATTGGCCTCATCAGCAACAACGATGAGCTGGCCTACAGGGAGGAGGTCCAGCACTTAGCAGCATGGTGCGCTGACAACAACCTGGCCCTTAACTCCAAGAAGACCAAGGAGCTCATTGTAGACTTCAGGAAGTCCAGAGGCGGCACGCACACCCCCATCCACATTAACGGGACGGAGGTGGAACGTGTTTCTAGCTTCAGGTTCCTGGGAGTCAACATCTCCGATGACCTCTCTTGGACCCACAATACCTCTACTCTGATCAAGAAGGCTCATCAGCGTCTCTTCTTCCTGAGAAGACTGAAGAAGGTCCATCTGTCTCCTCAGATCCTGGTGAACTTCTACCGCTGCACCATCGAGAGCACCCTTACCAACTGCATCACAGTATGGTATGGCAACTGCTCTGTCTCCGACCGGAAGGCATTGCAGAGGGTGGTGAAAATTGCCCAACGCATCACCGGTTCCACGCTCCCCTCCATTGAGTCTGTCCAAAGCAAGCGCTGTCTGCGGAGGGCGCTCAGCATCGCCAAGGACTGCTCTCACCCCAACCATGGACTGTTTACCCTCCTACCATCCGGGAGGCGCTACAGGTCTCTCCGTTGCCGAACCAGCAGGTCGAGGAACAGCTTCTTTCCGGCCGCTGTCAATCTACTAAACAACGTACCTCGGTGACTGCCAATCATCCCCCCCACGGACACTTATTATTTATTTTTTTAATTCAAAATCGTTTGCTATGTCGCTCTTCAAAGGAGATGCTAAATGCATTTCGTTGTCTCTGTATTGTACACTGACAATGACAAATTAAAATTGAATCTGAATCTGAATCTGAATCTGAAATGGCCGGCAGGGACAAGTGGGACTAAAGCTGTGTGATTCTATGACTGATCTGTGTGAATGCGCAGTCACCCATGCCACCAAGAATGCATGCTGCTGCAGTGAATGCGCTGAGCGGTGGGTGCAGGTAGTCTGCCCCACCATCCGTTACATACACCACCCCAGGGTGCAGGAAAAGAGGGCGAGCAGGAACACCATCCCTTGCAGTGTGACGTCTCTCACTCTTTGAAAGAGTTAACGGGATGACATTGCAGCAGCCGACATCCAGGGAACTGGGCAACGATCCAGAAGCTTTACTTCAAATCCCTCGGTAGCCGTGGAACGCAGATTCTGCCCGTGAAGAACGTAGAGTTAAATGAGTTGCACTAACAACAGTGTCTATGAAAAATGATAACAAGGAACCGCAGATGCCGGGTTAGAAAGGAAGACACAATGTGTTGGAGTAACTAAGTAGGTCACGCAACATCTCTGGAGGACAAGGAGAAGTGATGTTTCAAGTCGGGACTTTTCTTCAGACTGATTGTAGTGGAGGGGAGAAAACTGAGAACGGGGTTTATGTGAGACAAAGCCCGGCAAGTGATAGGTGGATACAGGTGAGGGTGGGGTGTACAACAGTGACTGAGATTCTGTCTGATAGGTCAAACATGTCCCCGCCTGGCTTCATATGTGGCTGGACCCCACCAATGTGTCTTGTGCCCCCTTAGCTTGCCCCAGCCGGAAGGATTAGTGCTAACACTGCCACTGGCACTCACATCCCAGGAAGGAATTAGACCATAAGACACAGGAATAGAATTAGGCCATTTGGCCCATCGAATCTCAATTACATGGATAGGACAGTTTTGGAGGGATATGGACCAAGCGCAGGCAGGTGGGACTAGTGTAGCTGGGACATGTTGGCCGGTGTTGGGCAAGTTGGGCCAAAGGGCCATTTTCCATTCGATGACTATGTGTTTAACAACCAGGTACAATGCTGGTCTCAGGAAGGTGACAGAGGGAGAGGGCTGAACTGCCTTCCTGGCCTATGTTCATGTTGGTATCTGACCCCCAGCCGGGGCAGTCAGAAGCCTCCATTGCTTCCTCCTGTGTTTAATGGTGACCCGGGTCCCAACCTGCAGAAATGCCTGACCAGCCCTCCCTTCTTGCCAAGCCTTGCAGGATCACATTGCGAGAGGCAATGAGAGAGCACGAAACATGTAGGTGATAGTTTATCTTCATTGACTAGTCCAGTGGGACGGCACAGGAGCAGGTCACTCAGTCCACCGAGCGTGGGGTAAGACAATGCAGTCAGTCGCCCCCCCCCACAACCCAACACGTTTTACCCTCTTCAACCAGTCTTCAGGTCCCTGATTGAGGCTTCTGTTGAATCCACTCAGGCAGCAAGGCCCAGGGGAACATATCTGCCCACCACCCCTCGGCCTTTCACTGACCCCCTTCCCTCACTGCCATTGATCACCACTGATCGATATTTTCCTCCCGCTACTGATCAATAGTTTCACCCCCCCCCATTCGCTGTCAAATGGCTTTGGAAACCCACTGCTCAGCCTGCCCTTAGCTCCAGGCTTGTGCGGGCAGCACAGTGGCACAGCTGGTGTCGCCGCTGCCTCGCAGCTTCAGAGACCCGGGTTCAATCTTGTCCGTGTGGAGTTTGCACGTTCTCCCTGTGACTGTGTGAGGTTTCCGCCGGGTGCTCCGGTTTCCTCCCACATCCTAAAGATGTGTGGGCTTGCAGGTTAATTTGGCCTCTGTAAATTGTCTCTAATGCGTAGGGAGTGGATGGGGAAGTGGTCGGGTTCGAACCCGGGTGTCTGGCGCTGTAAGGCAGCAACTCTATAACATAGAACTGGTGTGAGTGGTTGATCGATGGTCGGCGTGGGCTGAAGGGCCTGTTGCCATTCGGTATCTCTAAACTTGAACTAAACATTCCCGGTAAGTGGTGGCGGGCAGTAGAAGCCAGCCCTCTCTCAGCTCTCCCCTGTGTAGAGACAACAGCAAGTCTTTGACAAACGTCCAGACTGTGAGGCTGAGGCCAGCAGCTGGATGTCTGACCCTGGATTACGTGTCCACAACACTATCAGCTCCGTAATGGCCCAGGATCAGATTTCCCTCCAGCTGAAATGTTCCACAAGATGCGAGAGGCTTTCCCCCTGCAGCAGCGAACGCAAGCAAGGTTTAGAAATCTGCGGACGCACGCTCTCACCAACATGGTTCATCCTGTCTCAAAATGGAGCCACAGGTGCTGTCTGTGTGGAGTTTACACGTTCTCCCTGTGACTGCTCCAGTTTCCTCCCAAATCCCAAAGACATACAGGTTTGGAGATTAATTGTCTGTAACTTGCCCCTCAGTGTGTCGGGAGTGGATGAAAAAGTGAAATAATGTAGAATTATTGTGAACGGGTGATCGATGGTCGGCGTGGATACGGTGGGCCAAGGGGCCTGTTTCCGTGTGTATGAAGGAACTGTAGATGCTGGTTTAACCAAAGATAGACACAAAATGCTGGAGTAACTCAGCAGGACAGGCAGCATCTCTGGAGGGAATGAATGGGTGACGTTTCAGGTCGAGACCCTTCTTCAGATTTTGAGTCTTTCAGATTCTTCAGAATCTGAGGAAGAGTCTCGACCCGAAACGTTACCCATTCCTTCTCTCCAGAGATGCTGCCTGTCCCACTGAGTTACTCCAGCATTTAGTGTCTATCTTTGGGCCTGTTTCCATGCTGTATCTCTAAACTAAATTCTCTGAACTAAAATCTTTCTGTGTAGAATGAGACCACTGAGTCACAGTTGAACATTTTGTGGTCAGTTGGTACATCCGTTTTGTCTTGCAGAATGCCGTATTTGCAACCTGAATGATGAGAACATACTGCATTCCTATATTTGTTGGCCTATCACCATTCCTCCCACACCTCTCCCTGCTGCTTGTACACTGTGATCATCTGGAAAGGCTTGATGGAGGATACTGGAGTTTAGGCATGTTCTGTGGGATGACATTGGGAGGAGGTGCTCCATCTGGCAAGAGACAAGAGTGTTTAATTAAAATACAGTATGTACCGAGAGTTCTTACTGCAGTTCTTACTGCAGCAAATGCAGTACTTCGATAGATAACGTAGTAAAACAAACACAAATAAAAGTTCAATAAATAAACAAGAACAATATTAATGCAAAATAGTTCCGTTTCAAAGGGCTTTTATTGTCACATGTACCAATTAAGGTACCGTGATATGCAAATTACCATACAGCCATACTAAAAAACCAACAAGATACGCAACTACATAAAAGTTAACATAAACATCCACCACAGAGGATTCCCCACATTCCCCACTGTGATGGAAGGCTATCAAGTCTAATCTTCCTACCACATTTCTCTCCCGCGGCGGGGCGGTCGAAGCTCCTGCGGTTCCCAAAGTCGGTCTCTAACCAGAGACCGCGAGCTCTGCGATGTTAAAGTCTGCAGGCTCACATGGTGGAGCTCAGACGGCGATCCCTGGCAAAGGCATTGCGGGCTCCACGATGTTAAGCCCGCAGGCTCCTGAAGTGGAGCTCCCGGTCGGACTCCAGCAAAGGTCGGCAACTCCTCGATGTTAGGCCACAATGCGGACGGAGATACGATACGGAAAAAAATTGTAAGAGTTCAGAAAAAGTTTCCCCCAACCCCCTCCCCCACCCCTCCAATAGGAGTATATTAAGTTATAAAAGGCATAGAGATGGTAGACAGCCAGAACCTTTTTCCTAGGATGGAAATAACAAAGACTCGAGGGCATAGATTTCAGGTGAGAGGGTGAAAGATTGAAGGAGATGTGCAGGGCAATATTTTACATGGGGGATGGTGAGTGCCTGGAACTTGCTGCTGGGTTGGTGGTTGAGACAGAAACGATAATGGTGTTCCAGAGACTTTTGCTTCGGCACATGGAAGTGCAAGGAATGGGGGGATATGGAATATGTGAAGGCGGGTAAGAGTTGGTCGGCATCAGGGATATGGAGCGTCAAGGATCGCTTGCAGGCTGAGGATATTAACTTGGCGTCATGTTTGACACAGACACTGTGAGTGGAAGGGCTTGTTCCTGTGCTGTACTGTTCTATGTTCTTTGAATGGCGTGGATATAGTGTGCCAAACGTGAGGCCGTAAGACATTCCTTCTTCTGAGCCTCATCAGACGCATTCATTTTGCGAAACTGGCTTGCTCCTGGCGGAAAAATACCAGAGGGTTAGCGGCGAGATTGTGATCAACAGATTAGATAACAGCTGTTGTCCGAGCATCTGGCAAGTGACGCAAGCACTCACCTGCCCAGCCTGACGTCCCCTGCCTTGTTGGTGCAGGAGGCAGTGAATCTTGATCCCCGTCAGTCCCACCCCAGAACCCTCAGGCCAGAGTGGCCGCCAACCTCCCTCGATCCCCGGAGACTGCCTCAGGGTCACAGACAGATGAGGTGGTTGGTGAGCTCTGGGATGAGCAGAGGCATGAATCACATATGTCCAGGTGTTCTGCTCAATGTGCCGCGCCCCTCGCGGAAACACCCCCTCACTCTTCAACTCTGCTAGTTTTCATGAATTAGCCGTATCTCACGTTAAATAAGCTCGGTGTAAACATTAATGTAATCGACCTCTCGGGCCCAGAATAGGGACAGCTTAAAAAGAATGGAAAAGACACAAAGTACTGGAGTAACTAAGCAGGTCGGGCAGCATCTCTGGGTGATGTTTTGGGTCGCGATTCGAAACGTTACCCATTCCGTCTCCCCAGAGATGCTGCCTGGCCCACTGAGTTACTCCAGCTTTTTGTGTCTCTCTTTGATTTAAATCAACATTTGCAGTTCCTTCCTATATATATGTGTGTGTGTGTGTGTGTGTGTGTGTGTAAATATAATATACATATATACATACATACACACACACACCACACACACACACATACATATATAATGTGTGTATATGTGTATGGCCAGACAAAGATGGATTAGATGGGGAAAGACGAGGCAAGGGTGGGTCCAGCTAGCCTGGGGAATACAGGATAAAGATAGACCACCCTGATCCAGCCAAGTGACGTCAGACCAGCCATGTGAGGTTTGGCATCACCAGTATAGCTGATGAAGCTGAGTGACATCCTGTCCATTTCCTTCAGGCAGAAACACAAGCATTTTAGAGATTTCAAAATCAACATTTTAACCTTTGATTTCAGTTCTATTTACTTCACCATCTTTTTCTCTCTCTTGATCCAATCCATTTGCTTTTATTTTTCTTCTGCCTTATTTGGTTCTAATTCCCCTCCCCCTGTTTCTTTCTCATTGCATACTAAAATAACAATTATGAAACAGCATCACACTAAAACAGAGTGGCTTTAACCTTTGACTCCTGCAATAAGACATACTGTTTATTGAACTATGGATGCCGGTGGAATATCACTATCTTTGGACTTTGAAAGTCACTCTTGCATCACCCTCCACCATCAGGGCAACACACTTCCACCCACTGTGTAAACAAAGCTTATCCCGCTCACTTTAAACTGCACCACTCTCACCTTAAACTAATGCCCCCTGGTATTTGATATTTCCATCCTGGGGAAAATGGTTCTGACTGTCTACCCTATCCATGCCTCTCATAATTTAACATATTCTCATACTCTTATCTGCTTAAACAGATCGTTCCCAACAGTCTGAAGAAGGGTCTCGTCTCGAAACATCACCTATTCTTTTTCTCCAGAGATGCTGTCTGACCCGCTGAGATACTCCAGCATTTTGTGTCTATCTTCTTTTCCACCTTATTCAAGTGCACAAGAGCACATATGCTAGAATCAAAGTGCTGGAGAAACCCAGCAAGTCTGGCAGCATCCGTGGAGGGAAATGGGCAGGTGATGTTTCGGGTTGGGACCCTTCGTAGGAATAGAATAGACTATTTTCCAACTTCCCCACGTTTCAAGCATCCCACAACATTGTAAGGTCAATTAATAACCTCTTCTCCCGGCAGATGTATCCACGTAGGAATTAGATAATAATAATAATAATAATAATAATTTTATTTATAGAGCACTTTAAAAACAAACATAGCTGCAACAAAGTGCTGTACATCACTAATCATTGACAAAAAAGTTAATACACACCAAAAATAACAATCAAAAGAAATAGTAATGTAAAAAGACATGTAAAATAAAGAAACATCAAAAACACCACAAACAGAAGCAAAGCCTCAGGCATGGTCAAAAGCCAGGGAGTACAAATGCGTTTTAACACTGGATTTGAAGATGGACAGTGAGGGGGCCTGTCTGATGTGCAACGGCAGGGTGTTCCAGAGTGCCGGAGCAGCAACAGAGAAGGCTCTATCCCCTGTCATCTTTTACAAGAACGATGCCAGGAATGACTGGGTTAACATATGATGAGCGTTTGGCGGCACTGGGCCTGTACTCGCTGGAGTTTCGAAGGATGAGGGGAGACATCATTGAAACTTAGTGAATAGTGAAAGACTTGGATAGAGTGGACGTGGAGAGGATGTTTCCACTAGTGGGAGAGTCTAGGACCAGAAGTCATAGCCTCAGAATGAAAGGAAGTTCGTTTAAGAAGGAGATGAGGAGGAATCTATTTTGTCACAGGTTGGTGAATCTGTGGAATTATTTGCCATAGAAGGCTGAGGAGGCCAAGTCAATGGATATTTTTAAGGCAGAGATGGATTTGTGATTAGTACGGGTGTCAGGGATTATGGGGAGAAGACAGGAGAATGGGGTTAGGGGGGGAGAGGTACTATAAGTCAGCCATGATTGAATGGCGGAGTAGACTTGATGGCCTGAATGGCCTAAATCTGCTCCTATCACTTATGACCATCTGATTTTATCTTTCTGAAGAGACGTGGAGTGATCTTTTTGTCCACATTGTATGTCAAGAATTAATCTGAACCTTTGCTGTTGTTGTAATAGATAGAAATAGATTGAATAAATGCATAGAATCTTTTGCCCAGAGTAGAGGAATCGACGACCAGAGTACATAGGTTTATAGTGAGGGATAAAGATTTAATAGGAAACTGAGGGGTAACTTTTTTACACAAAGGGTGATAGGTAAATGGAAAGAACTGCCAGAGGAGGTAGTAGAGGCAGATACTATACTCACATTTTTAAGAGACATTTGGACAAGCACGTGGATAGTACAGGTTTAGAAGGATATGGACCAAGCGCAGGCAGGTGGGACTAGTGTAGATGGGGCATGTTGGTCGGTGTGGACAATGTGGGCCGAAGGGCGTGTTTCCCCGCTGTTATCACTCTATGACGGTAAAGGATTATTAATCAGTTAATGAGCCATTATGTGTATGGTCACGGTCAGTTGTGTTGTATTGAACGTTGGCCAAGTTTGTAGTTAATTTTGTACAAACATGTCTGAGAAACAAGTCTGCATTGTTTGCAAGTGTGGGTCTGGCCATTGAGGTGCTGGGAGTGCCTATTAAACAGTCACACTTCAAGCTTAAAAATAGCAAATGCTATTTAAATTGACAAAATCTCTGCTTGAACTTAATCTATGTTTTTTTCCCCCCCTCTGCAACTGTTTCCTGTCTACTCTTGCTTGATGGGATCCAGTTTTATCTGAAGTATTTTAAAACAGAGCTGCAGTTAAATCTCGGATAGAATTCTGGCTCAGTTAGGATTATTCATAGAATTCCCATGGGGTGTGTGCTGGCTTTCAGCTGGGCTGCTCACCCCCCCCCCCCCCCCCCCCCCCCCCCCCCCCCCCCCCCCCCCCCCTACCCCCCTTTCTTTGTAATAGAAACATAGAAAATAGGTGCAGGAAGAGGCCATTCGGCCCCTCGAGCCAGCACCGCCATTCATTGTGATCATGGCTGATCATCCTCTATCAATAACCCGTGCCTGCCTTCTCCCCATATCCCTTGACTCCACTAGCCCCTGGAGCTGTATCTAACTCTCTCTTAAATCCATCCAGTGACTTGGCCTCCACTGCCCTCTGTGGCAGGGAATTCCATAAATTCACAACTCTCTGGGTGAAAAAGTTTTTTTCTCACCTCAGTCTTAAATGACCTCCCCTCTATTCTAAGACTGTGGCCCCTGGTTCTGGACTCGCCCAACATTGGGAACATTTTTCTGCATCTAGCTTGTCCAGTCCTTTTATAATTGTATATGTTTCTATAAGATATCCCCTCATCCTTCTAAACTTGAGATGCAAGGAGCCGCAGATGATGTTGTACAAGAAATGTCACACAGTGCCGGAGTAACTCAGCAGGTCAGGCAGCATCTCTGAGAACATGGATAGGTTGATTGTTTGATTAGTACTTTATTCTCACGCAATGGCCCCCCCTTTGTTCTCGGCGCTCCCCCACACACCGGGTCCCTACTTGTTCTGGGCGACGTGTTCCCGACTGACAGATACGGACGAGTGGGCTTTTGATCGGCAGATGGTTCGGCCAAAGTCCAGGGATGAAAAGGCGAAAACCTTGTGTGATAAAGAGATAAGGAGAGAAGAGGAGTGAAAATGTGAAGCCAGAGGAAGGAATGTAGGTGGAAGGTGATGAGGGGTAAGGGGAACCCTTTCTTTATTTCCCTGAGCCCCAGCAAATAATTCCCCCTTCCCTGCCCATCAACTCCATTTGGAATATTTTGCTATCCGCCTGGACAAGTAACACCAGTCATTTAACCGGCATGTCTTTGGGACGTGGCTGGAAACCGGCGCACCCAGGGGAAACCCACGCGGTCACAGGGAGAATGTGCCGGGAGCACCTGACGTCAGGATCGAACCTGGGGTGGGGGTTCATAAGATCATAAGATCCTAAGTGACAGGAGCAGAATTAGGCCATTCGGCCTATTAAGTCTACTCCGCCATTCAATCATGGCTGGTCTATCTCTCCCTCCTAACCCCATTCTCCTGCCTTCTCCCCATAACCTCTGACATCGGTACTAATCAAAGTTGTTGGAGCTCAGCGGCACTACCTGCTGCACTACTACGCCGTCGGTGATGTTAATCACTTAGTGCCAGTGTTCAGAATGATGCGCTAACAATGTGGAAACTAACTTTGAGGGCCAGTGAGGCATAGTGTGCATTGAACACAGGTGGGTGAACACTGCCCGGTCCATCACACGTACTCACCTCCCCACCTTCACAGGGACCTATAGGAGGGGCTCCCTCAGAAAGGCAGCCAGCATCATCAAGAACTCACACCACCCAGGCCACGCTCAAATTTAGCTCCTATCCTCGGGAAGAAGGTACAGGAGTCTGAAAACAGTGAGCTCCAGGTGCAGGAACAGCCTCTTCCCAACAACCACCAGGCTCTTGAACACTACAAACACCAACTCAACTTCGAACTATGAACTGTCTCGGTTGCATGTGGATTTAGGGCTTTAGTTTTTTTTATTCCACACTGATATTGGGTATGGTTTGTTTCATCGTGCTATTTATGAGTAGTCGCAGACCTGATGTAAAGCTGCAAGTAAGAATTGTCTTCATTGTCTTGTTTCATCACATATGATAATTAAACCCTCTCGACTCTTTCAATGCAATCTCTGGGAAGTATAATCTTCATCAGAGCCTGCCGCACTTGCACAGAGAGACAGTCAGGAGCAGCAGCATATCAGCCCGATCTCTCTCCGCGATGTACGTACACCATGACATAATCCCCTATTAACTCCCCTTCCAAGAACAGTCTCCCAACAGCTCCAGCAGTCATAAATTGTAAATGTGTAAGCACTTTAGTACCTCGAAACCATTCAAAGCGTACGGAGCAGCAATAGAGAAACATTTTAATTGATGGCAACAAGTAACTGCAGATTTAGAAACGCAAGACTGCAGACCCTGGTTTATACCAAATATAGACACAAAATGCTGGAGTAACTCAGCGGGTCAGGCAGCATCTCTGGGGGAATAAGGACGGGTGACGTTTCAGGTCGGGACCCTTCCTCAGACGCTGGTTTATACCAAAGATAGACACAAAATGTTGGAGTAACTCAGCGGTCTGAAAAGGGGTTCTGACCCGAAACGTTAAGTTTAGTTTTGTTTATTAATGTCACATGCAGCTTCTATTTGTCTGCTACCCTTTCAAAGAATAGATTACACATGAATGTAATCAAGATTCCCACAGTGCACAGATAACAGATAAGAGATACAACGTTTAGTGCAATAATATAACATTGAAGTCCAATAAAGTCCAATGAGGTCCGGTTCAAAGGTCTCTAATGAGGTGGATGGGAGCGCTCTAGCTGGTGAGAGGGCGGTTCAGTTGCCTGATAACAGCTGGGAAGAAACTGTCCCTGAATGTGGAGGTGTGTATTTTCAACTTCTGTACTTCTTAGCCGGATGGGGAGGCGAGAAGAGAGAGTGACTGGGGTGAGACAGATCCTTGATTATGCTCATGTCATGTGAGAGGAGCAGAATTAGGCCATTCTGCCCATCAAGATTACTCCGCCATTCAATCATGGCTGATCCATCTCTCCCTCCTAACTACATTCTCCTGCCTTCTCTCCATAACCCCTGACTCCCATACTGATCAACCGTGCTGGTGGCCTTGCCGAGGCAACGTGAAGTGCAGCTGAAGTCAATGGAAGGTAGATAGACACAAAAAAGCTGGAGTAACAGTGGGACAGGCAGCATCTCTGGAGAGAATGAATGGGTGACGTTTCAGGTCGGCAGCATTCCTCAACGGAAGGTGGGTTGGTTTGCATGATGGTCTGACCCTGCTGAGTTACTCCAGCATTTTGTGGTCCTTCTTCATTGATGGTGTTGGGTTGAATCCCACCCGTCCAGCAGTAAGGACTGTGCTCCCCCTCCTCTGGATCGGATCACGACGAGAGGCTTGACAGGAGAGCGGGCTGGTGCCTCGCCACCTTGCCACTTTCCAGTAAACACGCACACACACTCACACGCACACGCACACTCACACGCACTATATAATGAAACACGTTCCATGTGCCGGCTGCGAAAAGCTCCTTTGTCTTTGTTCCCAGCTGGTGGCAGCGCAGCCAAGCAGCTTGTAACACTGAACAGGCACCTGATTAAGCGGAAGGGAAGGGAGGGAGAGGTTATGTTTCATGAAAGCCGGCCTGCCTTGGGCAACGGAGGGGTTGCTTTGACACAGAATTCCCTCGGTCCACAGACAGACAGACAGACAGTGAGAGGTGAACGACAGACAGGGAGGGGGCTGGGACCAAGTGACCAAGGCTTTGTCCCGTGGGGTTTAAATGCTCCACTGTGTATCTCACCCAGTTATACTCTGATGCGACTGTACACTCAGGCACAACCAACCCTGTCAGGCACAGAACTGGCAGGCGGACATGCTGTTAAAATTTACTCTGCAAGGACCGTGTTAGTTAAACGAACAAGTCAAAAGGTTATCACCAACGCAGCTTCAAAGGGCAAAACTGCTGCTGATTCCCGAGATACTGTTGTTTGGTTATAACGGGAGAGAGTTCCGCGGGGATAGTGGGAATGTGGGGGCTCTGAAACAACACAGCAGCAACCCACGTACAGAGGCAGGCGGCAACTTACACTCACCATCCACAACTCATCGTCCACAAGTGGACACTGCCAAACGTGTGTGTAAGGGTATGTGGATATGTGTGCGTGTGTGTGTATGTATGTGGGTGTGTGTATGCATGTGGGTGTGTGTATGTATGTGGGTCTGTGTATGTATGTGGGTGTATGTATGTAGGTCTGTGTATGTATGTGGGTCTGTGTATGTATGTATGTGTGTGCATGTGGGTGTGTGTATGTGGGTGTGTGTATGTATGTGAGGGTGTGTGTGAAGGGGTATGTGTGTGCGTGTTTGTTTGTGTGAGGCTGTGTGTAGGGTATGTGTGTGTATATGTGAGTGTGAGTGTGTATATGTGTGAGTGTGTATATGTGTGAGAGTGTGGTGTATGTGTGTATGTGTGAGTGTGTATATGTGTGAGAGTGGATATGTGCGAGTGGATGTGTGCATGTGTATGTGTGTGAGGGTGTGAGAGTGTGGGGAGTGTGTGCATGTGTGTGTGTATGCGTGTGGGGTGGTGTGTATGTGTGTGTGTGTAATGTGTGTGAGGGTGTGTGTACACTCAGTGTGATCTGTATGAGAGAAAGACAAGCTTCATGTGCTTGCAAGCAGCTGGGGACCGTCACAGTAACAGTGGAGTGAAGATAATTTTCCTGTCAGAAGTGCGATGTATTTTGGTTTAGCAGCGCTGGGGCCGAGCTCTGTGCTGGATGAGGAAATGTGGAAGCTGTCCAAACACAAGTGGAACCGACCAGACTCAAACCAAACAGCAAGCGGGTGGTTTTGATTAAACAGCGGGCTGCGCACAGTTCACCAAGGGATTTCAGCAGAGAGTGAGTAATAGTGCAACTCAACGCAGATACAGAGGCTGGACACAGAGTGCTGGAGTAACCCAGCGGGCTCGGCAGCATCTCTGGAGAAAAAGGATAGGTGACGTTTCAGGTCGGGACCCTTCTTTGGAGTGGGAGTGGGTGGGGGATGGGGGAGGGCAGTAACTGATGACCAAGGAAGGGTGGAGCCCATAATGGCCCATTGTTGGCTTGGGGAAGAAGTGATAACAAAGGGAACAAGGGTGCGGACAGTGGAACTAGTAAGGTGGTGGGGAAGTGGAACGAGTATCCATGGGTATTTGAGGCAGGTACTATTACAACGTTTAATAAAAATTTAGACAGCTACATGGATTGGATAGGTTTAGAGTGATATGGGCCAAATGTAGGCAGGTGGGACTAGTGTAGATGGGACATGTTGGTCGGTGTGGGCAAGCAGGGCCGAAGGGCTTGTTTCAACGCTGTCTGTCTCCACGACTCTATAAGTCCATTATTGTGTGGGTTTACTGTACTTCTTCCAGCTTATTCTGCTTTTGCTTCAGTTTGGAGCGGTGCCTTAACAGGGATTGCCATCCTCGCTGTTACCGTGTGCGTACACTGCACTGTGAATGGAGACAAGCCCCTGGCACCGGGACAGAGTACGTTTGAAGCATAATGCCTGACATGGATTTGACAGCAACACTTGAATTTGGTGGCTAATCTCATCACTTCTCTTGAGTCCTTTGTCACTTTGATAGAGGACTGAAGAGCAGCTTTTCATTCTAAATCCTTCCCGTGGAGTTCTGCTATTAAGTGCACACTTGCCTGGTGGTTTAGATCGATTGGGTTGCTGAGGGTACGACCAGCCTTTCTAATACAGCGATGCTTCCCCCCCCCCCCCCCCCGTGCATCGAACACATCTGTATCTGAAACCTCAGGGCAAAATGAAGTAATTTTGGAAGGGGATTTGCTTTAGGATTTGACCTTCAAATGAACCCCGGGAACAAGCGACTTGTCCCATTTGCAGAGTGGATCGTGACATCAAAGTGCCTGGCACACCGTCCTGCAGGGATTATGAAGTCCTGTTTGATTTTTTTTATTGCAAGTGAAATCAGATGGTTAATATTACACTGTGCACTTGATTGCCCCTGGAAACATGTGGCAGGAAAGATAGGGGGCTTAGACGCTCAGATCAAAAGTGACCTGAAGGATCTCGAGAAAATCTCTGGTCGAGCAACTTCGCAAAGTAAAATAAAAATCACTTGAATTGCAATAGAAAACTGATAACATGACCTCTGTATTTTGAGGGAGCAAGACTGGCATATGTAATTCTCTGGAAACATAGAAACATAGAAAATAGGTGCAGGAGTAGGCCATTCAGCCCTTCGAGCCTGCACTGCCATTCAATATGATCGTGGCTGATCATCCAAAGTACCCCATTCCTGCTTTTTCCCCATATCTCTTGATTCCGTTAGCCCTAAGAGCTAAATCTAACTCCCTCTTGAAAACATCCAGTGAATTGGCCTCCACTGCCTTCTGTGGCAGAGAATTCCACAGATTCGCAACTCCCTGGGTGAAAACGTTTTTCCTCATCGCAGTCCTGAATGGCCTACCCCTTATTCCCCTTCCCCTTGAATAAAAGAAGGATGTAATATTCGCTCAAGTTATTCATGTCAAATCAATGTTCCAGCAACTCTCGGATCAACAGCGTGACCTGCTGCTGTATGCGGTTGCGTAGATTATATTTCCGCTGTGATATTTGAGAGATCAAGAAATCAAAAGGTTAGAGTCTGCTGGAGCCAAGGAGGGTTGATGCTGCTGGCTACCCTTCCACAGACGGGCCATGCTCCCTCACTGAGAGTCGGGGACTGTGAGGAATAATGGGTTCAGCCCGAGTGAAACCCGAGAATAACTCGGCATCCAGCGAAAACTCAGTGTTGGAACCCCAGTGTGTAAGAAGGAACTGCAGTTGCTGGTTTACACCAAAGAGAGACACAAAATGCTGGAGCAACTCAGCGGGTCAGGCAGCATCTCTGGGGAAAAGGAATAGGGGTCCGACCCAAAATGTCACCTGACTGCAGTGTCTACCTGCTGCTAATCCCTTCACATGCGTGCTATTGACGTTCGTGCCAGCCAGCGGGGACTCTGATGTTGGGAAGAATCCCGGATTGATGAGCATAGGTTTATTACTCTTCTTTGTGGGAGGTAGGACTTTACTCCATGTGCCCTGCGACCAATCTTACCAGGATTGCATGGTACCACACTCCCGCGTTGGTTGGAGAAATCACCCCCACCGCTCACCCTTCCCCATCACTCTCCCTCACCCTCACCTCTATCCCCCATTTCTCATCCCTCCCCTTCTGCCCCTCACCTCACCTGTACTCACCCCTCTTCTCACTCTCCCCTCCCTCACTCTGCCTTCTCCCTCATTGGGTGTTATTCAAGAATGAGAAGCTGCAAATGTCTTTGTATTTACGAACATTTCCATGAGCGCAGAGTGCCAAGAAGATTTACAAGGATGTTGCCGGGACTCGAGGGCCTGAGCTATTGGGAGAGGTTGGGCAGGCTAGGACATTCATTCTTGGAGCGCTGGAGGCATAGGGACGACCATATTGAGGTGTATAAAACCATGAGGGGAATAGATAGGGTGAATGCACAGAGTCTATTATCCTGAGTAGGGGAATCAAGAACCAGAGTACATAGGTTTAAGGTGAGAGGGGAAAGACTGAACGGGAGCACGAGGGGCAACTTTGTCACTGGGGGTGTGTGTATGGAACGAGCTGCTGAAGCAGGTACATGGATAGGAACGGTGAAGAGGGAGTATTGGCCAGGCATGGGCAGGTGGGAGTAGCTTGAACGGGGTATCTTGGTTGTCGTGGACATGTTGGGCTGTAGGGACCTGTTTCCGTGCTGTATGACTTTGTGAGTCACGACGTTAATGACTGCACCACTCCGGTGGTTCTCCTGTAATTGCGTGGGCCTGCTCCGGATGCCGGGCTTGGTGGCAGGGGTGCCAAACTACCGTCACTCTGCAGATACACACTGCCAGGGCCATTGCTGCTGAGGAATCATTCTGCTTTTCATTTTATTTTTAACTCGGTTCCCGGACTTACACTAACCTAAATACGCGAGCCCAGATGTGCTGTCCGCCCAGATGAAAAGCAGACATAGCGGGGGAATGAGGGGAGCTGGGACTCGCATCCACGACAAGGATGCCTCTGTGCAGTCGGGGGGCATGAGACCAGGTGGAAGGGCATTCGGGGCCGTACGAGTCCTTGCCAACAATGTCTTTATATAACCTCAATACGCCGACTGATGAAGGCCAATGTGCCAAAAGCCTTTTTGACCACCCTATCTACCTGTGTCCTTACAGCTTTAGAGGCCATTGTTGGGAGAGGCACCAACACAGTTTGAAGAGTGGCTGGGGAGAACAGGTTGCCCCAGTGAAGGAGCCTGCTCCATCCCTGGGCGTTGCTGAGACAATTGGGGAGAGACGTTTTTGTTGTACGTTTTCAATCTTTTCCATTTGTAAGTTCTGCTCTACTCAGGGATCTTCTGAGGTTGAGTCACTCCCGTGTCACTCTTTGCCAATTGAAGGGCCTGCCAGGTGGGTTGCACCACCCAATCTCGCTCTGATCAATGAGCTGGGCTTGGCAGTGACACAAAGTGCTGCAGTAACTCAGCGCGTCAGGCAGCATCTCTGGAGAACATGACATGGACAGGCGACGTTTGGGGTTGGGACCATTCTTCAGACTGATTGCAGTAGGGGGTGGAAAAGTGGGAGAGAGGTGGGGGACTGGCTATGGGAGATCTCGCTAACTGTTGTCTTTTCACCTCTGGCCTTTGTCCACCCATCTGGCCATCAAGCCCAACTCTCCTGTATCCAACTATCACTCACCAGGCTTTGCCCCCGCCTCTCTTCCAGCTCTCTGCCCCCTACTACAATCAGTCATGACCTGAAACACCACAAACAGTCTGAAGAAGGGTCCCAACCCGAAATATCGCCTGTCCATGTGCTCCAGAGATGTTGCCTGACCCGCTGAGTTACTCCAGCATCTTGTGTCTCTTTCTTTACAAACCAGCACCAGCAGTTCCTTGCGTCTATATCTAACCTTCGCAGTCAGCTGGCACTCTGTAGTGGAGACCACTGTCAATTGTATGTTGTAGCCGGGTCTTTGAAAGGACTATCTTTGTGATCGTTGAATGAACTGCATGCCGCATTCCTCTTGAGCAAAGGGACCAGTGAACACTGAGCTGTTTGTAACGTCCACAGGATGTGCCCTGGACTGCAGTCGCATTGAAACAGTGACATAGACCCGCTCTGTAATACAGGCCAAAAGCAGCTCGCATCCAACGCGCAACTTAAGGACAGCTTGCTTTGAAAGCTTTTGTTCTTGCGAGTGGTTGCTATTCAGGGAAATCTGAGTAAATGAATACTGTTAAGTGTGTGACATTTGGAGGGATTCGTGTTTGGCTTGCAGTCTTTATGCCTTTGACAGTGCCCACTGTGTAACCTAGCGTGGGCTCGCTGTGGAGAAAGCTTTGGGCAGTGGCGCGATCCAGCTGCATTCACTCTAGAGTCGGTGCTCCAACGTGGCATGTTATCTGCTCGCTTCCCTTCAATGGAAGAGGCTGCAGCCATTTTAAACCACATCACTCGAGAGGCCGAGAACAGGCCGAGGATTTGTTCAGCTATTGGCATCGCAGGAAAGAAAGTCTTGCAATTTTACAGGAACTTTGTAGAAGAACGCTCGACGGCACTGGGCCTCTACTCGCTGAGTTTAGAAGGTTGAGGGGGGGACCTCATTTAAACTTACAGAATAATGAATAGAGTAGATGTGGAAAGGATGTTTCCACTGGTGGGAGAGTCGAAGACCAGAGGCCATAGCCTCAGAATTAAAGGCCGCTCTTTTAGAAAGGAGGTGAGGAGGATCTTCTTTAGTCAGAGGGTAGTTGTTAATCTGTTGAACTCATTGCCACAGAGGGCTGTGGAGGACAAGTCAGTGGATTTTTTTTAATGGCAGAGATAGACAAATTCTTGATTAGAAAGGATGTCAAGGGTTATGGGGAGAAGGCAGGAAAATGGAATTAGGAGGCAGAGATCAGCCACGATTGAATGGCAGAGTAGACTCGATGGGCCGAATGGCATAATTCTACTCCCGTAACTTGTGAACAACCGCAGGAAGCCCCAAAGGGTTTTCAGCCAACACAACCCTTTTAGAAGTGCAGCTACAATTGTACCTTAGGAGAAGCAGTGGTTGATTTATACACTGCAAGCCTTGCAGAAGGGCAGCACAGTGGCATAGTTGGTAGTTGCTGCCGCACAGCCCCAGAGACCCGGATTTGATCCTGACCACGGGTGAACTGTCTGCGTAGAGTTTGCACGTCCTCCCTGTGACCGTGTGAGTTTCCTCTGGGTGCTCCAGTTTCCTCCCACATCCCAAAGACGAGCGGGCTGTTAGGTTAATTGGCCCCCGTAAATTGCCCGTATTATGTGGATTCTCGGGGAGTTGATAGAAATGTGGGGAGAAAATAATGTGAGTTCACTGAGTCACGTGAGTTCCTCATGGTCCTCAGGAAAGTGCCTGATCAATGCTGTGTGTCCTAGTGACTCTAAGCTTGTGCTCTAGGCTTTAGCGATACAGCACGGAAACGGGCCCTTTGGCCCACCGAGTCTACACCGACCAGCGATCACCCCACACTCTGACACGACCCTACACACCAAGGATTATTTACAATTTTACCCAAGCCAATTAACCTACAAACCTGCGTGTCTTCGAAGGGTGGGAGGAAACCAGGGATCCCGGGGAAAATCCACGCAGAGAACGTAAAACTCGTTACAGACATCACCAGAAGTCAGGATGGAATCGGGGTCTCTGGCGCTGTAAGGCAGCACCGCCATCTTTCCACCCTTGTGCTTGTAATGGATCCGTGTTGAAGTGCAGAGTGAGAGGCTGCTGACAGCTGTTGTTGATACCGGATTCAGTGGCAGCGGCGTTCACCTGATTTATAGGAACACCAGGCCCGTTGTAATCCTGTCACTGTGGTGGGGAACTCTGCCTCTGGGATGAGATATTGCCTGGTAAACACCCTTCCACACCCACCCACAGCAAGGAGGACAGCGATGAGCTCTGTAGACACAGTGGACAGACACAAAAAGCTGGAGTAACGCAGCCGGTCAGACAGCATCTCTGGAGAAAAGGAATAGGTGACGTTTCGGGTCGAGATTCTTCTCCAGACTAGCGGTCTGAAACAGGACCTGGAATCCAGGTGAGTTGATGGCTCCAGCCTGGTCTCGACCCAAAATGTCACCTGTACCTTTTCTCCAGAGATGCTGCCCGACCTCCAGCTTTTTGTGTCTATCTTTGGTTTGAACCAGCATCTGCAGTTCCTTCTCACAAATGTTGTCTCCAAAACTCAGCGCGGGGTTCAAAGCTGTCTCGGCAGCCACACGCCTCACGACAGGCTCAGCTCTGCCAAGGTGCTCTCCACACACTTATGCAAACTCCCTGGCTTCAATATGGGAGGGCCATAGAGGGAAGGAGAGCTGCTGTTCAAGCAACAGCGTCCCAGGTCGTGGTGTTGAGCGCATTGCTGTAGCAGCCCGCGCAAGGTCACGTCCAGCAGCAAACCCTGCCCCAGTGCCCACGACTCCAGCTCTCTGCATGGTTGCTGGCATCCACCTGGCTTTCCATACAGGGTCTAAAGCCAACCTCACCCTCACGCCTCTCCCATCTCTCGACCCCTACACTCTCACCCTCCCATCCTGGGTGTCAGGCCCCCTCATCCCACATCTCATCCACCCCTTATTCCCCAATCCCACCCCCACCCCATCCACATCCCCCCCCTTATCCCCATCCCTTCTCACTCTCGCCCCATCTGTCCCATCACCCCCTCCCCTCGCCCCCCCCCACCTCATTCACACCCTTCACCCCATCCATGCCCCCCACCCCATCTACTCCCCACTCCACACCCTCACCCCATCCACCCCCCACCCCACCCCCACCCACCCCACCCCACCCTCACCCCTTAGACTGCTGTGGTCCTGGCCCTACTGCGTAGCCCAGGCAATACAGAGGGGAGGAAGGGGAAAGGAGGAATGGGGTGCAGGTGACCCCTGTGTGGGCAAAGGTGGCAGTAGCCCAGCGCTCTCCTGCACCCAGCTCGGGCCGATAATGCGAGCTGCGAGCTGGGGGGGGGGAGTTCAGTCCAGGCCCAGGTTGACCATCATGACGCCGCTGGCTGGTCTGAAGGCTGTTCCCAACCAGTCTGTGCAACGTGAACCATTGCCGCAGAGGGAGGGGAGCCTCCTCCCGTTTCAGGGCCCGTTGCCGTGGGGAACGGTGAACCGCTGCAAGCACCATGGCATTGCAGCGCCCTTTATAAAACAGCCGGGACAACAAGGAACCGTGACCCCAAGAAAAGCAAGATCCCCCCTCCCCTCCCTCCCCCCCACACACACACACACACACAAAATAAAATTAATCACTCCAATCTCCTGGAAGTAATCTGAAGTCTTTCTCCACCTATTACTTTAATTAGTGTACAGAATGTTGATTGCTAATCACTGCAGTAATGAGGTTTTGTCCAGCAGTGCGGGATCTACTGAGGCATCGCTGGGCCCAGAGGAGCGGGTGTAAGATTAGACAGATCAGTGGCTGAAGTGCACCAGCTAATTTATTTAATTTGCGACACGTCAGCAACTTATCAGCATCTCTGTGGAACTTTGATAATCACCATTTAGTGGTTTGACCAGAGGGAGAGAGGTGGCGTAAACACAGGATGAATCTGCACGCTCACCTACCATCCCCGAGTTACGTATTTCCCCTTTATTCCTCCTCAGTTCCCTACACACCAATCCCCTTCCACCCACATCCCTCCCTCCAGCTTTACATTTCACAGTAGGAACGAGAAACTGCAGATGCTGGTTTACACAAAAGGACACAAAGTGCTGGAGTAATTCAGTGGGTCAGGCAGCATCTCTGGATAGGTGACGTTTCGGATCGAGACCCTTCTTCAGACTGAGCCCCAAACACTCTCCCAGATTTTCCCCCTTATTATCACAATCAGTCTGAAGAAGGGTCCTGACCCCAAATATCACCTATCCATGTTCTCCAGAGAGGCTTCCTGACCCATTGAGTTACTCCAGCACTTTGTGTCTTCCTTGACCCGGCATCTTCTGGTCCTTGTTATAATTCTTCACAGACACTGTTGTGAGTGCAACTCTTTTAACTCTACGTCCTTCATGAGCAGAACCTGTTTACTGGTTATTTACTGGTGCTCCAGGGATGCAGCACACCTCCAGCACTTGGTGTTGTGGGCAATTGGGCAAGCTTGCTTGGTGTAGGCAGTTGCATCTTCCGCTTTGTGTGTGTGTTGGACACAGCCTGCTTCATGTGTCTCGTTTGTGTCACCGTTTAGCAGAACCGTAAGCAGATTCACGGCTCAGTTAAGCTGCTTCCTGCTGCCGATCTTTCCACATTGGCTGGTCGTCCCTCGAGCGGCCCAGATAAATCAGCCTGGCTGGAATCTATCCACACGCAGAAAGGGAAATGTCAAATCCCCAAAACTCAGCAAGTCACGGAGACATTCAAGATGTACGCGAGCAGGCTACTGTGTTGTCTGTGGACAGCCCATGTATCTCCCAAGACACACACACACACACACACACATTCACAGATGTTTTAGGATTTATGTATAAGCACTTACTAGAAACAAGATTAAAATCCATTATTTCTGGAAACAGCCTTTCCCCGTCTGCCAAGAACTTCCAAACATTGATGTCACTGGAACAAGAACAAAATGCTGAGATTTGCCTGTGAGCAACCTCCCACAATGTGGGAGAGGTGAGAAGACAGAAGTATCCTTGAAATGACTCTGCCGTCATTAATGCAGCCACATACCACAGTGGAGGTGTAGAGAACACTGAGCTGACGCTGCCAGGGCAGCCCATAGACTCATACAGCATGGAAACAGGCCCTTCGGCCCAACTCTGTTCAGTTTTGTTTATTGTCACGTGTACCGAGGTACAGTGAAAAGCTCTTGTTGTGTGCTAACCAGTCAGGGGAAAGACAATACATGATTGCATTCGAGCCGTCCACAGTGTACAGATACAGGAAAAGGGAATAACGTTTAGTGGAAAGTAAAGCCAGTAAAGTCCGATCAAAGATAGTCCGAGCCAAAGACCACCTTCCCCCTCCCCTGAACACCAGCAAACATTCTACTTTCCTTCCAGTCTCAGCTTTTCCATGCAGACCCCAATGTCTTGTCGAGTTTTTACCTGTCATATGTAGCAACAACGGAACTATTAGATTCTTACTTGCTGCAACTTCACAGGCTTGTAAACACGAGAACACACACAGTTAATGCATAAAAATCAGAAAGGCAATAAATTAACAACTGCAATGCAAGTAACCAGAATAGTGCAAAACCAAAGCCCGTGCAGCACCCAAGGACACAGTCCATAGAAGATTGTAATGGCTGAGGGTTGTGCTGTGTGGTGTTCAAGGTGGTTCTGTGCAAGAGCAGCAAAGAATTTAGACTTTAGACTGTCCCCCCCTCCCATTCCAAATCCAACCTTTCTGTCCTGGGTCTCCTCCATGGCCAAAGCGAACACCACTGGAATTGGAGGAGCAGCACCTCATATTCCGCTTGGGCAGTCTGTACCCTAGCGGCATGAACATTGACTTCTCCAATTTCCTGTAGCCCTTGCTGTCTCCTCCCCTTCTCAGCTCTCCCTCAGCCCTCTGGCTCTTCCTCTTCCTTTCATCTTCCCGCCTCCCCCACCCTACATCTGTCTGAAGAAGGGTTTTGGCCCGAAACGTTGCCTATTTCCTTCGCTCCATAGATGCTGCTGCACCTGCTGAGTTTCTCCAGCATTTTTGTCTACCCTCGATTTTCCAGCATCTGCAGTTCCTTCTTAGACTTTAGACTTTACAGATACAGCGTGGAAACAGGCCGTTCGGCCCACCGAGTCAATGCCGACCAGCGATCACCCAATACACCAGTACTACTAGGGGCATCATTAATACCATCACTAATGCAGCTGTGTACCACTGTGGCAGTGTAGAGAGCACTGGGCTGACGGTGCGAGTACTGTACTACCTACACTAGTACTACGTACTAGGGGCAATTCACAATTTTACCGAAACCATTTAACCTACAAACCTGCTCGTTTTTGGATTGTTGGAGGGAACCGGAGCACCCGGAGAAAACCCACACGGTCACGGGGAGAACGTGCAAACTCCGGCCAGACAACACCAGTAGTCAGGATCGAACCGGGGTCTCTGGCGCTGTAAGGAGGCAACAACTCTACCACTGCACCAGGGTGGAGTGGGAAGCTGGAGGTGGAAGCTACAATTACTTTACCGGTTACCAGGTAGGTTACCCGGTACAACCAGACAACCAAAGACAGTCCATGGAAGATCGTAATTGCTGAGAGTAGTGTTACGTCATATTCAAGAGCTTCTTTGCTCGGTGCAAGAGAAACAAAGATGTTTCTGGTGCTCTGTACTCCATGGGAAATAACCTTCTTGTAAGTGTATGCTCACCACCACATCTGGAGCTCTGTCCTCCAGATGTGGAGGTGCTGAGAGGACCAAGGATAAATAACAAACAGAACATCCATCAGACATGAAGCTGGTTCTACTTAGAGTATTTCAAAACTCTTAGCCTGTCTACCTCTGCACTGGCTTTCTGCCAGTTCTAAAGGTGACTGCTTTCAACGCAGTTTGTCAACTCCAGAGCAAGCAAGTCGAGGAGTTCTTGGAAACTTTGGCTGCAAAATATTACACACTGTGCAATAGATTATACTTTACAGTTTAAAAACAAACTGGGTCAAGACATAAAGAAGACAAAGTCAGGAGGATTAATCAGAAGTAAAAATCGTTTATAGCCACATGTTCTGGTTTATTTCAACTGTAAACTGAACATCAGATCAGGATGGCACAGTGGCACAGCGGTAGAGTTCCAGGTTCGATCCTGACTATGGGTGTTGTTTGTACGGAGTTTGCATGTTCTCCCTGTGACTGCGTGGGTTTTCTCCGGGTGCTCCGGTTTCCTCTCACAAACAAGCAAAGACGAGCGGATTTGTAGATTAATTGGCCCTCTGTAATTTGCCCTAGGAGTGGATGAGAAAGTGGGATAACATTGGAACTAGTGTGAACGGGTGGAATAAAAATGAACTGCAGAGGCTGGTTTATACCAATGAAAGACACAAAATGCTCAGCAGGTCAGGCAGCGTCTCTAGTGAGAATAGGTAGGCAACGTATCAGGTCAGGACCCTTCTTCAGACTGAAGAAGAGTCTTGATCAGAAACGTCACCTGTTCATTTTGCTGCCTGATCCAGTGATTTGCTCCAGCATTTTGTGCCTATCTTCTGTGTGAACAGGTGACTGATGGTCGGTGTGAATGAACTCAGTGGGCTGAAGGGCCCGTTTCCAGGCGGTATCTCTAAAATGAACTATACACGGGGCCATCATGAACGCAGTCTCGGTGGCATTCCCTCTCGCTGCGGGAGGTCAAATAAAGAAGTGAAAAGTGGTGTGAGCATTCTTGAGCCGTTCCGAATTGTGGTTTAACAATATTGACAGTGTAAATCCATTGGAACTATAGTCGTACAGCATGGAAACAGGCCCTTCGGCCCAACTTGCTCACACTGACCAACATGTGCCATCCACTTTAGTCCCACCTGCATGCCCATATATCCCTCTAAATCTGTCGTATCCATGTGCCTGCCTAAATGTTATTGTTAACTACCTCCCCTGGCAGCCTGTTCCGTACACCCTCCAGCCTTTGTGTGGAAAAAGTTAGCCCTCAGGTTAGTAGTAATATCCTTCGGGTAATATCTTTTGCTCCTTACCTTCACTTCACCTATTTGATTAAAGTTGTGTTTAAAAATACTGCATGCATGCATGCACACAGCTGGGCTAGACAGGTAAAGTGTGTACGTACCTGGAACCTGCAGGTGGACGCCCACACCACCACACACCACCAGCTGGTTTCCCATCAGCTGCAGGAAGAATACAGGCAGGCCAGAATTAGACACAACCCAGACAGTAATCTGATGACTCCTGCACGCCTGCATTATTGAAACCCAATTTATGTTATGCACTTCAGTCGACGCTTTAGATATTGTGGATGTGAAACCACTTTTAAATGTGGTAATCTCGCTGTTGGGAGCACTCTCTGCTAATGGAAAACTACCTGCGAAAGTCCTGCTAGATTTTGCCAGATGCCTTAATGTGCGCCACTCGCGCCAGCCCTGCTCGAGTTTGTGGGTTGTTAGTCAAAGATCAAAGCCCCCCTACAAGGCAGCGCTGGGCGGGAGAACTCGGAGGGTGCGTGTATCCGAAGGGGAAAGTAGTGCGCGGAAGAACACCTGTTGTAAATTCTGTTTCCTGACAAATTCAAGTAGAAACACATTGTTCAAAAGGGACACAAAGTGCTGGAGCACCTCAGTAGTCCAGGCAGAATGTCTGGGGTACATGGGTAGGTGACGTTTCTGGATGGGGCCCTTGTTTCTACAACAAAAGAAACACATTGTACCCGTTAGCAACTATCAATGTCAGTCTCACACAGAAAAATTGATCGACAGGCACAGCATGGAAACAGGCCCTTCAGCCCACCGGGTCCATGCCGACCATCGATCATCCATTCATATTAGTTCTCTGTTATCCCACTTTCCTATCCGTTCCCTACACACTAGGGACAAACTTACAGAGGCCGATTAACTTGCAAACCGCACGTCTTTGGGATGTGGGAGGAAACCGGAGCACCCGGAGGAAACTCACGCGGTCACAGGGAGAGCATGCAAACTCCACACGGACAACACCTGAGGTCTCTGGTGCTGTGAGGCAGCAACCCTACCAGCTGTGCCACTGTGCCAGTCTGAAATCAGTTGTAGTTTTCCCTTGCGATGGTCAAGAGTATAAAATGTTCATATGTAGCGGCAACTGAACGATGAAATCCTTACTTGCTGCAGCGTTACAGGCCCATAAATGCAGCAACACGCAGATACATATATAATAATTGTAACATAATAAATTACTAGGTAACTGTAATTGTGCAAAATAATATGAAGTGTTCTCTTCACATCAAACTGCACTGATAAATAGAGCCCTCCATGACAGCCCTCCTGAGTTTGAATCACAAATAGTTGAAGTATGGTCCTGACCTGAAACCTCACCTATCCATGTCCTCCAGAGATGCTGCCTGACCTGCTGCGTTACTCCAGCACTTTGTGTTCTATTCAAGTAGAAGCTAATTTTCATGTAAATCGCAAGAGTAAAATGACCACATGCTGATTGCTTCTTGCAGTCTCCTCTCAGCATTGTGGGAGAGAGAATGTCATGTCCAGCTCAGGGCCTCGAATCCTGGCAACGTCCCCGTGAATCTTCCCACCACTCTTTCCAGCTTAATGGCATCAAGGGAGCATTCATCTGTTTAATCAGTGATTTTGTTATTCCATGCAGATTGAATGTTAAGCAGAAAGTTTTCACCTGCTGAACAGCTCGGAGGTTCCCCTCGAAGCTTACACATCATCTTGTGCTTGAAATATTGTCACCGCGTCTGACTCCTGGACTCTCTCTCCCCCCCCCCCACACCACCATCTGTATCCCTCTGACTACAGTCAGTTCAAGAAGGCCAGCTCACCCCCCCCCCCCCCCCACCTTTTGAAAGGATGTTTCAACTTTAAGTTAGCGGGCAGCACAGTGGCACAGCGGCAGGGCTGCCTCCTCACAGCGCCAGAGACCCAGGGTCAATCCTGACCTCGGGGTGCAGTCTGCATGGAGTTTGTCCATTCCCCCTACGAGTCTGAAGAAGGGTCTCGACCCGAAACGTCACCCATTTCTTCTCTCCAGTCTGTCCTGCTAAGTAGCTCCAGATTTTTGTGTCTCCCTTTGATCACATTGGTTTCCTCCGGGTGCTCCCGTTTCCCCCCCACCCTCCAAAGAAGTACAGATTTGTAAGTTAATTGTCTTCTGTAAATTGCCCCTCAGGATGTAGGATGCACAAAGTGGGATAACATAGAACTAGTGATCGATGGTCGGCGTGGATTCGGTGGGACGAAGGGCATGTATCCACCCTGTATCTCTAGACTCTAAATAAATGCCAGTCGCAGGCAGATGGGACGTGTCGATGGGACATGTTGGCTGGTGTGGGCAAGTTGGGCCGAAGGGTCTGTTTCCGCGTTGTAAGATTCTATGCCTCTCTAAATGTTGGCCATGCACCGAGATCCCATGTTTCAATGAAAGAAACATCTGGATCTAGTCCAGTCTAACACAGAACTGTAGCCAGCACGCAGTGGGGAGAGAGAGAGGGAAAGAGAGAGAGAGAGAGAGAGAGAGACGGGTGATTAGCTGTGGATCTTCTATGTTGCATGCTGCTCAATGGGAGTTCCAGTAACTGAAGTCAGTTCACAAGAAAGTAAGATGAAAATAACGATTTATCTTCTGGAAATGCAAATGGGATCTTCAAAAGCTAAAGCAGTGACCAAGGAACACAGGTTTACGGTGAAGGGGAAAAGATTTAATAGGAATCTGAGGGGTAACTTTTTCACAAAAATGGTGGTGGGTGTGTGGAGCGAGCTGTCAGAGGAGGTAGTTGAGGCTGGGGCTATCCTAACGTTTAAGAAAAAGTTAGACAGGTACATGGATAGGACAGGTTTGGAGGGATATGGGCCAAATGCGGGCATTTGGCCCATATCCCTCCAAACCTGTCCTATCCATGTACTAGTGGGACGAGTGTAGCATGACCCTGGGACTAGTGTAGCAGGGACATGTTGGCTGGTGTGGGCCGAAGGGCCTGTTTCCAGGCTGTATGACTCTGGGTGCAGGCTCCTGTGCAACGTCTAACCTTGGATTGCAAGGACGGCATGTGAGTGCGGCACTCTAATCTCAGAGCTCGGCCCAGCAACTCCTGACCTTGGGAATCTTCCACTTGAACAATAACCACAACCTCGCCTCTCACCTTGCACCAGATTAGTGGGGAGCCTGTTGGCATGGAAACAAACCTGCTTTTATTGCCAGCACTTCCAAGATTAGACGAGGAACACTTTAATCCTGGGTTTGATCCCTATTGTGTTTTTCCGCTTGCCCTCCACATCATGTGATCATCAACCACCGCCCAAGTGAATCTTATTGAACACAGAACTGTACAGCACAGGAAGAGGCCCTTCGGCCCACAATGTCTGTGCCGAACACGATGCCTCGAATTTAGATGATTGAGGGGGGATCTTATAGAAACTTACAAAATTCTTAAGGGGTTGGACAGGCTAGATGCAGGAAGATTGTTCCCGATGTTGGGGAAGTCCAGAACAAGGGGTCACATTAAGGATAAGGGGGAAATCTTCTAGGACCGAGATGAGGAAAACATTTTTCACACAGAGAGTGGGGAATCTGTGGAATTCTCTGCCACAGAAGGTAGCTGAGGCCAGTTCATTGGCTATATTTAAGAGGGAGTTAGATGTGGCCCTTGTGGCTAAAGGGATCAGGGGGTATGGAGAGAAGGCAGGTACAGGATACTGAGTTGGATGATCAGCCATGATCATATTGAATGGCGGTGAAGGGCCGAATGGCCTACTACTGCACCTATTTTCCGTGTTTCTATGATAAACTGATCTCCTCTGCCTGCACATGACCCATACCCCTCTCTCTGTAAAGAAACTTGCCCCATAAATCTTCTTTAAACTTTTCCCCTATCTATATTTCTCTCCAAATGTCCTTTGAAAGCCGTAATTGTTTCTGTAGCTTCCACTGACAGCTCATTCCAGATCCGAACTACCCTCTGAGTGAAAGAGTTTCCCCCGAGCTCCCTGTTCAACCTCTCCTCTCTCACCTCAAGCCTATGCCCTCTATCCTGGGGATAAAGACTGTGAGCGTTCACTTCATCTGTGCTTCCTCGTGATCTTGTACACCTCAATACACGGCACAATGGTGCAGCGGTAGAGTTGCTGCCTTATAGCGCCAGAGACCCGGGTTCGATCCTGACCTCGGGTGCAGACTGTACCGAGTTTGTACATTCCACCTGTGAACGTGTGTGTTTTCCCCGGGCCTCTACTCACACTCCAAAGAGGTGCGGGTTTGTAGGTTAATTGTCTTCAGTAAAGACTGTAAATTGTCCCTAGCGTGTGTGATAGTGCTGGTGTACGGGGTGATCGCTGGTCGGCACGGACTCGGTGGGCCGAAGGGCCTGTTTCCGCGCGGTATCTCTAAACAAAACTCTTACAGCCTGGGTGGAAAGACGCATTTATTAATAATGTATTGTGTCCCTATTGCCAGACAACATGACAGACAGAGAATGGCATAGATAGGGAATGTATCCGTGCACATACACCAGTGCGGTTCCACCTGGGACTGAGCTATGCATTGAGGGCTTCTGCTCTTACTGTTGTCATAGCAATGCTCGAAGTAGGCAGCTCGTGAATAAATTAAGTCTTTTGTAGAATTAAGAGCATATTTATCAGCCCTGACAAATCGTTGCCAGACAGTGGACTTCAATGGGGCATTCTGAAGGATATGTTCGATGATTAGCAAACAGACAAAGATTTAATATTGGTCTTTAAGGAAACAATCTCGGCCTCAGCTCTGCATTTACAGCAGCTCCAGAACTCAAGCAGCGGAACACAACCGCTGATGCGGAAGTGACCTTGACCTCAGGGTTCAGTTTGAGTTTGCAGTTCTTTTTCTCTTTTTTTATAGAGGAAACTTAGCTTGGTTTAGTTTAGTTCAGTTTGTTGCCACGTTTACCGAGGTACAGTGAAAAGCTTTTTTGTTGCATGCTACCCAATCAGCAGAAACACTAAACATGATTACAATGTAGAGTTTAGATCAGACTCTAGACTTACAGCGCAGAAACAGGAACTTTGGCTCGCCGAGTCCGCACCCACCAGCGATCCCTGTACACAGTCACTAATCTATACACTAGGGACAATACAGCGCAGAAATAGGCTCTTCGGCCCACCGAGTCCTCGCTGACCAGCGATCACCCTGTATACTGGCTCTATCCTACAGGCTAAGGGCAATGTACCTCTACCACTTTGGAGGGTGGGAGGAAATGGGAGCACCCGGGGAAAACCTACAAGGTCAAGGGTAGAACGTATAAACTTCATACGGACAGCACCCGTAGTCAGGATCAAACCCTCTGCCGCTGCAACTTTACCACTGCACCATTGTGCCGCTCTCATTGACGTTATTTTTAAGTGTGTATTAGGGGGCAGTTATGGCTGTCAGTGGAGTGTCATGCCCCTCGTGTCAAATGTGGGAAACCACGGAACGGTCATATGTTCCTGACGACCGTGTCTGCTGGAAGTGTGTGAGAGGGGCAAGATTTAATAGGACTCTGAGGAGTAACGTTTTCACTCAGGGAGTGGTGGGTATGTGGAACACGCTGCCAGAGGAGGTAGTTGAGGCAGATATTATAACAACATTGAAAGACACTTGTGTAGGAAGGAACTGGAGATGCTGGTTTACACCAAAGATTGACAGAAAATGCTGGAGCATCTCTGGAAAAAAGGAATAAGCGATGTTTTGAGTCACTTTCTTCAGACTCTTGGAGAGTTGCATGATTAGGAAAGGGGATATGGAATATTTCCGTGCTCTACGACTCTGTGACAAAGCATCTTGTCAGAATTCTTGAGATATTGATTCAAGTGGTTTGGCACAAATTTGTTGGGGGAAGAAAACTGAAACTTCAATCTTTTTATTTGTAGGATATCCATTCGCCCCTCACCTCCACCCCTTAGAGCCTGTCGCTTCTTCCCTGGTCAGGTGTTTGAGCAACCCCAGCCTCAT